>NC_090023.1:109807387-110120910 GCF_037176765.1 Anolis sagrei | reverse complement strand
GGCCTGATATGAGAAGGTCTGGTATGAGAGAAGCCTCTAGTACAAAGCTCCAGTGTAAAGGCTGCTGCGTGTAAAGCTACTATGTATTTGTTTATTTGTGTTATGGAAACCTTGTTATGGTAAATAGTGTAACCATATTATTTTGCTACAAAGAAAAGCCGTCCTATGGAAGAGATAACATTGAACTGTGCATTTTTGTTCTTATCACTTTGGGCTACTGGTGCTGGGTTACGCTGCTGCTGATAAGTTACTTTGCTATACATTCATGGGGTCTTTTGTTAATAAGCCCACTCGCGCAATAGCTAGGGGCTAGTAACTTGCCCAAAGCCACATAGTAAGTTAAGACAAAATTGTAATCAAGTTGTTCTCAGACTCAAACCCAATGCAGAGTAAAGACCCATATTTTTTTCATGGAACTTGACAACTTAAAATATACATAACACTGAATAAGAAACATTTTAAAAGATGTGAAATTTTCCTGGAAGAAAGGGCAGGCTTACACAGTTGTGGGCGGTGGAGATCTTCAATTGCACTTTGTTCTGAAATGGGGCAACTGCTGAGTCAAACTCAGCATCCAACATGTTGATTACAGCTTTACGCAAGCACTTTGACCTGCAGGAGGTGAATCATTCTGCCATTTATCCTATCCATTAATCAATGCTGGCATCCTCCAAAAAGCAGCATAATTAATCATACCTTCTTGGCCCCCTGTTTTCAAAACCAGCATTGATCTGCTGCTCCTGAGTTCAATGGCGTGAGGAAGAAGATACCTGTGATTTAAGACTTGTTTTCATTCCTGGCGAGATATCAAGTTGATGAAGCTTCTCTTTTATTATCTGTCACATTATACTATGTTTTTAAAGGTGATAATTATAATTACTTAGAGCCTCCTAATGGTAAAATCATAATCATCAAAGTAAATCATCTCTTCCATTCAGTCATATATAGCTTGTAACAGCCATTTTCACCCTTTGATACACCAGATGTTTTAGCCTTCAATTCTTTAACAGTCCTGGTTAGTGGTCACTATGGCCAATAATTAGGGATTCTGGGAGTTGAAGGTGGAATGCATACACATTCTCAAGATATACCTAGCACCTAAACTGTGGAATTAGTGCTGTTTGACACCATTTTAACTTCCATAGCTCAATGCTACAGAACCCTGGGAGTTGTGGTTTTGCAAGGTCTTTCCCTTTCTTGACCAAAGGCCACTGCTACACTGCAATAGAATGTAATCATAAACTGTATTATAAGGTTAATGTGGACTCAGCAATGCAGGTCAATAAACTCCATTTTATGAGTCTACACACTGAGCATATACTGCAGTTTCAAACTACGAGGGTTGAATGAAAAGCAATGCCTCCACCTTCATTACTTGGGTTTGGATGGGAATATTTTAATAAATCAAATGCAGAAATAATCTTTAGAATGTGCTCTTTAACTACTACTACCACTACCACTACCACTATTCACTTTTTCACATAACCACCAGACAATTGGATGCATTTCTGCCAACAATGAACAAGTTTTCTGAAGCCATTACGGAATAAGTCAACACTCTGTTTCCACAACCAGCGTCTCACAGTTCTCTCAACGTCATCAGAAGCATAATGATGTCCCCGCAGATCTTCTTTCATTATCAGGAACAGATGGAAGTCAGACGATGCTAAATCTGGACTGTATGGAGGATGTTGTATGGTGGTGAGATCCAGTCTCTGAAGTTTCAAGTCTGTGCGCTTTCATTTCAGGCGTCGGTACTCATCGTGCACAGATCTTCCGATAGCCAAGCAAAGCAATATTGTGAGCCACACACTCTTGTGAAATGCCGATTATGCTTGAAATTTCTCTCTGAGTGATCCAACGATTGTCCTGAACCAATCTGTCAAGCTTTTGCTTGTGAAACTCGGTGGTTGCTGTCACTGGACGTCTAACTCTTTGTTTGTCATGCAAGTCAGATTTTTCCCATCTCAACATCTTTAAACTTACTCGCCCAATGACGCACAGTACTCACATCAACACAATCACCAAAAACAGCTTGCATTCTCTGATTAATCTCCTTTAGGGTGACACCTTCTGCTGTCAAGAATTCACTAACTGCATGTTGCTTAAGTTGCATTGACTGACTGTCTGCGCAGGGTTCCATACTTTGCACTTTAACAACACAACCGTACAGAAGAAAGTGGTTTTGCTGTGCAGATGATTACATGGAAAATCCTGGAGCCACTTTGAAGCCCAAATAGTTGACCAGTTTGAAGCTAGTTTTGGACTGCATTAAATGCTCAGTGTAGATGGGGCCCAAAGCAGCAGCTGCATTTTTTCTATTGTACTGTATATAATTTACTCAAAAATTAAAGATTGATTGTTACACATCCATATATCCTTTATGCTCCATGTTGCTACTCCTGAATACCTGAAGTCCCTCTCACTGATTTCAAAGGCATTTGCTTCCTAGTAGTTTTGTTCCTACTTGTGATTCCCGTTCAGAGCCATGATGCAGTTCAGGTAACCAGAAGAACCTGTTTTTGTTTAGTTTTGGTGAACCAGAGTTTGGTCCTGGGACAGATGAACAGCACTGGAAATCCCATTGTATCGCTACAGATGAAAATAGCAGGTTCACACTTGTGGGTTCAGGGGAGGTAGCCTTAACAGATATTTTGGCATCACAAAACATATCAACCCTTTCTATCAGAGCCAAAGATAGGGAATTTTGTGAACTGCATTCCAAAAACATGTGGAGCACTCTGGTTGTTCAGGTTTGGGTGTGCTCTCTTTTCCTCTCCTTCCGCCCTCTGCCTTGCACTTAACCAAGTATACACAGACACCTGTCTGCCTCATAAGGCACATGATTGGAGAAATAAGTAGAAGAGTAGACAAGACCAACAAAAACTGCTCAACGGCCCTGCTCGTATTCAAGGTCATGGCTTTCTTGCCTGAATCAATCCACTTGTGTTGTGATTTTCCTCTTTCTTGCTACTTTCAATTTTACTGACACTATTGTTTTTTCCAGTGAGTCAAACCATCTCATAACTCATCCAAATTAAGGCTGGATCTATATTGCTAAATCATACAGTTTGAATCTGCATTATATGGTCAGTATAGAGCCATATAATGTAATTTGAACTGCATTGAACTGCATTATATGAGTCTACACCAGGCATAGGCAAACTTCGGCCCTCAAGGTGTTTTGAAATTTAATGGTCTCAATTCCTAACAGCCTATTTGCTGTTAGGAATTGTGGCAGTTGAAGTCCAAAACATCTGGAGGACCGAAGTTTGCCCATGCGTGGTCTATACCGATCATATAATGCAGATTCAAACTGCATTATTTGGCAGTGTAGAAGGTGGAGGCATTATTTTTCATTCAACCCTCGTACATTCTATGGCAGTGTAGATGGGGGCCGAAGAGTGAATGTGCCTCACCAGACTACAAATTCATAGCAGGGAGCCATGGAAATGAGGCTCCATCTGCACTGCCATATAATGCGGCTGTGATGTCTTAAATGGTGTCAAACTGCATTAATTCAAAGGTGTAGATGCGCCCTCAGCCCCTTTCACATAACCGGGAACCTCTCCACCTGTTTACATTTACCTGGGGAGGCTGCGTCATTCGCCCGCCCACCGGCCCTGTGCATGTGTCAATCAGCGAAGGGGCAGCTCCGATTGGCTCTCCGCGAGGGGGCGTTCCTGCGGCAGAGGGAGGCGGGGCAGTCCTGGGCGTCCCCTTGGCCTGGCTCGCGCCTGGGACCCGGAAGCAGCGCCGATGCCTTGCGCCGCGCGCTGGGCGGGAGGTGGCTGGAGCCTCGTCCGGGGGATCGGTAGGTAAGGCAGGCGGCCAGGGCGCGGAGCCGTTGCAGGAGCAGCAGCCGCCACAGCTCCAGCCCGGGAGGGGAAAGGGGGCATGGTTTACGGAAGAGGCGCTGGCCTGATCGTAGCACTGGCCTCGGCAGCGCTTGTGCTCTGGCTGCAGGATGGCAAAGGTATACAGAAGCACCTGCCATGTGGGGGCAAGAGCCTGGCGCCTTTCCTTCAGCATAGGTAGTAGTGGCATCCTTGGAAAAGGCGCCCCTTTCTCTCCTGGCTGCTTACTCAACAAGTTGGCCTAAATAATTTACTTATATACACCTGTATACTCTTCTTTTGCATATACGTGAGGATGACATAGGTTGTATCTACATCAGGCATGGGCAAACTTGGGCCCTCCAGGTGTTTTGGACTTCAACTCCCACAATCTTGTTTAAGCGATGAAAGATTAATAATCAAAACAGAATTAAACAGACCAAAGATGTAGCTACACAATAGAATTATTATTATTACTAGTAGTAGTAGTATAATCAAAACGGAATTAAACAGAATTTACAAGTGAATATAGGTGAGGGTGACTGAAGGTGCAGCTACACAGTAGAATTATTATTATTACTAATATTAATATTACTAATATTAATAATTAGTATTAATATTAATAATTAGTAGTATTAATATTACTCTCTTCCATGAGGTCTCACCCAACTCTATGATTCTATGAATATAGGTGAGGGTGACCGAAGGTGCAGCTACACAGTAGAATTATTATTAGTAGTATTAATATTATTAATAATGAAACCTACAACATATAATCAGATTAGAATTAAACAGAATTTACAAGTGCATATAGGTGAGGGTGACCGAAGGTGCAGCTACACAGTAGTATTATTATTATTGTTAGTAGTAGTAGTAGTAGTGTTAATATTATTAATAATGAAACCAACAACATATAATTATCAAAACAGAATTAAACAGAATTTACAAGTGAATATAGGTGACGGTGACTGAAGGTGCAGTTACACAATAGAATTATTAGTATTAATATTAATATTATTAATAATGAAAGCTACAACATATAATCAAAACAGAATTAAACAGAATTTACAAGTGAATATAGGCGAGGGTGACCAAAGGTGCAGCTACACAGTAGAGTTATTATTATTATTAGTAGTAGTATCAGTATTAATATTATTAATAATGAAACCTACAACATATAATCAAAACAGAATTACAAGTGAATATAGGTGAGGGTGACCGAAGGTGCAGCTACACAATTGAATTATTATTATTAGTAGTAATATTAATATTATTAATAATGAAACCTACAACATATAATCAAAACAGAATTAAACAGAATTTACAAGTGAATATAGGTGAGGATGACTAGAGGTGTAGCTACACAGTAGAATTATTAGTAGCATTAGTATTAAAATTATTAATAATGAAACCTACAATGTATAATCGAATTAGAATTAAACAGATTTTACAAGTGCATATAGGTGGGGTGACCGAAGGTGCAGCTACACTGTAGAATTATTACTGTGTTGTTGAAGGCTTTCATGGCCAGAATCACTAGGTTGCTGTGAGTTTTCCCGCTGTATGACCATGTTTCAGAACCATTCTCTTCTGATGTTTCGCCCAGATTTATGAGGATGCCTGCCATAGATGTGGGCGAAATGTCAGGAGAGAATACTTTTGGAACATGGCCATACAGCTCAGAAAACTCACAGCAACCCAGAATTATTATTAATAATAATAAAAGTAATAATAATAATAATAATAATATGTCTCTCTTAAAAAATATGCAAAGCGGCTGATAACATTTAAAATGATAGTTTAAAACCTAAAACATATAATTTTAAAAACAGAATAAATCCTAGATTTACTCTATAGGTTGTCTTAAATAATTTACCTATATACCTTATGCATTTAGGCGAGGGTGACTTGGGGTGCATCTATACCAGGCATGGGCAAACTTCATCCCTACCAAAGTTGTTAGGAATTGTGGGAGTTGAAGTCCAAAACACCTGGAGGGCCAAAGTTTGCCCATGCCTGATCTATACTGTTGAATGAATGCACTTCAGCAAGACTTTAACCGCCATGGCTTGATGCTGTGGACTCATGTGAGTTGTAGTGTTATAAGATCTTTAGCTTTCCCTGATGAACAGTGCAGGGAAGGCTGCGCTGTTTGGCAGTGCCACCAAGTTACAATCCCCAGGATCCCATAGCACTGAGACATTGCAGTTGAACTGGTGCCAATCTGCAATAAATATACAGTGTAAATCCATTGTTTAATTTTTAAAAAATAAGGGGTAAAAGAACACAACACAGTTCTATGTATGTTTACTCAGAAGTAAGCTCTGTTGAGTTCAGTGGTGTCATTTCTAGGGAAGTGTTTGTAGCATAGGAGTGCTAGTTTTCATAATTCCCAATCCTTGTCTATGGCAGATAGGGGTGATTGGTTTTGTGATGCCCAGACACCTGTGGAGACTGTAATCCAGTGGTTCTCAACCTGTGGGTTCCCAGATGTTTTGGCCTTCAACTCCCAGAAATCCTAAGAGCTGGTAAACTGGTTGGGATTTCTGGGAGTTGTAGTCCAAAACACCTGGGGACCCACAGCTGGAGAACCACAGCTGTAATCCATCTCCCGTAACACGTATGATTGAACCTACTCATTCAGTGCTTATGTAGCATAGTCGGGCTGTAGCAACTCAAAGATACTTCTAAAGTTATTTGTCTGTTCCAAAAAGTTCTGAGTCAATGAAACTACACAATGTATATGAAGAATTAAGGTCTTATTAACTGTTAGAGCATTAAAAATACTGCAGATTTTTCTCAGCAGTAACAGAGGCCCTAAGGCCCCATCTACACTGCCAGATAATGTTTCATAATGCAGTTTCACTGAAATTGTTTTATATGGCAGTGTAGATAGGCCCCATGTCTAGGCATTGTAGCCCTAAACCCACAGAACAAATCACCTCATGTAAATTCTATGAAGGGTGTCCCAGGAAAGGCTTGGCCTATATTCAGTTTGGCTTGTCTACAAAGTAATTATTTGTGGGTGTATCAGTGAACTGAATCTGATGAACATAATTTAATATGTAGTCATGTGCAAGCTATCTCTGGATTTAAGTTGCAGTGACCCATTTCACAGGTACAGATGACAAAGTGATTTCTCCAATATTAATAATAGTATATTTTTGGTGTAGAAAGCCCTCTGGTGGGGACAGTCATATTATGCAGTCTTAATGTCTCTCTTGCACTTGTGTTTGCACCTTCAAATCACCCGTTGACTTATGTCAACTCCATGCATGTCATAGGATTATTGGGCAAGGAGTACTCTGAAGTGGTTTTGTCAGTTCCTTCCTCAGAAATTGCATTTGTGCCAAGTAAATGCACAATCGTATAAATATTTCTTGAGCTGTGATAGATCTCTGAGAAATTGGCTCCTGGGCAAACGGGAAGCAGTGAAGTTTGCATACAAAGTTAGTATCATTTAAAGATGTTTTTGCTGTAGTTATACTTTATACGTGATACTGATGGAAGGAAGGCCATACAGATAAAACAAACCATCTGTTGTGGTTGCTATCAACAGCTAGGAATAAGCAAACTGAAGAACATAAATGGAATGCCCTTTTATTTTTCTTGTTGCTTTGCCATTGGATTTATTTTCTGTGCTTTGTGGGAGCAGAAAACTAGAGTATTTTGGTAATTTGTTGTGAGCTCGCTCTATTGCCTTTCTCATTATTACATTGAGGAGGAGGGTGCTTTATGTTTGAAGTCTGGCGTAGAGCAGCAATGTACTGCTTTTATTCTTACTATAAAATTATATCCTTTTCCCTGGCCATTTCCGTGTATTTTAAATTCATATCTCTTTGTACAAGAAACTTTAAAGCAGTACTGCTTAAGAGTGGAGTGCTGCACAAATTGGCATAGGGGCAGGAATGCTTGGCCTCCCACATTAGTTTGTGAAGCACACTTTTAAAAAGTATAGATTGGATACCTTTTAAATGCCTGGGACAAGAAATACTTTGGATTTTAGGAGGGTTCCTTTCATACTTTGGAATATTTGCATGTACATAATGAGATATTTTGGAGATGAGACCCAAGTCTAACCCATTTTAAATTCACTGATGTTTCATGCAAATAGCCTCATGGTGATTTTATACAATATTCTTAATACTTGTATGCCTAAAACAAACTTTGTGTACTATCAGAAAACAAAGGGACCACCCATGTGGACTATTTGGGGCATTGGACATTTGGACTATTTTGGAGTGAGAGATGCTCAGCACAGACTAAAGTCTAGGGACCAAAAGTGTTTGGGATTTTTTGTCTCAGATTTTGGAATATTTGCATATAGACAAGGGACCTAAGTCTAACCTATGGATGTGTTGTGGACACCTTATACTCTGGCAGTAATTTTATTCTCAATGTTTTCAATAGTTCTGTGCATGAAACTAAGTTTTTTGTGCCATTAGAAAGCTAAGGTGAATTCTTAGATAAGGGCTGCTCAACCTTTATCCTTTCTTTCTCTTGCTCTTCAAATCCTTCCGCAGGGATTTGTAAACCTAGATGTTCCAACTAGCATTTGAGAATAACTAATTTATAAATGTCCAGTGTCTAGGTCTCCAGACAGTACTCTGTTTTCTGCACTTCATCCAAATCCCCAGCCCTATGGTATGCTGCTTTGCACTATCCCATACCGGCCCTTTTACAGCCTGGTCCTGCCCATTTTAGAAAATGTTGGTCGTTGGTTTTTTAGAACATTATCTGATGGAACTTCAGTGTTGCTGTTTTATACTCTTCTGTTAATTATGTTTTTATCTGGTTGATGCATTTTATGATGTTCTTATTTTAATGGTGTTTTTTGTTTTTGTTTTAATGGATTGGTTTTGTTTTATGTCTTGTGAACATTCTGTCCCATATGTAAGTTGCCTCGAGTCCCTTCGGGGAGATAGTGGCGGGGTATAAAAATAACTCCAGCAAAGGATCACCGCCTTGTCGGGGCGCTGGAGCTTGAGCACCTCAATGATGTCATGAGCGAAACCGTGAAGGGCCACCCAAGACGGGACGGTTGTGGCAGAGAGGTCAGACCAAGCGTGATCCCTGGGGAAGGCAATGGCAAACCACTCCAGTATCCTTGCCAAGAAAACTAAATGGACCAGTACAACCAGAGATATGTCGGTATGCCATTGGAAGATGGGACTCCCAGGTCGGAAGATGGCCAAAATGCTACTGGGAAGGAGCAGAGGATAAGTTCAACTAGCCCCAGATGTGATGACGCAGCTAGCTCAAAGCCGAAAGGAAGGCTAGCGGCCGACGGTACTGGAGGCGAACGACGAATCCGATGTTCTAAAGATCAACACACCATAGGAACCTGGAATGTAAGATCTATGAGCCAGGGCAAATTGGATGTTGTTATTGGTGAGATGTCAAGACTAAAGATAGACATTCTGGGGGTCAGCGAACTGAAATGGACTGGAATGGGCCACTTCACATCAGATGACCACCAGATCTACTACTGCGGACAAGAGGAACATCGAAGAAAGAGTAGCCTTCATAACTAATAAGAAATTCGCTAAAGCGGTGCTTGGATACAACCCAAAAAATGACAGAATGATCTCAGTTCGAGTGCAAGGAAAGCCTTTCAACATCACAGTGATCCAAATATACGCCCCAACCACAGCTGCTGAAGAAGCAGAAGTAGATCAGTTCTATGAGGATCTGCAGGACCTACTGGATAATACACCAAAAAGAGACATTATTTTCATTACAGGAGACTGGAATGCCAAGGTGGGAAGTCAAATGACAACTGGGATCACAGGCAAGCATGGTCTGGGAGAACAAAATGAAGCGGGACGCAGGCTGATAGAATTCTGCCAGGAAAACTCGCTGTGTATAACGAATACTCTCTTCCAACAACCTAAAAGACGGCTTTATACATGGACCTCACCAGATGGTCAACACCGAAATCAGATTGACTACATCCTTTGCAGCCAAAGGTGGCGGACATCCATCCAGTCGGTGAAAACAAGACCTGGGGCTGACTGTAGCTCAGATCACGAACTTCTTATTGCCCAATTTAGAATAAAACTAAAGAGATCAGGGAAAATACACAGACCAGTCAGATATGATCTCACTAACATTCCTAGCGAATATACAGTGGAAGTGAAGAACGGATTTGAAGGACTAGATTTAGTAAACAGAGTCCCAGAAGAACTATGGACAGAAGTCCGCGACATTGTTCAGGAGGCGGCAACAAAGTACGTTCCAAAGAAAAAGAAAACCAAGAAGGCAAAATGGTTGTCTGCTGAGACACTGAAGTAGCCCAAGAAAGGAGGAAAGCAAAAGGAAACAGGGATAAGGGGAGATATGCCCAGTTAAATGCGCAATTCCAGAGGTTAGCCAGAAGAGATAAGGAACTATTTTTAAATAAGCAATGCATGGAAGTGGAAGAAGACAACAGAATAGGAAGGACAAGAGACCTCTTCCAGAAAATTAGAAACATTGGAGGTAAATTTCAGGCAAAAATTGGTATGATAAGAAACAAAGATGGCAGGAACCTAACAGAAGCTGAAGAGATCAAGAGAAGGTGGCGAGACTATACAGAAGATCTGTATAGGAAGGATAATAATATCGAGGATAGCTTTGACGGTGTGGTGAATGAATTAGAACCAGACATCCTGAGGAGTGAGGTTGAATGGGCCTTAAGAAGCATTGCTAACAACAAGGCAGCAGGAGATGATGGGATCCCAGCTGAACTGTTTAAAATCTTAAAAGATGATGCTGTCAAGGTGATGCATGCCATTTGCCAGCAAATATGGAAAACACAAGAATGGCCATCAGACTGGAAAAAATCCACTTATATCCCCATACCAAAAAAGGGAAATGCGAAAGACTGCTCCAACTTCCGTACAGTGGCCCTTATTTCTCATGCCAGTAAGGTAATGCTCAAGATCCTGCAAGGAAGACTCCAGCAATACATGGAGCGAGAGTTGCCAGATGTTCAAGCTGGGTTTAGAAAAGGCAGAGGAACGAGAGACCAGATTGCCAATATCCGCTGGATAATGGAGAAAGGCAGGGAGTTTCAGAAAAACATCTACTTCTGCTTCATTGACTACTCTAAAGCCTTTGACTGTGTGGATTATAATAAATTGTGGCAAGTTCTTGGTGGGATGGGCATCCCAAGCCACCTTGTCTCTCTCCTGAGGAATCTGTACAAGGACCAAGTAGCAACAGTCAGAACTGACCACGGAACAACAGACTGGTTCAAGATTGGGAAAGGCGTACGGCAAGGCTGCATCCTCTCACCCAACCTTTTTAACTTGTATGCAGAACACATCATGCGATGTGCGGGGCTGGATGAATGCAAAGCTGGGGTGAAAATTGCTGGAAGAAACATTAACAACCTCAGATATGCAGATGACACCACTCTGATGGCCGAAAGCGAGGAGGAGCTGAGCAGCCTTCTAATCAAGGTGAAAGAAGAAAGCGCAAAAGCCGGGTTGCAGCTAAACGTCAAAAAAACCAAGATTATGGCAACAAGAATGATTGACAACTGGAAAATAGAGGGAGAAACCGTGGAGGCCGTGACAGACTTTGTATTTCTAGGTGCAAAGATTACTGCAGATGCAGACTGTAGCCAGGAAATCAGAAGACGCTTACTTCTTGGGAGGAGAGCAATGTCCAGTCTCGATAAAATAGTGAAGAGTAGAGACATCAGACTGGCAACAAAGATCCGCCTAGTCCAAGCCATGGTATTCCCTGTAGTCACCTACGGATGTGAAAGCTGGACCTTAGGGAAGGCTGAGCGAAGGAAGATCGATGCTTTTGAGCTGTGGTGTTGGAGGAAAGTGCTGAGAGTGCCTTGAACTGCGAGAAGATCCAACCAGTCCATCCTCCAGGAAATAAAGCCCGACTGCTCATTGGAGGGAAAGATACTAGAGACAAAGTTGAAGTACTTTGGCCACATCATGAGGAGACAGGAAAGCCTAGAGAAGACAATTATGCTGGGGAAAGTGGAAGGCAAAAGGAAGAGGGGCCGACCAAGGGCAAGATGGATGGATGGCATCCTTGAAGTGACTGGACTGACCTTGAGGGAGCTGGGGGTGGTAACGGCCGACAGGGAGCTCTGGCGTAGGCTGGTCCATGAGGTCACGAAGAGTCGGAGACGACTGAACGAATGAACAACAACATAAAAATAAAGTTGTTGTTGTTGTGTTATTGCTGTGTATGAGTCTTGTGTATAAGGTGTATGTGTGTGGTTTATAAGGCTTGGGTCTATGAGGCTGATGTATATGATTTATAAGAATTATGAATAAGCCTTGTGTATATGGTGTATAAGGCTTGTAGAGAAGGCTTGTATGTACGGTATATGAGGCTGATGAAGTGGGTTAAATCACTGAGCTGCTGAACTTGTTAACCGAAAGGTCACAGGCTCAATTCCGAGCAGTGTAATCTCCCACTGTTAACTCCAGCTTCTGCCAACCTAGCAGTTCGAAAACATACAAATGTGAGTAGATCAATAGGTACTGCTCTGGCGGGAAGGTAACGGCGCTCCATACAGTCATGCCAGCTCATGACCTCGGTGGTGTCTATGGACAACGCTGGCTCTTCGGTTTAGAAATGGAGATGAGCACCAACCCTCAGTTGGACATGGCTGGACTTAATGTCAAGGGAAAACCTTTACCTTTACCATACGGTGTATAAGGCTTGTATATAAGGCTTGCACATACAGTTATAAGGCTTATATACGGTTTATAAGGCTTGTGGAGAAAGCTTATATATATGTTCTATGAGGCTGATTTATATGGTTTATAGGAATTATGAATAAGCATTGTGTATACGGTGTATAAGGCTTGTGTATAAGGCTTGCATATACAGTTATAAGGCTTGTGTATATGGTTTATAAGGCTTGTAGAGAAGGCTGGTATATACGGGTTCTTGGGTTTTTTTGTTGTGTCAGGAGGGACTTGAGAAACTGCAAGTCACTTCTGGTGCGAGGGAATTGGCTGTCTGCAAGGATGTTGCCCAGGATATGCCCGGATGAATTGATGTTTTTATCATCCTTGTGGGAGGCTTCTGTCATGTCCCCACATGAGGGAGCTCATCCGCCTCTCCCTGGATTCGAACCTGTGACCTGTTGGTCTTCAGTCCTGCTGGCACATGGGTTTAACCCACTCCGCCACTGGGGGCTCAGTATATACTGTATATGAGGCTGATGTATATGGTTTATAAGAATTATGAATAAGCCTTGTGAATACGGCGTATAAGGCTTATGTATAAGGCTTGCATATACAGTTATATGGTGTATAAGGCTTGTGTATACAGTTATAGTTATAAGGCTTATGTATACGGTTTATAAGGCATGTGGGGAAGGCTTAATATACGATATATGAGGCTGATGTATATGTTTTATAAAAACTATGAATAAGCCTTATGTATGGAGCGTATAAGGCCTATGTATATGGTTTATAAGGTTTATGTATAAGGTTTTGTGTGTGTGGTTTATAAGGCTTGTGTATAAGATTGAAATGTACATTTATAAGACTTGTGTATAAGGCTTGCCTATATAGTGTATACGGGTTGTGGGTACGCTTTGTAAGGGGCCAGTGTGCAAACTTGTGTGTGCATTTTCTTTTCCCAGGCCTCGCGCTTGTCCTTTCTCCTTCCCCCTCCTTCCTTCCTTCCCTCCCCGCTCCCCCCCCCCCCCCGCTCCCTCTCTTAATGTATTCCTCGGAGCGAGGCCATCAAGCTGCGGAGGGCTTTGTGTGCGTGAACTTGGCGGCGGGGCGCGCGCACGGAGCGGCGGCGGCGGCAGCGGGGAGAGCGCCATGCGCGGTGACGCCGTCCCGCCTGGGGCCCTCAGGGAGCCGGGGCGGGGGAGGACAGAGGCCCTCCGCTCGGCCGGTGCGGGCCCTCGGAGCCAGGCCATCGTAGTGGTTCTTGTTCGCTGAGGCGATGAGGCGCAGGGCGGGCCTACTGGCGCTCCCTGCGGGCGGCTGAAGGGGGCAGCTAGGCCAGGCCAGGCCAGGCCAGGCAGGGCGCGCGCCTCAGCCTTTTGTGCGGCGAGGAGGGGAGTAGGCCTCGGTCCGAGGGATGCTGTGGGGGCGGCGTCGCGGGGGGCGTTGACCCTCCGCCGGTGGCTGTCCCGCTGGCGGGGCCCGGCTCGGTGGCGCCTCCTCCTGCTCCTCCTCGGCGGGCCTGGTGGCGGGGCGCCCGGGGGAGGATGCTGGCCACGACGCGGGGCTTCCTGTGGTCGGAGCTGGAGACGCGGGCGCTGCTGGGCATCTGGGGCGAGGCCGGGGTGCAGAGCGCGCTGGAGGGCCACTTCCGCAACAGCCATGTCTACCGCGACGTGGCCCGCCGCCTGGCCGAGCTGGGCTTCGAGCGCACCCCCGAGCAGTGCCGCATCCGCATCAAGGGCCTCAAGCGGCAGTACTTCCAGGCCCGCGAGGGCCTCCACCGCAACGGGCACGTCCCGCCCCGGAAAGGGGGGCCCGGCCCCAACGCCAGCGCCTACGCCAACGCCTGCAAGTACTACCACGAGATGGACCGCGTCCTCGCCTCCAGGCTGCCCGGGCTCGGCCCCGGCGCCCCGCGTGGCAGCCCCCCCGTGACCCCCCAGGAAGAGGGCACCGAAAGGCACAGGAGAGGGGGAGGAGGGGGAGGAGGAGGGAACCACCACGGCGCCGCCGCCGCCATCATCGCCGCCGCCGCGCCCCCTTCCGCCGGACCCGGGAGCCTCCTCAGCCGCAGGGAGGAGCAGCATAGGGAGGAGGAGGAGGAGGAAGAAGAGGAGGAGGAGGAAGAAGAAGATGCAGAGGAAGAAGACGGGGCCGAGCTGGGGTCTCCCCCGCGGGACCCCTTCATGCAGGACTCCGGGGAGTGCTCCTCCTTCACCCAGCACCCCATCAAAGTGGAGGGAGCCCCCTTCGCCATCCCAGAAGGTGAGCCAGCTCACAAGCACAACATGGGAGCTGTACAATCAGTGCACTTGACATCCCCATCCTGAGAGTTGTGGTCTGGCACGGCCTCTCTCCAGGACAGGGAAGCCCTTGTAAGACTAAGACTCACATAATTCCCTAGCACTAAGGTTAGAGAAGGCAGTCCCCGAGTTACAAACAGCTCACAGTTAAGAACAGGAAGTGAGAGAAATCTGTTGGGTGAGTGGGCTTATTAACAAAAGACCCTCCTCATAAATTTATTTATTTATTTAAGACATTTATATTCCGCCTTTCTCACCCCCAAGGGGACTCAAGGTGGAGCACAACATATATACAACAAACATTATATGTCGGAACATAAAATCAACTCTAAATATACATAAACACTAAAATAAATTATCTCCATTTTAAAATCAATTGTTGCACAGCAGAGTAATTTAGCAAGAACAGCAAACCCATCACCAGTAGCCCAAAGTGATAAAAAGAACAAAAACACACAGACTAATGTTATCTCTTCCATAGGAGGCTTTTCTTTGTAGCAAAATAATAGGTTTGCACTATTTACCAGAGCAAGGTTTCCATGATACAAATAATGACTTTTATACTTCCTTCTTTGCTTGCACGCTAGGCTTCTTTCTCATGTAAACAGCTTCGCTCTCACAGAGCCTGTTCTCACACCGAAGTTACACAGGAGCTTCACACAGGAGCTTTTTACACACAGCAGCATTCACACAATGGAAATTCACACTCAATGGCCTCCAACCTGGGACTTATCTCACTGAAGCTTCTCACACCAGACCTTCTCATACTGAGGCTTACCTCACACTAAGGCCTTTCTCCCACAGAGGCCTTCTCACACTGAGGGCTCTCTGACTGATGCCTCCTACACACTGAGGCAAACTAATACTGAGGCCTTCTCATATTGAGGTCTACTAACACACTGCAGCCCTGCAGTCTGGCACCTTTTTAACTGCCATGCTTCAGTGCTATGGGATCCTGGGAGGTGTTGTTCTGCAAGGCCATCTCAGCCCAAGAGGGCTGATGTCTCTCAAAACTACATCAAGGATCCCATTGTATTGAGCCATGGCAGTTAGTTAAGTCGAACTGCATCATGACTGCAGTGCAGATGCACTCTTAGTGCAAGCAAAGTTGATCCTTCCTATCCACAGGTTCAACCATCAGCTGCTTGATAATATTCCCAAAAGTGAACTTGATATTGCTCTAAAGGGGCATTGTTTTACTGCGCCATTGTATATAATGGTACTTGAGCATTTAGGTTGGTCCAGGAACCAAATCCCAGCAGACACACAAAACCCACTGTACATTCAGTCACACAGAGCAACCCTTTCTTTTGTATAAAACTAGTTGGGGAAACAGAAAATACCTAATTTACAATCCCATAGCCTATTGTCACCTTGTTCTTCGCAGCCTTAGAAGCAGAGTAACCCTGCACTTCCAATTTACCTGTATTCATTAGGGCTCACTCTTTACTAAAGATTTTTTTACAGACTAAGGGGATTTGTCTTTCAAATCACAAAGGCCATCTGTTAAGAGTAAGGTTAAGAGTACAGGCATGTGTAAGTCTGGAAATTTTAGCCAAAAAATTGACCCCCAAAACCTGGGTTGACCTATCCAAGGGGTCAGTGTGACTGCTGTGCCTTAACTCCTATCAACAAATGATCCATCACCTTCTCTGAGTTAGAGTGGTGAAAGGCAACAGCTTAGTCCGTTCCAAGAGAACTTAAAAGAAGCACTGAACCCCTCTACTCCCTCTGCCTCATTGCGGCTTCTGGCCTTTTTGAATGCCTGGACAGGAAATTGGGCAGGGGGTGTCCCCCTGAGGCAGTATTGGTGTTTTCCCCTCTCTGTGGAATGATCCTTGACTTAATCACGAGTCATTTCAAAACCCACAATTTTGGCCCCCAAGCCTGTCCAGGTATTTTGGACTTCAACTCCCACAATTCCTAACAGCCTCATGCCCTTTCCTTTTCCCCCTCAGCCTCTTAAGCAGCTGATAAGGAAAAGGAAGGGGCCTGAGCCTGTAAGGAATTGTAGGAGTTGAAGTCCAAAATAACTGGAGGGCCCAAGTTTGCCTATGCCTGGTATATACAGTATATGTTTGCCTCCTTCCGTGCATGTCTCCATCTGAGAGGAAAAAATATCTGTTACTGAGTTGGCCATTTTCTTACTATTCCTGTCTAAAACAATGGAAGACAGTTCCCACCATCCCTACTGTGGTGACAACCAATTGCACAAAACTTTGTGTGGTGCAAATCAGGAAAAACATATTCATCTTCATTCTATTAGAAATGTTTTGAACTAGACTCCTGTCCTGCTAGCATTTTTAAAGGCCTCAGCGTTTGCTTCTGCAGGTTGCCTTCCTTTCTAAAATAAATTACCATTGATTTATAATTGCCCCAGGAACATAACTGTGGATCATCCCTGAATTTTGTACACAAGTTGCTAACTCTTTTCAGCAATAAAAAGCACCATGATGCTTGGTGACTTTCTCTTCATGTGTAGCAGCATTCTTTCATACTACTGCACATTTCAGAAGGCACCATGCCATTGAAATATCACACAATAAGGAGCTCAAGTTCCCAAGCCAGACAAAGAATCCTCAGCGTAACCTCTGATCAAATTAGGGGGGTAGAAAATCTTTCAGGTGGAAACAAAATGCTCAGTTTGATGCTCAATATGGTGCCAGACCTCTTACACAATACCATTCAAATGCATTTATATATTATAGGAGCAATATGATGATATATGTACTAATCCCTGCACCATTTGCACATGTATTTCTGTGCTTTTTTAAAATGTAATCACAAGGGATGTTTTAGTGTTTGCATCTCCTCATAAACCTGGGCCCAAAAGCTGACACCCTTAAGCCAGTTTGCTCTCACTTAGAACAAACTCTTGCATGTAAATAATAGCAAAGGAGAAATGTTTACAGCAGCACTCTTTGTGATACAGATATAGAAAATGTGATTAAAACTGCAAATAAAGCAACATGAATATATTGCTGTGAAAACTTAATTTCAGTAATTATTAAAAAATTTAATGCATGTATACTTTTAACCATGCAATCTTGTGGGTGTTTATTCAGAGATCAGCCCCACTGTGTGCAGTGGAATTTGCACCCTAGTAAAGGGGTTGCCACTTAATGGGAGAATTATTTGTCTATTTATTGGAATTTTTCAGATCATTGAAACATAGTCACATTTTTAGTTCTTACTATATTGTCTGCTACAACAATACAAATATTAAATAATGCTTGTAAAACTTTAGCAGACAAGCTGAAAAGGTTTTTACCACATAGTTAAAATAATAGATTATGTACTCTAAAATATGAAAGACAGTTGCTAAATTGGAATTTCTGCCAAGTGTGGAATTAGACACTTTTCACTGCTTAAATTCCTTTAAGTGCAGTTATTCTTGCAAACTAACCCATTTGCTTCTGTTTTAGGTTTTAGGCAAATTAATGCTCACACCAATGCACCACCCTTATTATCTCAGGCTAAAAGATCAAAAAAACGTCATGGAAACTTAACATTGGACAAAATGATGGAAAGGTTTCTACTACAAAGCATGGATACTGAAGAGAAGTTTTACAAATATGAAGAGCAACGGCTTAAAGCTGAGGAAAACCGACGGGAAGCTGAGCATGCTAGGGAGTTCCAGATGTTGCAGATGTTGGGACAGATGTTAGCAGGCATTTCCTCCACAGTATCACAAAGGTCACAGTATATGCCGAGCAATCCTTCACAGAGATCAAATCACCGATCATATGGAGATAATTTTAACTATAATTCTATGACGACTTTATCTCCACCCATAGGTACCAGTTTCTATTGCATAAACATTGTCTGCACCTGATAGTTTAAGATGTGTGCGCCAATGGGTTGTGAAATCCTTAAAAAACAGCAGAATTATTCTTGGGCAGTTTTGGGGGTCGGTTTGCAAAATAAATAAATACATTGAGCTGAGATTACAAAAGTTCACTTGGTCATAGGATTTATGTGAAAGTTCTGCTGTTTTACAGAATTGGTATGGAGTAGATCACAATGGCTTAAACAATTTGCATGGCCCAGGTTTTTAAAGCTGTAGAGCAGGCATGGACAAACTTCAGCCCTCCAGGTGTTTTGGACTTCAGCTTCCACAATTCCCAACACCTGGTAAGCTGGGAGTTGAAGTCCAAAACACCTGGAGAGCCAAGGTTTGCCCATTCCTTATATAGAGCAACCATTTGTGACTAGCAGATTAAGAGGAGTATTCTATTTATTTTGATAATAAAAATGCATCACTTGATGGTTAGCCATTTGTATCTGATCCAGAATTAATAGTTTCTCTTAATAGTGGCCGAGGTAGAATGTGTTGGTATTGGCAACTACAAAATATAGTTTAAAAACAGTGTATGAGTTGTTAAAATAGATTTCTTCAAGAAAGTTTTTGGGTATTTTATATATAATGATCACTTCCTGTTCCCTTTCATATGTGGGATTTACTTTTTTAGTAGGAATTAGTAGGCATGGACACACTTCAGCCCTCTAGGTGTTTTGGACTTCAGCTCCCACAATATTTTAGGTAGCCTAAATCTTTATTCAAGTTGTTATAGGAGCTGGAATCCTGTTGGGAAGTCACAAATGAATAAGCACTGTAGTAGCAATACTATGCAGTACTCCCATCCTGAGCTCCCAATCCCCACTTAACATGCATTGCTTCTGTGATTGATGAATGTCTGAGCTAACTTCTGTAATTCTGTTCCTATACCATCCCACTCGCAGTCTGTATTGAGATGGGCAAGAGTTGGGTTGACTGCCAAAATTCCCCCTCATGGTAGAAATTGCTCTCATGAGGCAATATAGGACTGTCAGCCAGCTGGTTCCTGAGGGGCAGAGGAGCAGACCCCTATGGAGTGCAGCAACGCCTGTATGATAAATGGAGATTGAGTAAATGGTCATCCAGCCTCTGCTTAATAACATTGAGAGAAGGGGACTCCAGCATGCTCTGAGGCAGCATGTTCCACTACCAAACATCTCTTACTGCCAAGAAGTTCTTCCTAATGTTTTGGTAGAATCTCATTTCCTGCAGTTTGAATCCGTTGCTCCCAAGCTTCCCAGCAGTTGGAAACCAGCAGTTTTGGGACCCCAGTATCTCACAGGACTCCAATATATTAAATTGATGTCCCGGTTACTTTAATCTAAAGTGTGAATTATATTTACTTGAATCGTTATGCATTTAGGTGTTTTGACAAAGTACTGTCGAACTAAGTAGTTTAGAGCAGTGATATTCAGGTTATCTGATGTACAGGAGTAGAGGTCCTTTTTGTCTGATGTGCCAGGAGCAAACACTAAACTTGTGCCTATTGATACAATTGTTTGTTTCCTGAAAATCTGACAAAGAGTAACAACACTGTTTTGAGGACTGGCACTTTAATAGAATTGGTTTAGGGTAAATGGCAAGAAAAGCTGTAATTCTTTAGAAAAGGGAAAAGGCTGGATGAAAGGCCTTTAGATGTGTACATAGCTGTGTTCATACTTCTGTTTTTTGTGATTTCTCATAGTCAAGGAATATCACACATTTGTCTAGGATCTTTAGAGATTTAATCCATGGTATGCAATTTGCAGTATAGAACTCGGTAAAGTCTAACGTTTATTCATGGGCATCCTTTTGTGCAAATTCTTCATTTTTGTGATTGTTTAGAAAGATCTGGATGCAGTTTCTGGAATTGATACTGGAAGCCTGAACAGATCTGGAATGGATTTAGCATGTGCCACTGTTCTAATTCATCATGGGTATGCCTATCCCAGAATAGCGTATTGCAAAAATAAAATGCTCACAAGTAGAATAAAATATGATAAGGTATCTGTATCATTGGAAGAGCACTACACATAGGGTGCGTGTGTAAATAATAAGTTAATATTATTGATCTGTTGCATTTCCAGTAAAAATTTAGATCTCTATTCAATTGCTAGATTTATTTAATAATTGGGATTTCCATAAATGTTTTGCTGTTCAGCTGTTTAGAGTTTTTTCCTCTTACAGATTTTGTCCTGTATACTATTCACTGTCCCTCCACAGGTACTTAATGGTCCTTATCAAAATGTTTCTGATTGTGACAACGAAGCATAATTTGAACGGGTTGTTTAAAAAGTACATAGGATATGCTTCAATAGAAACACTAATGAAGACCATCAATTTGATAGCAATTAATTATGTAATTTGAACTATCATTTAGAAGATTAATTACCAAGGCTGCAGAAATATGGAGGATTAACTTTGCATGAATGTATTCATTTTTGGACCTTGAAATAAAATGCACATGTGACTAAAACGTCAGCATTTTCTCTCCTAAAAACTGAGCTAAGACCATTCTGATTTGCAGTTAGAGGTTTAAGTGATTGAGACCCCAGCCCATGCCTTATAGCAGCACAGTTTCCGTCTCGTCAGTGCTATTATTGCAGTTATAGGAGTTAATTCAGTTCATACAATTTCCAGCCCATGTGTCTGCAATACCTTTTCTAAATGACTCCTACATTATGAGTCCATTTCAATTGGTGCTGAGGCTGCAGCCCACTTTCTATTTACCTTGAAGTATTTATTTATTTATTTATTTATTTACTGTATTTGTATATCACTTTTCTCAGCCTGTAGGCAACTCAAGAGTAAGCTTCACTGAATTCATTGGGATCTGAGTAGACATGCTTAGACCTATAGGAACTGAAGTACTTCTGTTTCTTAAAGTCCAGATTTGTAGAACACCTGACAAGGACTGACATGAGCTTCATGTAACTGACATGAGCTTTAAAATTTGTGTATCTGGTTCTGGACATGCAGGAAAGAAAGCAACAATGTGCATGCATTTTCTTAGAACCTTCCCTTCCAAAAGCATGTGATTCTGTCCCATTATGAGTGTGGGAAGATGATGCCAGTGTGTGAAGGTCCAAAGATCTCCTTCTGCATTATTTTGCGAATGATTTTACAACTGCTTGCTTAGGTGACGATGGTACAGAACTGAACATGGTTCAAAAAAGCAAATAGACACCAACCCATATGTTTTATTTAAGTACTATTATTAATAAGGTTGTGTGAGTTGTTGGGATGTCTGGTAACATGAAGTAGATTTGGTGTTGCAACAAGTTGAAAGACTTTTTATTTATACGGTTGAGCCTGCATACTGATGCACATGATGTTAAATGAACTAGAGACCCTCAACTCATGGTTTATTTGGTTTAACTTCTGGACCTGTCAGGAACCAGTGCTCAGGCTTATTTTGTCCACTTATTCTTTCTCTGGTTTATTGGGAGAGGGACAAGCTGGAGTCTTGAGTCTTGTCAAGTTAAGCTTTCCGTAAACCAGAAGTCTGTTTAGCCGCTCCTGCTGCAAATAGGAGTAATCTGGCAGTATGTGCCAGAAAGCTACTCTGGAATAAATATTCTTGTTTACATTGTAATTAACATGATGGCCTGATTTATGACAGGTATTCATTGTGTAAATCAGGCCATTTCAATGATGGTGGAAATCAGGTCATCAAGTTAATTAACAATATAAGCAAAAATATTTAGCATTGTAATTTATTGGAAGTATGTTATAGTCACATTATATTCATGTTTTGAAACGTTCATATTTGACATAACAAATTGAATGTCTGCTTTTTCAGTTATAGAGAGATCTTTTTCAATGCACAAAACACATTCTATAAAGGAAATGGAGAATATATTCCAACTGGTGCGAAACATCATTCCTCCTCTAACTGCCAAAAAACATAAAGGCCAAGATGGACGAATAGGAATAGTTGGAGGATGCCAAGAGTAAGTGAAAATATCATTCAAATACTACTTAATCACCAGTGATTCAGCAGTCTCTCCCACACCTTTGACCATTGGTTGTGCCACTTTGATAGCTTAGAAGAAACAGGGCATCCCCTCTCCACAATTTTTTAAAGAGCTTGCTTCTCTGTTTATTGTTTGTTTGGGTTTTGTTTTTTTTTGTAATGATCAGTTTTTAGATATTGCAAGCAACCAGTTGAGTAACTGTTTGCAAGCATAATATACTTGTTGCTGTGAAAGGCATGAGTAACATTTATTGCAAACAATACAGTTCTTTTTTTAAAAAAAGGTGAAGCCAAACCACAAGAGACACAGTTGGGACCCCTCCTCAGAATCAGCCCCATTCTAGGGTAGGTTTTAGGAAATGCAGCACTTGTGTCTGCTCTTTTTGCTGCCACCATCCACTGCTGATTACACCTAATTTTTTCTTGGGTTGTTACTCTATAATGTTTAGGAACAAAGGGAGGCAGTCTGAAGAGTGCTTAGTAGCTAGTTCCTTCAACTTCTTTCTCTTCTTTCTGCAGATTTTTTGTTTAAATGGGACTTAAACAATTGATTGACCTTTAAGATGCAATTAGGAAAGCAGACCCACCCCAATTGTCTAAAAGTTACAAAATCCCATAGGAGAAAGCAAGAAGAGCACATTTGTCAAATTCAAGGCCTGCAGGCTGATTCCAACCCAAAACGTCATTTTATGTGAACGATAACCCCTGTATTTATTATTAGTCATGATGACTAGAACTGATGGGAGTTGTGATGCAGTATCATCTGAGAGGCTGCAGTTTGTTCTGTTTAGTCAGGATAGTGGGATTTGAATTTAGATACAGGGCTTGTGAATGTGATGTCTGATTTTAAAATGTTACAAAGCTACCAGTGCTGTTGGGTTGCAATTCCCATTATCCTCAGTCCACATGTCAGATAATCATAAGTGATAGGAGTTGCCATTCAATAACCTCTGGGCACCAAAAGTGCGTAAAAACTCAAGAGCACTGATCATTATGTTAAAAAATTATAGTTGGCTCTCTTTAGCCACGGATTCTCTATCCATGGATTAAATGCCCCTTTGACGGCAACCGTAAGTCTGATGTGATGAAAATGAGTTTGAAACCCCTGAATTAGAAAGTATGAAAATAAAGCAAGAAGGCAAATTCTAAACCAAGAAATCCATATAGTTTGATTTATGTTTGCATTTTATGTTGGCTGTGATAAATTGAGAAAGATAGCTTGAAAAAAGAGATTTTGTGCTGTTCAAAATAACGTGGGGTTAATTGAAAATAACTACCCCATCTTTTACATCATACCCAAAAGAAGTGAGTAACGGATGGGAAGCAGGAGAAGAAATTAATACTTTCCTGTCAAGTTTCTGAAACAGAGGAAAAACTTCAGTTTTAGGCATTTTAAGGAAAGTTGAAATGATAAACCAGTGTTACACTGGGTCCTAAATCTAGTGTTTTGGGAATACTTATCATCAAATCAACGGGAAGTCACTTTTCAGAGTAGATTCCCAATCTAGTTTGGACTCAGGTTATACTTTAGAATAATCATAATATTGTTGAGTCAGTTATTAAGGCGAATCATAATTAGAAAGGAAGAGAGCACATAGGTGGTGGAGTGGAAAGGCTATTTAGATCTGATATCTGTTGTGATTTAAGATCAATTTGAGCTTATTGATAGGAGTAATAAAGTTTCCACTTGATCCATCAGCATTACTTGAAAGTCTGTTCACTGCTTAGCTAAAAAAGTGTAAGTAATCATATTCAGATATATGTCCTACAGTTGCAGCTCCTAGTGGAAAAAGAGGAGGGATAATAGAAATCCATTGTCATTAGAATTTTGACAGCTGTATAAAAGCTCTTAATGTTTAGATCCCAAACCATAAATCATCTGCTTTTTGAGATACTATGGATTATTATGAAAACTATTAGTTTTTAGGAGAAATGATATTGGTGCTCACTGCTGAAAAAGAGCATGTGAGGACTGTGTGTTTATTTCACAATCCTGTGAGCCCAGAAGAGTGGAATATATTATTACATGTAGAATTCAGATCCCAGGGAATCTCACCTTTCATTAAAAAGAGACTATTTCTAGCCTTTAGATTTACAAAGGTATACTTGAAAGTGTATAGGTAGGGTGAAAATCTTAGAAGCTGGAGGTGCTAGTCAAATAAAAATTTGACTTCCTACAGAGCTCTTTGTTCCTTCCCATTTGTGGGGGAGGGACAGTATTTGATCCATGAACTGCATTATGGCATATCGAAACAATCTCCTTCAATAAATAGTTGTGAAAACTGAATTTTTCCAGTAACAAAGGGAATTTTTCTGTAGATTCCATTTTGTATCAGTTGCTTAGAAACTGTTATCCTGTCAAGTTTATTACAAGATAATAGCAACTTGCAGTGATACTGTATTTCCTTTTTGTAAAAGTATGTGCTAGATTTGTTATCATGGATTAAGTCATAGCATTGTCAACAGTTAGTAATTTGTGGAAACAAGCTAATCAGTTTATATGATTTTATCAATTTACACTTGTCCATATTAATTCATGAGACAACTTCATTGTTTATACAGTATTTTTGGGGAAAATTTGCACTGCATTGTGGTGGTATAATTTTCAAGTTTTAAAAATTGTAACTAACAGAAATTTAAACGTGAGTGTGTTTTAGTTATTCTTTAACTGAATTTGTTATCAGTGACATTAGAAATGTAATAGTTTCCTGATCTAAACTTTTTCCATTTGTAGGTATACTGGGGCACCATATTTTGCTGCAATTTCAGCTCTCAAAGTGGTAAGCTTTTTTTAGAAGTATAAAGTGGAAGTAGATGGCGTTCACCACAGTCGTAAACTCAGATCCATGGCTGGTTAGGAGAAGGGGCAACATGGGCACGATGTGTCCCTTTTCCCTGAGCTGATGAACACAGGGAAAGGATGATGGCACCAGTACCCAATCTGAATGGCAAATCAGGCCAAATAGGACTCAGTCCCACTGTCCAGATGGCTCTAAAGCCTCATGATGAGTTTCCAAAATGGGCAAAATTGGTTTAAAGGAGGGAAGTGTAATACCTACTAGCAGGCCCGCAGCCAGAATATTTGATTCGGGTGGGGGGGGGGGGGGGGCAGTCTGAGTGAAAGAAGGTCTACCCTAGCAAACCTTTTGTATTGTTACCCCAATACCCCCATGCATATGGGATATGTTGAGCATGGTGATCAGATCATGATATGAATAAACATAATAGTTTAAATAATGTACCAGTAAGGCCTTCTTGTGGACCACCATGAGAATTTGGGGGGGGGGGGGGGGACTGAAGCCCCTCAAGCCCCCCCCCCCCCCCCCGGCTACATGCCTGCCTACCAGAATCTGCTATCTGTTGTGGGCTGAGTACTGTACTCTGTTTTTCACCAGTTTAGACAAGCCCTTAGAAATAAGTTGAAATTGAAATGTCTACACAATAGGTAACTATGATTTTGCAATAGCTGCTTTTATAAATGGATTGCTATTTTATTCATGTTTGTTGAGAGGAAGAATGGGTATCCTCTTTAGTTATCCTAGACTGGTATGGAATTTGGAGAACTAGCTTTTATATGGAGGGATAACTGTTAATGTCTGATATTAACAAAATTGTGTCATTGTAGTCAATGAGACTTATTTCCAGAGCAATGCATATAGGACGTGGTTGGTAAATGTAAACCACAAGAAATAGATTTGATAGAAGTGTGTAAACAGTGTTTGGGCAAAATGAATCTGGAAGATATGAAACTAACCTTCTTTGAGTAGTTAATGGTGTTAAATAAATTCCCTGTACCTGATGACTTACTGTGCGGTTGGGCACCCTCTAAGAGTTAGAGAACTGCTTTACAATTCCCCAGTCCTCAGTGGGCTTCACTATTGCCATTCTTGTAAACCCTGAAAACTACTAGCTACTTTGAGAGTGTATTTCCTGTTGGTTCCATGGTGGGATTGAACCTGAAACTGCATACACACCCCAGAATGATTTTTTTTCAGTCAAGAAATGGGGAGGGATTGATAGGAGTGGGGAGCAAGGTCTGCATAGAATCTCTTTCCCCAGCTCTGTCAGTACATGATACATAATAAAAATGATGACAATGCTATGGAAAACAGGCTATGGAGAGGCTTCGGATTAAGTTGTTGACTGTAGAACTCGGACTTGACATGCCAACTAATTCTATTTTGTACTGTTTTATATGGTATTTAATTTAATGTTAATGTTTTACTGATTATGTAATTGTTGTTTTATCTATCGTATATGTGGGGCATCAAATGGTTGCCATCTGTAAGCTGCCCTGAGTCCCCCTTCCAGGGTAGAGAAAAGCGGGGTATAAATATTTGAAATAAATAAATAAATGATACCCGCACCTGGTTTAGCACAATGATGACAAAGACTTAACTATATATAAATATCTTCTTAGGGTGCAGATCTATCCCATGTATTTTGTACCAAAGATGCAGCATGTGTAATCAAGTCTTACAGCCCAGAGCTCATTGTTCATCCAGTTCTGTAAGTATCCTGGTGGGTCTTTCTTGCTTTTTGCCTTGTATTTTCCCTTTGCAACTTAACAAAGATAAAGTCTGAAGTTGTGTAAGAAGAGTATTTCATGTTCAAAGCTGGAATCAAAGTGTCATATATTTTTGTTTGGATATTCATGCAAGACTCAAAGCAGAGTCGATCTGTATTGGATGAGCACACTGTGTGTGGCATTTTGTGTGGGTTTTTAGAATGGCTGACATCCCCTTTGGTTAAAGGAGAATGGTTATATCTCTCCTCTTCCATTTCTGGCCGTTTGAAATAAACATTACCTTAAATGTGTTCCAGCACATTGGTTCTTGAACAGAAAATTGGGAACCAGGGGTTGAAATAACTTGGAAAAAATTGGGATAGATTCCTACACCAAAAAAGAACAAGTCAACATGTTTTTAAACCTGAACTAACAGTATTCTAACATGAAAGAAAACAGTCGGGCCAGGTGTGTTTTGCATATGTAAATGAAAACATTTTCAACCTTCTAGAGACCATTTTCAGGCTTTTCTGAAATGCATCCAGGGGTTATCTTTTCTTTCATCAGCCTGCACTCTTCTATTTTGGTGACCAGACTTAATCTATAGTGCAATAATAGCCTCAAAATATTTGCAGTTGATCTATGGAACGGCCCCAGATTATGATTGAGGATGACATGATTTTAATAGTGAATGCAATGTTTTACATGTTTTAATGTGCATTTAATTTTAATTTTAACTTAAGTGTATTCTGTTTGTTGTCCAAAGGAAGTGAATAGTTGCCACATGTAAAATTGCCTTGAGTCCCCTTTGGGATAGAGGAAGATGGGATACAACTAGAGTAAACAAATAAATGATTGTATTGTCGAAGGCTTTCATGGCTGGAATCACTCAGTTCTTGTGGGTTTTTTCGGGCTATATGGCCATGTTCTAGAGGCATTTCTCCTGACGTTTCGCCTGATTTATGGCAAGCATCCTCAGAGGTGAGGTCACCTCACCTCTGAGGATGCTTGCCATAGATGCAGGCGAAACGTCAGGAGAAATGCCTCTAGAACATGGCCATATAGCCCGAAAAAACCCACAACAACTGAAAAATAAATGATTGAATAAACTTAAGTGATCCCACGTATTTTTTAACATAGTGGGCTAGCTGGTGGGGCAGATTTATTTTTGCTCTCCTTTTCTCTGGATTTTGCTTGAATACATTCAGTAAAGGATTTTGGAGGCAGCTTATTTTAGCTTGCAAGCTTTATTACATTGTTTACTGCCAACACACTGCTGCAAGCCAGCTCACAAAGTCTGCATTTCTTCCTTACCCATCCTACTCATCTGACGCTGGTGAAAAACACAGGAGTGTGGCTGGTTGAATGTATAAACACTTTTTTAAACAGCTTTGTTGTCAGACGCTATATTAACTGAAGTTTGCCTGTACTGTTGAGTGATTTTATCCCTCCAGGATCTTCCCAGAGAATTGCAGCCTTTAAGCCTCATTCTTTTATGCTTAGTAATGGAACTTCACACATGGGACTGCAGTGAAGATTGTCCCACTTAAATTGGGAAAATAGCACGTGTTTGCATTACAAGGATCAGACCTTTGCAAGCCTGCCATTCTGTGCTCTATTTCCCCCTTTAGGGATAGGCCTGATGCTGTTCATGAAGTGGAAAAGTGGCTACCACGATTGCACTCGGTTGTCATTGGCCCTGGATTGGGGAGAGAGGATGTACTGCTTGCAAATGCTAAGGTAATTTGGATTTCAATATCTTGTGTAGTAGGCCTCTTTCGTACATACCCTATTCTATTCATGAACCTCCCAAAGACTTGCCCAGAGTCTCAATAGGAATATGCTGCTCAGTCAGATGAAGGCCATGGAGTGCCTGGCTCCTTCCTGACTTCGTTGTTTTACAAGTCCAGAGGCTATGAAAAATAAAATATTCAAAGGCTTCAGATAAGAGAGCACAGTGCTTATTTGCTATTAACAGACAATTGCAGAATTTGTTTAGAGAACAGGACCAGACATGTTAACACTCCTAGTTGAATACACCCATATGTTCAGAGAAAGATACTGAGTTTAAAGCAAAACAAAGATGGTTTGC
Organism: Anolis sagrei; assembly: GCF_037176765.1. Taxonomy (NCBI): domain Eukaryota; kingdom Metazoa; phylum Chordata; class Lepidosauria; order Squamata; family Anolidae; genus Anolis; species Anolis sagrei. The sequence continues at coordinate 110,091,728 of NC_090023.1, read as the reverse complement.
CTGGAATACCTCACTTTGGTATGGACGTAGGTGAAAATAGAAAAAGAAAAAAACAGGAAAATGGGCCATGTTATTTTATGCCTTAAAGTCATTTCTGACTTTTGGCAGCCCTAAGGTGGGCCTATAGCAGGGTTTTCTTTACAAGATTAGTTCATAGTGGATTTACTTTACTTTTCTCTTAAGCTGAGAGAATGTGATGGGCCCATGCATTTCTAGGCACATAATCCAGTTCTCAACCACTACACTTGCTGGCCCTACAAATGAAGGATGACACTGTCAAATCAATGCATGGTGTGATTTAAGGAATTGTTTTCCAGTAAAATATAAAACATAATGTCAAATTTTTAGTATGCCATATATTAGAACGTAAGGTAGATAAAGCTTTTAAATTAAAAGAAGCAGCATTATTCTTTAACACATCACACTACTCTCCTCAGCCATGTATTCCAAAAGCCAGTGAAAAATAATATTTCAAGTTACTGTAATGGAGAATTTATTCTGTCTTCTGGAATTCTATGTAGCTTCCATGGAAGAGCTATTTAGTTTTATGTTCTTGCTAATATAAACCACATCTCCATCCCTCCTGGGTGTGTTTGCTGCAGTTGTTTACAAAATAATTATTTTGTTTATATGTTTCTAAAAAACTCTTTGCCGAATTCACCAAGCTGTGTTAGGAAAAGAGGGAACAATGTCAAAATTAACTTGTTTTGCTGATATGTCTCCCTCTAATTAACTGACAGTATGTAAATTAGAATTACGGATGCCCAGAATAAAAATTTGGCAGCAAACTTTGTGTCTGTATAGTGGGGATGGCAGGCTTGCAACATGTGGGAAGTTGCAGAGAGCTTCACTTTGAAGTTGTCAAAGAGTAGAGTGATTCTCGTAACAATTTGTCACTGTCTTATTTTCTTTTTCTTTTTTAATGTTTCCTATTCAGATTCAGAAAGACTTGCCTTTATATGGCTATATAAAAAAACATTGATAATAATTTCGCCATCAGGGACAAAACTTGAAAATGCTTGTTCCAGTGAAATATGTGAAAAAGGTCATCCCTATTTTAAAGCTCATTTAGTATGGCTAAAATTACTTCAATCCTGAATACAATGTAATTTTAAAACCTAATGTATATTATTACTGTGTGAATTCTTTTCCTCAATCACTTTCATCCAAAATGGAGTCCATTTTAAAAACAGTTACTTTTTTTAACAGGGTATTATAGAAAAAGCCAAGGTCAAAGGAATTCCTATTGTAATTGATGCCGTAAGTATTATAGTTCTATTGTTTACTGTGTGCAATGGGCTAAACCCTTGTGCTGGCAGGACAGCTGGCCGAAAGGTTGGCGTTTTGAATCCAGGGAGCGGGGTGAGCTCCCATCTGTCAGCTCCAGCTTCCCATGCAGGGAAATGAGAGAAGCCTCCCATAGGATGGTAAAACATCCAGGCATACCCTGGGCAATGTCCTTGCAGACAGCCAGTTCTCTCATACCAGACACAACTTGCAGTTTCTCAAATTGCTCCTGACATGAAAGAAATGGGCTTATTCCCATGATATCATTCTTGTCAGTAAATGTCTCTGTTTTATTGCCTGTGCAGGATGGCTTATGGCTAATTGCCCAGCAGCCTTCGGTTATTCAGAATTATCCTCGAGCTATTCTTACCCCAAATGCTATGGAATTTAGCAGATTATATGAAGCAATGGTAAGTTCATTTTTAGTTGATATTATACGAGCAAGTCACATTCAGAACCAAACTCCCCCTTCAGTGCAGGCCTGTCCATATTTACTTAGATAACTCCTCTATGTTTTGGAAGGCTTAGTCCCTATAAATATTTCACCATTAATGTTATTGATATACAAATAAAATGCATAGGAGGTGCTAACCCTGGCCCCAAGTTTTCTGATTAAGTGTTTCCATAAAATACTCGTAAAAGAGATATTTCAGGCCATCTAATTGTGGATATTTTTACATTGTATGATTTCTTTCCCATTATTTTAGCTTAGGGATCCCGTAGATAGTAATGACCAGCATGGATGTCTGCTAAGGCTCAGCCAAGCCCTAGGAAATGTGACAATTGTCCAAAAAGGAGAACGAGATCTTATTTCAGATGGAGAAAAGGGTAAGTGAGGGAAATGTGTGTGTGTTTTTTATGCATTGATGGATGTGGTTGGAAAATAAAAACTATTGCATATATTAAACATTTGAAAGAGGAGAAATGAAGGGAAAGTAGCAACACATACATCATTGTAAGTCTTAAGTAAAAAGAATGATGGAATTATGGTAATGGTCAGCACTAAAATAAGAACATTGTAACTCAGATGGTAACAATAGATTTTGTGATCCAGAAACTTAGCTATTGAAGCCATTTTCAAAACAAGCATATGATGCAGCTGTATAGTCATAAAACATTCATCACTGAAGAGTGGTGGGAGTTTTTTTGGTCCTAAGTGATCAGAATGATACCAAGATGAATAGGTTAGCACCAGAGAGACCTTCTAGAAAGAGGATGCCATAGCAAACACACAGTGCTTTCATGGGTATTGTTCATAGGCTTGGTTGGCAGAATATTTATGTATTTGCAGTACTTATATTCTTTCCTTCTCACCCCGAAGGGGACTCAGGGTGGATCACAGAACACATATACGGCAAACATGCAATTCCGATTATACAGTGATAAGACAGGCAACAGATAGAGGTATATATAGGTGTCTTCTCATCAATTGGCATTTATTTATTTTATTTACCACACTTTTATCCCGCCCTTTTCAGCCCGAAGGCGACTCAGGGCAGCATAGACTGGCAACAATTAGATGCGGAACACACATAAATACATTGTTTAAAACAGGTTAAATCAAATAATAAAATTCATATAAAAAGCAATTTAAAACTATAAAAATCAATGACTTCCTGGTTTAAATCCATGTCCATGGCATCTTCTGGAGGCTGTGCTCAGTTCCAGCCACAGGGGAGTGCTGTCGCTCCATCTCCTTATCAAAGAGCTTTTTTTGTTCATAAACTTTTTTCTCCAAAACACTGTGCCTAAAATACATTGTGCCGCTTAATGCAGTTCCTATTCATCTACTCACAATTGCTGTTTTTGATCCACTAGGTGAGCAGGGGAGTTGGGCTGAAGGGCAGGAGCTCACCCTGACCTGGCTTCAAACTGTTAACCTTTCGGTTGCCAGGATTTATTGCAGCTGCAGCTTCTGATTAACCTACTGTGCTAAAGCCAGCCCACATAGTATCCCATAGTACTCTCTTGTTATATAGTATCCCACAGCACACTCTTTAAAGAGGGAATGATGCCTTAGATTCAAACTGGCTCATGCTTAAAGTGGTCATATTGAAATTAATGTAATTTCTGTTGACTGCAATCCCACATATTTAAATAATCTGGATTTCAAGTTTAGGTTTATGCAATCAAAGCACCAGGTTACCTTATTTGCACCCAGCACCACCAGGATGATCAGGTATGCTGGGAGGTGTAATCTTACAAAACCTGGAGTTCTAGAAGTCTCTCCCTAAGTGCAGCCTCAGTATCATTTTTATTTATTTCTAACTGCATCTTGTGCTGGATTTGGAAGTTTAATAGCATAATTTAAAACATCATTGTCTGCCACAATGTAATATTGGACAAAATGGTAAACTTTAATTTATTTAGATAATGTTTTTCAGTTAAGTGGCATTTCATGGGAGTATATACCATTAAATTGATAAAACATCGTGATAAAGGAATGATGGATTAACTCTGTTGTGATGGATAAGTACTTCTGTGGTTTTCTGTTCCTATATTATACTTCATTTTTCCTTCTGCCTTCCATTTGTTTAGGAAATTATTATTATGTTTCTCATTCAGTATTATCCCCAAATTTGTTTTTGAGAATAAATGGCCAACACACCATGACTATGCCCTGTAGGACAAATGAGATGAAAGAGATACTGAGAGTATGCGTATAAAAGGGGAGAGAGAATCAGAGAGTGCACATGATAGTGTTTGTCAAAGTTTGTAGTCATATGCTACCTTTCCTTCTATTTAAAAAACAGCTGAGTAGTAATATTCTAGAACAGGGGTCCCCAAACTTTTTGAACAGAGGGCCGGGTCACAGTCCCGCAAACTGTTGGGGGGGGGGGCGGATTATAATTTGAAAAAAAAAATGAATGAATTCCTATGCACTCTGCACATATATTATTTGCAGTGCAACCCCCCCCCCCAAAAAAAATAAAAAACAAAGACCCACACTTCTATATAAATAAAAATGTAATGTTTGTTTGTGGGATTAACAGAACTCAAAAACCACTGGACGAATTGACACCAATTTTAGACACAAGACACCTAACAACCCAATGTATATCCTTCATTAAAAAAAAATGATTTTGTCATTTGGGAGTTGTAGTTGCTGGGATTTATAGTTCACCTACAATCAAAGAGCATTCTGAACCCCATCAACGGTGGAATTGAACCAAACTTGGCACACAGTTCTCCCATGACCAACAGATATTTGCATGCCTCCTTGGAGACCAGAGCGGCCGGAGCAGCGGGTTCCAGCGATGGTTGGAGCAGCGCCGGGTGGGCGTGGCCAGAGAACGCCAGCGTCTCCTGGCCATGCCCACCCGGTGCCGCTCCGGCCTTCGCAGGAACCCTCTGCTCCGGCCACTCTGGTCTCCAAGTAGGCAGGTAAACTACAAAAGGCTTTGGAGTTGTAGTTTACCTGCCTCCTTGGAGGCCAGAGCGGCCGGAGCAGAGGGTTCTTGCGATGGGCAGAGCGGCACCGGGTGGGCGTGGCCAGGCCAGGCCGCGCGGGCCGGAGAAAGGCCTTCGGCGGGCCGTAGTTTGGGGACCCCTGTTCTAGAAGCATGAGGATAATATACATAGTTTACTTGGCTGATATTACCAGCTGTAAGAGCAACTGATCACATGGGAAATAGTTAATGGGCATACATGACGTTTTAAAAAGAATTATTTCTTTCCCAGACAGAAAAATGTGAAGCAGACATGCAAATATCTTTTTGTTGTCTTTGTTTGGCTAACATCACCCAGACAGCTCCAAATCTTGAAGAAAATAACCTTCCGTTGGTGCATCTTTGAACATTAAGTTTTCACAGCTTTACACAAGTCATAATTCAGTGCTAATATCTCATTTTAATTCTTGTTCCTGTAAAACATCCTAGTTTTGATATACTAGTAGTCAGCTGTGCTTCTGATGCATACTTGCTGAACACCTCTCTCATCTGTCATAAGCTCTACTAAAGCCCTATGAGGAATGGCTGAAAGAGCTGGGCTTGTTTAGTCTGCAGAAGAGAAGGCTGAGAGGAGACATGATAGCCATATATAAATATGTGAGGGGAAGACATAGGGAGGAGGCTTATTTTCTATTGCCCTGGAGACTAGGACGTGGAGCAGTGGCTTCAAACTACAGGAAAGGAGATTCCACCTGAACATTGGGAGTTGCTGTTCAGCAGTGGAAATCTTTGCCCCAGAGTGTGATGGAGGCTCCTTCTTTGGAAGCTTTTAAGCAGAGGCCGGGTGACCATTTGTCGGGGGTGCTTTGAATACGATTTTCCTGCTTCTTGGCAGGGGGTTGGACTGGATGGCCCACAAGGTCTCTTCCAACTCTATGAGTCTATGAAAGAGAGGCTGAATGTCTTCCACCAGTTACATTTCTGTCTTCCAGTGCTTGTATGTAGCCATGAAGGAAGCAGCAGAAGATGCGGTGGACAAGGGGATCTTCTCTCAGGGTCTCTTGGAGTCCTGGCTCACTGGGCCTTGCTTGCTGGACCAGAAAAAACAAATGGGTAAGGCAATTATGGCACTCAGACCATCTTTAGAGGATGAGTCCTGCAACTGAGTAACTGTTAAAAACTAATGGTGTGGGATGGGGAAGGAAAAAAGGATGCAGTCAAAAGAAATCTGAATGTGAGGTTCAGGTCAAACCAGCTAAGTCAGGAGGAAATAAACCTCCAATATTTTACTTGGGAAGGAAACAGATCATTCTGTATTAAATGCCTGGATAATTAATAAGTAATTAATAATGGAGAAGTAATAGCATTACTTCGGTAGCCCCTTGCAGATGTCGTATACTCATATACAGGCAGTCCCCAATTTATAAACATTTGACTTACAAACAAGTAATAGTTAAGAACGGGGGTGAGACAACAGGAAGTGAGAAGAAATCTATCCTAGGAAGGGAAATTCACTCCTGAAAGAGTTATCATAGGGAAATGGTGTCTCCACTGAAGCTTTATCTCCAATCCTTGTTTCCACAAGCATTTTTTTTTTAAAAAAATCCAGTTATCACAGAGACAGAAAGTGAGAAGAAATCTTCTGAACAGAGACACAGACAGCCAAACAAACACCACAGGGATGTTTACTGTTCTCTATGCTTTCGAAGCTCTCTCTCTCTCTATATATGTGTGTATGTATATGATATGTATATATTTGGCTGGAGTTGCACTTTAAAAATTACCTTCTCCAACTTACATTCAAATTCAGCTTAAGAATAAACTTACTAAACCTATCTTGTTTGTAACTTGGGGACTGGGTGTAAATTTCCATTTTTATTTAGATTCTTCTTTCTCTTTTAGTCAAAATCCCTTCCTAGTGGCTGCATTTGGAGCATGCTCGCTTACGAGGCAGTGCAACCACCAAGCTTTTCAAAAATGCGGACGGTCTATGACAGCCTCTGATATGATTTTAGAAATTGGAGCAGCATTTAATAAACTCTTTGAAACATAAGACCAAAGCAGAAGAAAAGGAAGAACACAACACGGACAGCAGAAAAATTATAATACGATATCCATGCATAATGCACCCATTTTCAAGTGCTGTTAAGCAGCATTGGTAATCTAGGTAGTGTTTATTTTTTAAAAATAGAAAAATTGTAGATATTTTTTAAAGAGTTTGGAATACATTTTTTGGCTGAATAAGCTGTAGTTGCAGATGTTATAATATAATAAAACTAAATTGAAAGTCTTTCCTCTGTCCTATTTCACAAGTTATTGAGCAATAACAAAGTGTCTGCTAGCAGCAAAACATGCACTTGATATATGATAGAAAAATACATTGAAGTTCATAAACACCTATAAATTCTGTTTATAAATTACTGTTGAATTCAGTGTTGCTTGCTCTCTAATAATTCTGTTCAGGATTGTAATCCAAGTTTCACTGATTTCAGTGGAAGGAATGCTAATTCTACCCTTTTCCCTTAACCTTGAAATGAACAAGATTTGAAAGTACTTGACTTTGGCTGGATTCTGTCATAATATTCTTTCACCAGCTCACCACAATCCCTTGGTTTGTACCAAGTTCATCTCTATTTTGTTCCATTACCGGTTTTCAAACTCTGCACATTGTGTTGCTTTTGAAATATGCCATATTTGAGCAAGGACTGCATGCAAAATGGCCTCTGAGTCTTAGGTAGATGAGCACTGTTTTTGCTTTTTGTTTTGGGGGATAGAAAGGGAGGGATGGGCATCACTAGTCTTTATTTAAAACAGTGCTAAGAGGCTGTAAGACATGGCACGTGAACGTAGAATTAGCTGAATGTAGTAAAGCATCTACTAATCAGGGCTAATTTAGAATATGAAACCAAATAATTTGGAAGGAAGCTAGGCATAATTATGCAAAAGGTGTCGAGAGAGTTGTACAAAAAAGGAGGGAGGGGCTTTAGCAACAATTCATCCTAAGCAGCTCTTGTCACAGGACCCACATAGTTTTTGCACACAAATAACTGACAGGACATGCCCTTCATACTTCTATTCTACTGTAAAAATGTCACCTTTTGTTTGTTAGAATGATACACAAGTATGTAGATTTTTCAAAATCAATTATTGCCAGCATACAGTAATTGGAGAACAAAAGGTGAAAGGCTGCTCAGAACATATTGCAGGGCAAAGAAATGGTTTTCCATCATCGGGCCTCATTAGGACATCAATTCCCATAATCCCTGACTAGTGTGGCATTTAGCAATTCCAGGGACTAAAATATAGAAGGCCAAAAATTGATGATCATTGGAGCATTGATGATCATTGGAGCTCAGGAAAATGTATTCCTGATATAACAACACAGAGCAGATGTTCTGAAATTTTGGTTCTCAGGATGTATTGGGACTTCAGCTCCCATAATTCCTGTATGCTAACCATATTGGCTGGGGCTGCTGGGAATTGACGTCCAAACCATCTGGAAGAACAAAATGTTGAGAAAGCAGCTTTGTAACTAGTGGCAGCACAAGCATTCAAGATAGGTCAGTTGCTCCAATCTTCTGCAATTTTTCCTGATTGAGTAGATACATTAATTTTGTAGGATCTGTGCATTGTATTTTCACTTGAGAAAATCCCTTAATATTTTTTACAGACTGCAAAGGAAGATTATGACAAAATCCCCTTTATTTTTACTTGAATGATTTGCAGCTTGTCACTATTCATATTTACTCAGAAACAAGTTCCACTGAATTCACTGGGACTTGCTTCCAAATATGTATAGGGATATCTGCAGCCTTAGTCTACAATCTCTAGCTCAAAACTAGCATTCCCTTTGAAAAAAGGACAGGGTGTTGTTCTTGTTAGGGTTTGCTACCATATGCAGTAGCCAGACACCATTTAATATTACTTTCTTACTTGCAGCCAGGCAATCTTTTTGTATAAATTCAGTGTGCTTACTGCTAACATTTGGATGCACTGTAACTACTACCTCAGAACAATACTTTAGTTTCATTATTTCTTTTAATGTAATGTTTCATTCATTGTCTGTATCAGTGTTGAGCACACCAACTCAAACTAAGCAGAAAGGTACAGTCCATACCACTTGAGAATATTAACAGAAGATAGCTCTTCTCTGAGGAAAATTAGCACAGCCGCAAAAAGGGTGTTTATGCCCTACCTTTACTTTCAGCACTACAAACTGTGGTTGGTATGTATCTTTCCTTAAATGTTCACTTTGGCTCTAAAAAGAGCTTAGCAATATTTAAGTAAACTGTTTTTCTGATGCATGCTCAATTTAAAGTGGGGTTGTCAAATTTTTGGAAAGTCGCAGTAGTGCTCCAGAGCAATTCTTTTGTCTGCACAGGCACACGATTGCATATGTTGGAAAGGGAAATGCATTTTCCTCTCATGTCTACTTCTAGGTCTCCCTCTTCAGCCAATGCAAATATCTTCTTGCAAGCTGAAGAGAGGCCTGTATAGGGATATGGGATCTATAGCTAAAACAGTTTTCCCTAAATATCCTGCAGTACTGTCTGCATATGTGCCTGTCTTGTAAGTACAGGGAAAATGAAGGCCTGAACATAGAGCAGTTTGCTAGAGCTCTGTGTTTACTTGGGGGGTATAAGGATATTACTGGAAAATGTATTCCTCACTAAGAATCATTAGAAAATAGCTTAAAATATTATGATGGAGCGATCAGTTTCTAAAACTTAAGTAGAAAAATCTTAGTTATACTTGCAGGGAAACCAAATCTGATATTGAATTTTTCAAAGCAAATCCAAACAGTCAGTATAGAGTCAGTCATGCCTGTTTTTAATTGTATTACACCCATTGGAAACACATTGTTCACATTTTAAGAAAATAAAATATTGCAAATCACAAGTGCATTGTGTGTTTGTTCGGTGAACTAATAAGGACCTGACAAGTGAATCTTTCACCACAGAAATCAATAGGTTCCTGTTTCTCTTAAAACTATTCTATTTCTCTTTTCTAACTAAAGACATTTTAGAAATCTGAAACATTACACTTTTTCTTAGCAGCAGCTGTGAGCCATCAGTTTCCCCTCCCCATGTACCAGCGAATCAGAAGCATAATGCTGCAAGTAAAACACACAAACCCTTTCCTGCTTGTCTATCATGAAAGCAAATCTAAGTTTCCATTCTGTGCCACATGTAGAGTTGTTCAAGGTTATCTCATGCTGATAATGTTGAGCTAGAAGTCTACCAATACAATGGCACCCCAAACTATCACATGTGCCCCCCCCCCCCCCACAAAACAACCACACACATTGTAAGCAGTGCAACCTCCTTTCCCAGCATAACCATTTCCCTGTGGTTGGAGATCAAGGCGATGAGTGAGGATACATCTCAACTATTTTCCTGCAACTGGCATCTTTAGAGACCTGGAATTCTGGCAAACTTTGTACAGGTGACACCCTTGCAATGCATACAGCTACAAGAAAATATTTTATTTCATTGACTGCTACAGAATCTAAGATGCAGCCTGATTTTGGAGTTGCCGTTTCCGGGTGGCAGGGGTTGGGGGAGAGGTAGTTTCAATTTTTTAAAAGCTTTTTTTAAAGGTCTGGTTTCACGAAAATAATTTTACATGACACACTGAAGAAACTGTCTAAAATGGGATGTAAAGCTGCAGCAGATTGGGCAGCGACAGGATTATAACATTTCCCCCTTTGTGTCTTTGAAACAGGAAGTGGGAAGTCAATTTTAATCTATTACTGTTTTGATCATTGTTTTTCAATCTGGCAGTTGGGGGGAAATAGTTTAAATTGATAGATATAGTAATATATGTCAAAGAGGACAAAATATTGTATTTATAAATTGTATAATATTTATATTGCTGAATAAACAGATTTTTAAAAGATCCGGAGTTTCATCAGCACTTCCAATTTGACTGAAGTCATATTTTCTTTCCTCCCTATAAATCGACGACATCATCTCTGGAAGTTATTCATCTTGTCTGCTGGACTTTTTTGACCGATAGGTGTCTGATTCCTCAGTGATAGCCCATCAAGAGACATGAGTCTGTAACGCCAGTTCTGACCACCTTTAAAAAAAAACTCTTTTATCCCAAAAGGATTTTGCGATCTCAACGGCTTTCAACTGCACTGATTACCTAGTAATGGGCAATCCTTTTTCTCATGCGTGCTGTACAAAATCTATCACTCCCTCATCCATTTGAGGAAATATGCCTTTTTAGGGTCCTGTAAAGTATTTTTTGTGGATAAAGTAAAGGTAAAGGTTTCCCCTTGACATTAAGTCTAGTCGTGTCAGACTTGGGGGTAGTGCTCATCTCCATTTCGAAACCGAAGAGCTGGCATTGTCCGTAGACGCCTCCAAGGTCATGTGGCTAGCATGACTGCATGGAGCACCATTACCTTTCCACAGAAGCGGTCCTATTGATCTACTCACATTTGCATGTTTTCGAACTGCTAAGTTGGCAGAATCTGGGGCTAGCAGCAGGAGCTCACCCTGCTCTCCAAATTTGAACCACCGACCTTTCGGTCAGCAAGTTCAGCAGCTCAGCGGTTTAACCCACTACGCCACTGGAGGCACAAAGTATTTTGTGGATACTTTGCAGTAAAAAATAGCATTGAAATATTTTAGCCAATGGCGGACATTTACCTTATTGACATCACAATCACTTTCCTTTTGAAGGCAGCTTCATAATGCAATCTTTTTGACATTTTGAGGTGCACAACAGGATCAGGGATTGCATATAATGAAGTACAGCTTTGGTAACTACTTCTCTAAGAAACAAGGAAACCTTGCTCCCTAAATGTGGTTTTACACACTTGGAAAAGCACTTTGCCACTTTGCTTAGAAAACCAATAGAAATAGGGGGTTTTTAGCCCACGGTGAAACTTATGGCAGCAAAGCACATATTATATTTTTTCTAAAAGCCTACAAAACTCTACGATACCATCTATTGTAAGACACAGTCCATTTTAGGAGCCTCAATTTTGGTTTTTAAAACTGTCTTAAAATCGGTGAAATAGGGTAGCTCAAACCATGCCAGCTAACTCTTTTTCTGACAACACAGAAATAGCCAAGTTTGGAGAAGGGGTGGACTGCTTACTGGTATGTGAGGGGGTTTTTTGGGGGGGAGGGGGAGCATAAATATAGAGACATGAGATGTGTACATCTCCTAATAAAGGCCTTCAAGCCTTATGTTTTCCACAGGACTTCAATCCTGCTTTCTACTCTCCTTTCTACAGTCTTTTAAAGCTGTTTGGGGTTTTGCTGTTGTTGGGAGACAGGCAGGGTTCAGCAGTGCCCAATCTGCTGCAGCTTTACATCCCAAGCATTAAAAATTGCACTTTCAACCTCAAATTTTACTAGAGTTTGGCAGTTACAATTATGTAAGGTTTCTTTGTATGAGAGGAAAACCACAGTTAAAGGTATGGAACCTGTTCTTACAGAACATGGCTTCATTCATAGCCAGAAAACGGTATTTTGTTAGTAATGGAAAGGGTTGCTCTGACTCAAAGGTCTCTCAAGGATGTTTGAGTTTTTAACATTAGGAATTTTTTGGAGATCTGTTTGAGGCCAATCTGTAATGTTTAAAGTGACGGTATGAGGCCAGCTATTTTAAGCTTCTCAATACCCTTGAACCTGCGAGGGCTGAAAAGACGATATTGTAAAACATTTGTGTGACATAAGATTAACATTAGCCAGCCAAACTTTGCACTTCTTATAAAAGGATCTATGGCTGAGCATCCTGCCTCCCAGATGTTTCTTGTCACTTCAGAATAAATCTTTAAGATGTTCTGTTCTCAAATTTGCTTTTTAAGAGGCATGAACACTTCAGAGGCACATCAAAACTGCCACCCACCCCTATATGCATCATTTCCAGAGAACGTTGCAGACTACCATGGTGAAGATTAAAACCCACATATGCAACTCACCTTTTGTGTCACTAAAGCTAGCAATTATAATTTCATTATAAAATTGTGGTTACTTTTTTAAAAGAATGATTGAGATGAAACAGTTTAAATTTGGCCTGCAACAAAAGGAGCTTAGTATCTGGATCCAGGGAAGTCATGCTCCCCCTCTATTCTGCCTTATTCAGACCACACCTGGAATACTGTGTCCAATTCTTGGCACTGCAGTTGAAGGGAGATGTTGATAAGCTGGAATATGTCCAGAGAAGGGCGACTAAAATGATCAAGGGTCTGGAGAACAAGCCCTATGAGGAGCGGCTTAAAAGCTGGGCAGACATGATAGCCATGTATAAACATGTGAGGGGAAGTCATAAGGAGGAAGGAACAAGCTTGTTTTCTGCTGCCCAGGGACTAGGACGCGGAACAATGGTTGCAAACTACAGGAAAGGAGATTCCACCTGAACCTCCTGACTGTGAGAACTGTTTAGCAGTGGAACTCTCTGCCCTGGAGAGTGATGGGGGCTCCTTTTTTGGAGGCTTTTAAAAAGATGCTGGATGTCCACTTGTCAGGGGTGCTTTGAATGTGATTTTCCTGCTTCTTGACGGGGTTGGACTGGATGGCCCATGTAGTCTCTTCCAACAATATGATTCTATGATTAATGCAGGTGGTGAAGCACACAGGGCCACAGATTGTTCAAAAAGAAAGCTGGAAAAATAATAGCTGTAGATGAACAGATGTCTTATCTGTTCTCTATTCTGGCCATCCTGAACACAATTTTTTTTACCAAAAAACAGACAAAGCTTCTGGATTTCAATTTTTAAAGCAAAAATCAGAAGAAATGTTTAGGCTGCTTCAATATGAAGCCTAATAATTCAAGGAAGATTATTCTCTGTTTTAAAACACTCCATCTGTACACACATTAGCTGTTTTCCAGCTCTTTACTTGGTTCTCTGAGTTCCCATGTAGAAGTTGCGCTTCTATCCTGTGTACAAAACAAACAAACAAACGAGATTAAAACTTATATAGACAGTCGCCAAGTTACAAATATCCAACTTACAAACAACGAATAGTGAAGAATGGGGGTGAGACAACAGGAAGTGAGAGGGACTCTATCCTAGGAAGGGAAATTCACTCCTAAAAGAGTTATCATGGGGAAAAGGTGTTTCCGCCGAAGCTTTATCACCAATCCTTGTTTTCACAACAAGCCAATTTTTCAAAATCCAATTCTCACAAGGACAGAAAGTGAGGTAAAATCTTCTGAATAGAAGCACAGAAAGCAAAACAAACACAACAGATGGTATCCAAATCTTGTGTGTGTGTGTGTGTGTGACTGGAGTTACACTTAAAAATGTACCTGTTATGACTTACATACAAATTCAACTTAAGAACAAGCCTACAGGACCTATCTTGTTCATAACTTGGGCACTGCCTGTACATTTTTTAAACACACAATACAGGCACAAAATTCTGACAAATAAGCTCTTCTTTTCATCTGTTTCCTCTTGTTCCTGTATCTACCTAGAAGCTGTTTAGGCTGCATTGGTAGGGAGAGGGAGAGTGGTGAAGGAGTGAGAAAAACAAAGTTTCAGTATTAGGCTGCAGCTGTGTGTTTTCAGTAAAAAAAGAAATAAAGTAGTTGAGAAAGAGCCCACTGCTTCTTAAATTATGGGTCCCAACCCCAAATGGAGTCCCATAAGAGAAAATGGGGTTGTGACACATTTGGCAACAGTAAAAGTTTTCTGAATGTCGCCCAGTGTCTGTTTTAGACATTTATACAAATCCATTAGTGACAACATGCAGTATTTACAGTGGATTCTGCAGAAAATGCTTTGGTCGAGTTATCCATGGGTCAATATGAGTACTGCACCTTCAACTCTTTCAAAAAAGGAACCATCCGCTTCTCTGAGTAGAATGATGAAAGGCAAGAACTTTGTCTATCCTGGGAGAAACTAATGGAAGCAGTGACTCCTTTTACACTCCCTGCTGTGACACCACTTCTGGCCTTTTTGAAAGCCAAGATGGGAAGATGTCAGCAGTGGCTAAAGGCCCTGAGTCAGCACTGTTGCTTTCCCCTCCTCTCAGAAATACCCTTGACTTGCCCACAGGTCATATCAAAATCCACTATTTTGGTCCAAAACCTGCCATCAACTTATATACATGAGGTTAAGTTCAAAATAAGTATATATATTAATTCATTCTGAGGAAGGAAGAGAAGCTGAAAAAATGGTCTGAGTAATCTGAAGGTGAAGGGCCACAAAAATAAGCATGAGGAGTCACATTTTGCCCACGCCTTTACAAAAGATGCTTGCTTTACAAAAGAAGCTGGCTTTGATTAAAGTTTTGATCAAATGTGATAGTTTAGTGCAGACTCACAGTTTTCTCTATTCAGTTAGAATAGTTCAATGAATGCAAAAATGAAAGATCTGCCTGTTCACAGGATTGAGAAAAGGTAGCATCAAAGTCTGCCTCATCCAAACCTACAAGGGTGAATCAGAATATCCAGCAAGTAACGCCTAGTCAGAAGGGGAGACGAACCTTTATAATGATACCATACAGAGAAAGGTCTTGACGCAGGCCATCACATGCTTGCAGAAGGGTCTCTCTCTCCTTCAACAGTCTCTGTCTTTCCTCTTTCTGTCGCTGTTTTGCTTCTTTCAATGGGACAGCATGTTCAGTGGACATATCTCCAGTTGCCTCAGGTGCAGCAA
The DNA here is from genome assembly GCF_037176765.1 of Anolis sagrei. Classification (NCBI taxonomy): domain Eukaryota; kingdom Metazoa; phylum Chordata; class Lepidosauria; order Squamata; family Anolidae; genus Anolis; species Anolis sagrei. The sequence continues at coordinate 110,076,425 of NC_090023.1, read as the reverse complement.
GTGCAAAATTGCGTACTTTGGTTCGGAAGCTTACCAATTCGTCAATCACGCTGCTAAGAATGGCTGAATGTTTGTTTTCTGGAGTGACCTGCAAGTTATACAGCAGAAATCAAACCCAAATGCAATTCATGCAAAAACAGCGGCTTATACCCAGAAGGCTGGTTTGTATACTAGGCACACAAGGGAACAAGGGAACTAGAGCTCTCTTCAACTATAACAAAATCTTTCTGTGGAACAATGGGCACTGCAAATAACCTAGAACTTCCATTAAACTGTGGGTCCAGACCCAAATGAGGTCCCCTTAGCTCAATATTTGACAATATTAAAGATTTTCAAATACCATCTAGGCATTTACATAAATGTTAGCACAGTGTTTACAGGAGACTCTGCAGAAATGGCTTCAGCTGTACTCCACAAAAAGGAAAAACTGCCTGTTTAGCAAACCTTGCACCTGCTGATTTTCAGTAAATGACTGATTTTTTTTTAAAAAAAATATTTTATATACCTATATAACTAGGGTCACATAAACATTTATCAGGCAGATAGGTGTTGTGAGTGGAAAAGGTTTAAGAAGTCTTGATTTAGATAGAGCAGAAAAGGGAAGGCCATATAGGTACATGTTTTACTGAATGAATGAATTGTTTATTGTACTAGCCATAGGCCATGACATCATTAAAATACTAACTTTATAAACACTTTCCAATATAAACCTTAAAACATAACAAGAATTAAAACTAAAACAAGTTCTTTAAAATTATGAAAGCAGAAACATGACAATAACAGTGTCTGCTTTGTGTCATTCCAAACCGTTTCCATTTCTGACCCCCAGTATGGATTTTGCTACTTTGGCTCTGATCTTTTGGGCTGCGATTGCGAATGTGGCAACCTTTAGTCATGTAAATACTGTGTAAATCAGAGTTGGAAAAAGGGCTGCTCATGGGCTGTAGATGATCCCAGGGCCCCTTTTTGTGGCCTTTGAAGCCCCCCACACCCATCTATTCTACCCCAAGGCCCCAAACCCTGCGCAAACATTTGTTTCAATGAGCTCAATTTTCAAGCAATTTTGCCTGAAACCATGCAGAAAGCCTCCCAAATGTACAAACATGCATCCAAACACTCCAACCTACAAAAGCACCCCAGAAACCCTTTCTGCATGAAACACCTAGGTTTTAGTTTCCTCTGCAATCCCTCTCAAAATGGCAACAAGAAAAAAACTTCCTGTTACCATTTTCAAGGGGACAGCAGAAGAAAATTGCAAGTATTTGGGTTTGCTGTGGGGGTATTTTAGGGGTATTTGGCTCCTATCTCTCTCCAATAGTTGTCCACACATTTATTTATTTACAGTATTTATATTTCACCCTTCTCACTTCGCAGGGGACTCAGGGCAGATCACAATGCACATATACATGGCAAACATTCAATGCCATAGACACACAACATATATAGACAGACACACAGAGGCTATTTAACTTTCCAGCTTCATGAGGCTATGCTTCAAATTCCAGCCACCAGAAAAGCTGTCCACTTGTGACACCAATGGAGTACTTCCTCATTCTTTCGCATGCTGCTGGAGACTTTTATAGCATCATAAATTAGTTAAATTAGCCTCCCCGCATAAGCGGTATCTACATTTCCTACTTGACAGATGCAACTATCTTTTGCAAAAGTTGACAGTAAGCTAGACAAATGGTCGGGAGCTTACTCCAACCCAGGCTGGCTTCAAACTCATGACCTTTCGGTCAGTAGTGATTTTACTGCAGCTGACTCCCAACCAGCTGCGCCACAACCCAGTCCATGGTGTAGACAGGACCCTGGAAATTCCCCATAAGTTTTGCAAGCTAAAAGTTCAGGTTCAATCTGGAGGAGGAGGTGAGAGAACGATCTCAGATTTTTGTCACTGATCCAGGAGAAATACTTTCTGATGAGAAGAGAGACAGTGTTTGGCTGGGCAGAATAGCCTCCTATGTTTCTACACACTATTTGGAAACAAGGGCTCATGGGAGGATTCCTCCAAAGCACGAAGGGCCAGGCAATCTGTCTGTTTGAAGCCTGGAGTGTGCCTTCAGTCTGAACACACATTTACAGTAGCCCCTTACCTCTCCTTCAGAGAAGGTGATCCCAGCAGTGTTAAGAAATTCCACTATATAGGAAACAATGGCTCCAAACACCACGGCGCTTCGAGGAGATCCAGTTTCCTGCTTTCAAAGAGACACACAAACACATACAAAAGAGCTGATGTAACTGTAACAGTTCATGATGGTGACCAACGCCTCTCTGCACATGAACAAAAGATGAAAGGCAACCAATATCCGCTTGCAGAAAGCCGCTTTGCAGAAATCTCATTATCCGAAACCTTTCCTAAACCCTCTTCTTTTTTAAGAGCAAGAGACTCTTAACTGCAGTAATTGGCCACAAAGCTGTATCGCCAGAATGCTTTAAAAGCACAAGATATGTCCTGTATGCGAACAGAGTACGATGTAAGCTGCATTTCTGATGTGGATAGACAATATTTGGCACCGAAAGTGGCTTTCTTGAAACATTGTGTTTTCCCCCTCATAGCTCTCATTACTGCAAAGGGTAGGGGATGAATGAACGGTCCAATGAAAGGACAGCAAAGCTTCTGATCTTTTACTTTCTTTCCACACAACTTTTGCCAAATACACAGCTTTTAGGAGTTAGAACCAAGCCAGGATAGCTGAATAAATAGGCTGTGAAGGAGTACTTTACAGAGGGACAGCTGTCCTCCATTGATAAGATTCTGTTGACTTGCGTTCAAGGAGGGAATCTAGTCATGCATTCAAGGTTTAGAATTGGGAAATGCAGCATTCGCTTAAAGAACTTCACACATCTCTGGTTTTAATGGTTGCAAAGATAAAGCTAAATGTATATGGATCTTAGAAACTGGGGAAAGTGTGTGTACAGTTGCAAAAGGCTTTAGGCCTCCTTTGGCAAGGAGACTAGATTTTGCAATCTTGACTTTGCAAAAGAATAGCTTGGCTGAAGAAAGCAACCAAGCATCCATCATGAGATTTGTACAGTTTGTAGGGCTTCCATAATTCAGCTTTCCTCTAGCATGGAATACAAGCAACCTGGGTGAAGTATTATATATTATTATTTGTAATCCTGGTGGTAGTGAGGAGGGACAGAAAGAATGGCCCACGCGTAGTTATATAACGCAGCTCTGATTACATCAATGGACCTCATGCAAGATAAACTAGGAGTCAGAAAGAGGAGCGGTATCTCTGTGAGGATCACATTTCCAGGAAATCATTATAGCAGAAGGCAAGATATTGGAAATAATAATATAGCAGATTATGGGTTGCATACAAATAGATGTTGTAAGGTAACCTTACAACAGACAGCAATTTGATGCCATATACAGTAGAGTCTCGCTTATCCAACAGAAACGGACCAGCAGAACAATGGATAAGCAAATATGTTGGATAATAAGGAGGGATTAAGGAAAAGCCTATTAAATGTCAAATAATGTTATGATTTTACAAATTAAGCACAAAAACATCATGTTTTACAATAAATCAACAGAAAAAGCAGTTCAATACATGGTAACATTATGCAGTAATTACTGTATTTACGAATTTAGCACCAAAACATCAAAATGTATTGAAACAGCTGTGGATCTGGATGGGAGGCAGACTGCGTCGGATAATACAGAATGTTGGATGAGCGAAGGTTGGATAAGCAAGACTCTACTGTAACAATAAACAATTGCAATTAAAACCAAACAATTAAAATAAAAATTATTAAAAACAATCAAAATCACGCTGTAGAGAAATGTTTATTATAAAGTGTTTATTATACTGTGTTTAAACTGTATTTGTGGTTTACATTTGTTGCCATGGCCTAGCTGTGAGGGATAGGTTGCCATGATGACAAGACAAGGCAGAGGAGGTGGGCGGAGCTTAAGGAGAAAAAGGTTTGAAAGTGACAGTTAATTTTCAGTCAGGAGGATGAGACCCTGAGAGGAGGAGCAGAGTCAAGAAAGGACTCTGGGAAAGTAGTTCAGTCAGGAGGAAGAGACCCTGAGAAGAGGGCAGAGTCAGTTAGGGCTCTGTGTTGTGAAGTAGTGTAGATTCAGTTAGTTTTTAGTGTTTGTGAATATTTCTTCAGCAAGGGAGTTGAAGGGAAAACCTCGTTAGATTACTTTGAGGAAAAAGAATCTAACAGAGAGGGTTTTAGGATCGCCAGTAGTGGAAGATTGGAGATCAGTGGTTTGATCCGGTATAGGACCAAACAGTGTGAATATTCACAACAAGGAACGCTGAAATAATAAAGCATTTCACTGAAGAAGGAGTTTATAAGATTGTAACATCTAAAGCCTGAATGTATCTCGACCAAGCCATATTGTAACCATCAAGCATATGCCAAGCTCAACATCTCAATATTGCAACAATTACGCTTTGTTTAACAATAAACTTGTTCTCTTTGTATTTTAAACCTGCCTCCTCCATTGATTTTACTTCGGTGCATTCCACTCTACCAAAGTTACCTCACAACGCAAATAGGGATAAACAGAGACTTTAATACCAGCGTCTCTATACATATTGGTGGCAGTTTAATTTAATAGCAGTCTAGGAACTTCCTTACATTTTTGGTAATCCCATTTGGTGGGATTAACACCATGTCTTTTCATTTTATTGGTGGCATTGATACGTTCTTTACATTTTTGGTGGCATCTAGTGGGATTAACGCTTCTTCACAACGCCAATCAAAACCATAATCCAGAGCCGTTCCATTTGTCAAGCACATTGTTTTATAGTCACTTATTGCAGTGCTCCAACTACTTGTCAAAAAATTGGTTCCAGAGTCATGTCTTAAGTTTTTTTCCTGAAGGGCAGGAGAGAAGAGGCTGATCTGATCATAGTGTGTGAACACCTTATTCACTCAAACTGATCAGCCACAGCAGTAGAGATTTGGTTTATTCCGCTTTATCTTATAGTTAGACTAAAATAAAAAAAAATCATCCATCTAGAATATGTGATCTTGTAAGACTAACCCAGAAAACTGACAAGGATGTTGAAGCCATTTCTCTCACAGCATGTATTTCAGGAAGGTCAAAACTAGTTTTCAAAATACTAATTGGAATTTGGCCTCCGAGACAGTATTTGGCAGTTTCTGAATATCAGATCTCATTTCATAAATAAGGCAACACAGTTATTATGAATGGGACTTGAGGGGTAGATGGAAACACTAATGAACTAATGAACCAGAAGACATTCTTCCATGTCTTATATAAAAGACCCAGAAGATGCTCTGCAGCAACCAATTCCACTCTCTTGCTGCTCTATCCCTACATTTCAGCCAAATCTCTGCTTTTTTTGCCACCTCCCTAGCACATTTTATGCTATTCTGGAGATACACATTTACTAGGAGTGGCTGTAGCCTTCCTGAGCAGTGACTGTACATTGTCCATTCCCGCATATCAACAACAGCACATCTGTTGTTGTGTCATCTGGATGCAAACAAGAGAGCTGGACTTCCCAGCAGGTGTTCCCCAGTTTGTCCTTGATTGTTGGTGCTGGGCTTTGCCTAGGCTCCAGCAAACTGAGAGGTGAATAAAACTGAAGGTGGATGTTTGAGTTTCAAGTTCAAGAACCACCTGCTCCATCTGATCTCCCATCCTTCCTGCTGTTACTCCTCTCCCTGCCATCACGGGATCCACCAAGTGGCTCTCCATTTCTGAGTTCCATACAGGGTTTGCCTTTACAATGGAGTCAAAAAGCATAAAGATGAAGGAGGAGGCAAGGTGGGGGTATCTCGTTGCTTGTAACAAGTTCCAGCTGAATGTATGGACAGAGCTCGAATAGGCAAGCAACTGAGGGAAAGATTCAACATATCCACATAAAAAGCCACAGTTCCAGGTGAAGTGAGACAGTTCCAAGTGAATCACAGAATCATAGAATCATAGAGTTGGAAGAGACCTCATGGGCCATCCAGTCCAACCCCCTGCCAAGAAGCAGGAATATTGCATTCAAAGCACCCCTGACAGATGGCCATACAGCCTCTGATTAAAAGGTTCCAAAGAGGGAGCCTCCACCACACTCCAGGGCAAAGAGTTCCACTGCTGAACAGGTCTCACAGTCAGGAAGTTCTTCCTCATGTTCAGATGGAATCTCCTTTCTTGTAGTTTGAAGCCATTGCTCCACGTCCTAGTCTCCAGGGAAACAGAAAACAAGCTTGCTCCCTCCTCCCTGTGACTTCCTCCCACATATTTATACATGGCTATCATATCTCCTCTCAGCCTTCTCTTCTTCAGGCTAAACATGCCCAGCTCCTTAAGCCGCTCCTCATAGGGCTTGTTCTCCAGACCCTTGATCATTTTAGTCGCCCTCCACCTTGTCGGCACATTCCACCTTTTCGACACATTCCACCTTGTCAATATCTCTGAAGTCTATTCTCACCTGAAAGCTGAGCACTTCAACTACACCAGAAGGTTAATGCTGGCCCCTCTTCAAACCCACCATAAAATAAACCCAAATTTGGTAGTGCTGCTAAAATGAGGAAGAGCAAATGTACACAAGTATTTGGAAGGTATATCACCTGACTCTTCGGGGATAAACAAAGACACAGACGGTCTAAATTATGAAGGGCAAAGCTGGCACAGAAGCATCATTTGGTAAGCATACTACAAATACAACAGAACAAGATTCTGAAGCAGAATAAGAGTATAGTTTTAGCTACTTGGAAAGGCAGTTTATATAAACCTCAGCCACGGGAGGTAATTTAATCTGCTCTTTTTTGATTTTCTATTCTTCTAAAGCAAATAATAAACTGATCTGTCAGTTCAAACGTGTAGACAACTGTGCTTTCTGATCTTTGTATCCTAATGGGTTACCTTAGTGACAACTTTAAGCTGTCTGTTGCCATGGTGAATGAGGTCCATAATTGCACCAACAGCCCTGGGGGTGTCAAAGTCATCCGCACAGGCGGCCCTTACGGTGGCTTTAGTGTGAGCAAGCCTTGGAGAAGAAGGAGAGGAACAGAACAACAGAGGCAAAAGATTAATTAAGGCACTAATGTTATAGGCATCAAAGGAGAAAGTTACACATATGCTTAAAACTGATCGGATCAAGCTTCAATAAAAGATAATATTCATTTGTAAACTTACTGCTAGGCAAAATGAAGCTCTGCCATTTGGTAACCAGGCATTTTTTTTTCATGCAAAGCTAATAACATTTGAAACTCATTTTACATATTCCTATAAAGATCCCTCTGGAGCTGCTGTTAGATGAACACAGAGTTAGCCATTTTTGAGAAAGCTTGTTCAATCATGGAAACTCACCATGTGATCTTGGGCAAGCCATGTTTCCTGTCTCAGAGGAAGGCAATAGCAAATCCCCTCTGAAATTATCGTGCCAAGAAAACCCTGTGAAAGGTTTGCCTTAAATTACTAAAAGTAAGAAATGATTTGGGGGCACAGAATAACAATGGCTCATGTCCAATGATGTCACCAAGGTTGTGCCAAGTCCACTGTGCCAGAGAATGAACATTTTTCAGACTGAACCAAGGGAAGTAACCACCAAAGTTCTTATTATGCAAATGGTCACAGAAGACATTCATATCACTAGACTTAGCCACCAGGACTAAGATACTCACATAGGAAATGTTTCCATTTATTTCAGTGGTTCTCAACCTGGGGGTCCACAGTTCTTTGGCCTACAACTCCCAGAAATCCCAGCTAGATTACCAGCTGTAAGGATTTCTGGGAGTTGAAAGCCAAAACATCCGGGGACCCACAGGTTGAGAACTACCGATTTATTTGAACAGGTCTGCTCTACCTCTGACTACCACCACTTTGATATGGCAGGGCTAAGGTGAGAGATGCTGGCTACTGTGGTGGAAATCCTTCCACTGGGTAGATTTGTCAGTGATAGGCAATTATCGTCTTCTATAAATGTTCTCAAGAGACAAGTCCTTGCTGACAGACTTTTCTTCTCTGCCGTCTTCGACAGCAAGATTAAGTTTGATCTCCCACTACATCTTGTACATGCCATTGCTTTAAAGTAACAACCAATCACCAATACTGAATTGCTTGTAAATTAGATCCTTTGCAAGTAATCAAGCTATATGTGCAATACACTATCATTGTAATTTAATTTTAACTGCATGTGAAATAGCATCCCTTTTAGTTACTTATATAATTATGCAATATGCAGACTCATTAAACAAAGAAGGAGAAACATGGTTTATATAGTTCAAGTGCTGGTTCAGGTGTTGTTATGGGTGCTAAGGTGGCAACAAGATGGATAGGAAGATAGTACCTGTGGCAGGGAGAGGAGAGAGATTTGGCACTAAAAGGAACTTTCAAACTTCTGACACCCACATTCTGTGCTCTTGTGTCCTAAATGCTCTGAGGGTCAAACTACATATGATGGCAGTAGGCTTCTATATTTAAATCCAGGTGTGGCTAGCCACATTTAGGGTGGGACATGGGAGATGGTAACATTCCCAGCATCTGTAGCTTACCACCACACCCCCTATCCAGTCTTGACCCTGTGAATGTGGCTAGGCCCTACCCTGATTCAAACAAATGGTAGGAAAAGATCTGGGTTAAGGACTAGAGTTGGGCCCCAATCATTGTTAACGAAAAGATCTATAGTTTTTGGAGGGACATTTTCATGTAATTTCCAAAAACAGAAAGGGGAAGAGAGAGACAAAAAGACCAATGAAACTAATTCAGAGTGACGATATTTTCAGAAAGAGTTAAGTCCTCAAAATACCGGAGGTAGGGGGATCTGTGGCGTCTTTTTCTCTCCCTGGCAGAAGAAGCCTCCTCCATTTTTTCTTGGAAAGCTATCTCTTCCTCCAGAGAGGGCCCTGGGAACTTGCTTTCCCAGTGGCACTAGCATAGGGCAGTCACTGAAAGTTCCTCTCGAAGCATGATGGGAATTGAAATTTTTCTCTGTGTGTGTTCTCTCAGCCAATTAAAAGCCAGGTGGTGTCCATCCTCTGATTGGCTGAGAATGGACACAACAATGACTACAATTCCAAGAGCACTCTCTTGCAGTTTGTCTTATTTTAAAAAATGTTATGCTTAAAACTTAAAATAATTCTAAAAAATCAGTTGATTGGTGAATTGTTTTGAAACTTGGCAGGCCTGCAGTTGTAAATGGAGTCTACAACTGAGGTAGGCTTCATGCAGATAGGTCTTAAAATGGTTGAGGATTAAGCCTTTAAAATTTCCCATTGTAGCCAGTGAGCTGAATCTCTGCCGAATGAAATGGAAAACACCTCTCCTCTTTTGGGTAATTTTCTGGTAAATAATAAAAGGGGTCAGACAAAAACGGACCCGAAAACGGTATGCCTTTTGGCCCGAATGCACATGATTTAATAGGATGGAACAGATTTTCCTACCATTTGTTTGAATCAGGGTAGGACCTTGCCACATTCACAGGGTCACAGAACTTAACTTCACTCGCTGAAGTTAAGTCCCTATGTTTTGTTGCATGGACCAGACGTAAAAATGCAGGCATGAATGAGTGAGTTATTTATATCTTGTGGATAGATCCCACAATGTACATTTCAAGAAATAAGAGAAATCTCGCCTTTCTGGAAGTGGAAGTAGGACCTGATCTCGCTCATAACTGCAAAATGGGAATCTCTACCAGGATAGAGACTGACAGTTCTACCACAGCAGATATGTCATTCGTTAGCAAACAAGCTAACTGCGAATTATTGGAGGCTAAAGTAATCGTTAAATGTGGACGACATAAACATTATTGGAGATAATATATTATTTTACATTCAAGAAAGGTCAATCTATTCCTGAGGAATATGAGAGATTTATGTGTTACTGGGAGAAAAATTGTACACTATCAGAAGCTGACATCCAAGGGAATATGGCTGTCTTTTAATAGGATGGAACAGATTTTGATTCATGAGCCCACCATGAATCAATAAAAATGATATATGATTACTTCATGATATGCCTGGATTCCCTCCATAAATCATTAAAACAAAAAACAGTTTGGGCTAATTAACAATCAAGAAGACAACTCAAATAAATAAAAATAAGGAGAATATAACATTTTAAATGTGGTCACAGAGCTGCATGCTTTTTGCTAGCATTGAAAAGGGATTTTTTTTTTTTGCAAAGACATGTCTAGGATTTGTGTATTATCAGTTAGAACAGATGTAGGGTTCACTATGGTCTCAGGTCTTGAAATGCATTCCCAGAAGATATGTGTATTCGGCAAACCTTGGAAAATCATTGCTAACATATCTATTCTAGACCAGAACTATACCAACAGGACACAGAAATGCTAAAATGTACCCTCTATGGGAGGAAAATATATTCCGGGGGGGGGGGGGGGACACTTGCCTGCACGTATTGCTTCATTTGCCAGGCCAGTTAGCTTTAATTTTTAGGCTTTTAAAAAAGAAATACAAGGGATTTTTTTTTCAAAAGTAATGGCATCTGATCACTTGAGTGTCTAAAAGAAGTTACTCCTGCATTGAGTCGCCTGTTTGGGCTGAAAAATGCGGTATAGAAATAAAGCAAATAAATAAAATAAATAAATCCTGTTAGCTGCATGGATACACCAAGCAAACCACACACATAAAATGATAAAATCAACCATCACACCCACCTTTCCCACAGTATGTCTTCTCTAATGTCTTCACAGAGAAATTGTCCTTTCATATAGGCGTCCACACTGCTCAGAAAGGAATAGATTATATGAAGGATGCTCTTTGCATCATTCATGTGGTCATCACTGTATTCTATACCTTAAATGCACACAGATATATATCTTTAGTTACATAAGGTAACACTAAACCTTCAACAAAAGCAAATCACCCCGAAACAAATCTTGCCAAGAAAACCCCGTGATAAGTTCACTTTAGGGTCGCCATAAGTGAGAAAATGACTTGAAGGCACACAGTAACAAATATTAAACAGAAACGATGCTTACATAAAAGTGAAACTGTGTTCACCACATTTCTGCTCTGGTCATTTCTGGATGAGGAATATGAATAAAGAAAATGGAACAAGTGGTTGTGTGGCTGGGCAAGAGTCCCATTTCACAAAGGAACCCCCAAAACACTAGTACTGTAGTTGTTTGTTCTTCCTAATGTTATACAATGCCAACTGGGATAGACAGAAGAGACACCATATCTGAACCTAGCATTGAGACTGCTAAAGATTAGATCTTCTTCTGTATGATACTATTCTTCAGTATTTCCCCAGTTCTTGTACAAGTTTCCTTCCCATTTTAAATAGCATTACCAGAGTGAAAGCTAGAAAGGGCTCCTACACTTTTAATTGTTATGTAGAAGAGGGAAATTCAACAGCTATTACATATTACCTGGTTGCTTAATGAACATCTGGTAGAATTATCTCCTCTATATAACCATTAGATACATGAACACTCTCCAGCTTTCAATATGACAACTCCATTCTATTATTATTTACTGGAAGGAACCATTTAAGCTGAATTATACCAGCATTTCTGCCCCTACCTTTTGGCTCTGATGCCATCCACCACTAGATTGCATCTTCCCAAAATTACTCTGAAATTGAGTACATTTCTCTATCTAAAAGAGGTTGTCCATCCTTGAGAGGAGATTGTGAAGAATTGCTCCGCGGGTTACAAAATAGCATTTGCTAGGCAGGTTTTGGTCTGATCCAGAAAGACATGGATCACCTAATTTTTATTTAATATGGCTTCAGATATTACATATGGACTTTCTTCGGATATACAAAAAGTATTGAACACAGTGATTCTAGTTTTAAAATGCATCCTGTGGAAGACTGGAGGTCCTCTTAATCTGGTGTACTGAGTAGAAGCTGATGGAAAGTGAATCAAAAAAGTTTCTTTCTCGACAAAAGCAAAGATCTCTTCAGGTGATTCACAAAATGCAGATCTTCTCAAAACGGACTGTGCATATAAATAGTCGTTTTTTTTATAAAAAAAAAAAACAATTTTCCCCCAAAATAAAGATATATTTTCTAAAAATCCTAGTATAATATAGGTCACTTTTGTTGGACTTTGGCTGAGAAGTATCCTTACTAACTTACTTGTGCAATCCATCATTGTCTGCGTATGATGGTCTTCCAAGTGTAGTGTCTTGGCGGTGGGTACGTAGGTGACTGTGGGGCCCTATTCCTGACCAGCATGTTCTTCCACAGTGAGGGCATTGGTTTCCAAGATGAAGGCAGTCCCGGTTAGGGTTGGCTTGACGTGCCTTCTTCTTACCACGCTTCTCCCTTTCTCCCTCCATTCGTGCCTCTTCAAATTCCAAAGAACTGCTGGTCACAGCTGACCTCCAGTTAGAGCGCTCAAGGGCCAAGGCTTCCGAGTTCTCGATGTCTATGCCAGTTTTTAATATTGGCTTTGAGCCCATCTTTAAATCTCTTTTCCTGTCCACCAACATTCTGTTTTCCATTCTTGAGTTGGGAGTAAAGTAACTGCTTTGGGAGACAGAGATCGGGCATTCAGACAATGTGGCCAGTCCAGCGGAGTAGATGCCGGAGGAGTATCACTTCAACGTTGGTGGTCTTTGCTTTTTTGAGCGTGCTGACATGTGTCTGCCTGTTTTCCCAAAAGATTTGCAGGATTTTTCTGAGACGACACTGATGGAATTGTTCTAGGAGTTGGGTGTGAACATCTGTAAACAGTCCACGTTTCACAGGCGTATAGCAATGCCCCCTCAAAAGTATCCACTTCACTAGGTAACTTGCTGGGTGAACTGCCCATTTGTTTGTTTGTTTGGCTGTCTCTCTCACGTCTACAAACACATACACACATTGCCCCTTAAAATACTTCACAGAGATACTGCAAAAATATAACAGATCTTTCCACCTAGTCACAGTTATCCCAGGGCTAAATGTAAAGATTTATTTTTAAAAAAATCAAAATGTACTCAGGTTACCTCCAAAATTACATTTCCTCCCCACAAAAAAACTCCATCTGAAACAAAAACAGCCATTTCGTGGCTACTCAACAGATGAAGATACATGTGTCTTCCAATGATACCATGAACAATAAGTCACAAAGTCCCATATCTAAGTCACAAAAAAATTATTTACCTGCCCTATATTTGCTCCGCAAACAAAGCATTCTAAACTGATCAGATGAAAACTCCTTCAAGAAATCCTAAAAGAGAAAGAAGAAATCAATGCTAACTCTTGTCCTACTACCAATGATGACACAATCAATAAGAACATCAGTGGCAGCATGAAAAGCCCTCAAGAATCCTACGTTTCACATTAAAAGGTAGCATGTCTCCAATTCTTCATTGGGGAGGGAAACCAAAACTCCCAGAGATAATTTATTTGCAGGTCTATGACTGTAAGGCAGTCATGGGCAAACTTTGGCCCTCCAGGGGTTTTGGACTTCAACCCCCACAATTTCTAACAGCCAGTAAGCTGACTCGGATTTCTGGAGTGAAGTCAAAAACACCTGGAGAGCCGAAGTTTGCCCATCCCTGCTGTAACGGGTTTGGGGCAGAGCTCTTGATTTCCAATGGAAGAATTCTCTAACAAATTATACCCAATCTTTCTACATTCCTTAACACTCCCCATTATTTTCATGTTATAGACTTATTCCTAATGCTTTTTACTGATTGCCTTTGTAACCACAGATTTTACGAAAAATATTGGTACATTGATAAGGAATTTTGAGTCACTCAGAAATAAATGAAGCAAGCTTCTAGTTCTCATGGCTGCAGAAACATCTGCATTTAGAAGCTACAACATGGATAAATATGCAGAGGGTTCATATGTGATTTATATACTCCCGTTGTCTCACATCTGTTATCCTTGAATTCAGAAACACTTTATAATTTTTATTATAATGTTTAATTATGTGGTAAAGGTTTGTGATGTGTCATATTTTGTTTATTTAAGTTGTTAATGTTGATAAATCTTTTGTTCTTTTAAGGATTAATTATTATAAGTTTTATACTGGGATTGTTATTATTTATTGTTTTTGAGTTTATCTGTTATTTGTGTTATTGGCACTGAATGTTTGGCTCTTTGATTGGAAACTGCCCTGAGTCCCCCAGGGGAGATAGGGCGGGTTATAAATAAAGTATTATTATTTTTATCATAAGATTACACAGTCCAACAGAAAAAAAACTTTGTGTCTTGGTTTTTAGGCCTGTCCTTGGGGTTCTTTGGTGTGCTGATTCAGAACATTGCATTGGATAGACTGCATCAGCTCTAGTTTGTTAGATATGGTCATCATTACTTTCTATGGGTGAGAAAATGGCGACTGGTAGATGGCATCTATATCTCAAAAACTAAAGCTGATAGGAGGAAACTGGTGCCATTATTGGAATCCACAGGTCAAATATACCCAGGTCAAATATGCCTAGCCTACTTGAGAGACCCCATTTTCTCCTATTAGTCCACATGAGCCCTGAGATCATCAGAAGAGGCCCTTCTCTCGGTCCCACCATTGTCACATGTGCAGAGCTCCCTCCCCAAAGAGGTGCGTTTGGCCCTCTTGTTATTGGCCTTTTCCTCCTAGATTAAAACCTTTTTTTATGGAAGCAGGCCTTACCCAACAGCCCATATCTCAGTCAGGCAAGGCTCACATGGCCAAAGATTTGGAGCTTGAGACTTTTTAGTACAATGCTTTTAGGACAACCTCAGTGGCTTGAGGCTCAGGGATTGTGATAAATCTTGCTATTTTTATGCTTATTTTATGTGGTGTACGCAATGTGTTTCTGCAATGTCTTGGTTTATTGTTTATATGTTTGGGTTGGGGATGATGTTGTGTTCTTGTGCTACATAGATTTTGCTTTTTACCATTTATTTGCCGCTTTGAGTCCCACCCATGGTAGAAAAGCGGGATAAAAATAAATAAAGAAGTAGAAGAAACAGGGCTAACATTTGTGAAATTAAAATGTGTGAATGCCAGCGTTATATACGAGTCCGATTTCTACAAAACTCAATAGCTCGATGAAAGAGGGGGTGAATATTTCCAATATAGAACCAGCCAAGGTTCTCCCAGTTCCTTGTTGTCCAGCTCCAAGGATCCAAACCTAGATTTTAATTATATTGCTTTATGGTAGATCTCAAAAATTTGGTCTCTCTACTGTCCTACCATTTCTCAGACCACTCTTTCCATTGAATTCAATAAACAACATTGTATGCTTTATCCCCTTTCTTAAGACAGCGTGGTTGGAGAAATATATAGATTTATGCCAACAAGCATATTGTAAGTGAATTTTGTTAAACTTTGGATGAGAAAATCATGAAGACTCAGAAAACAAAAACAGCTTGACTGAAACTATTTAGCACAACTCTAGAAAGGAGGAAGGCATGCTCCAGTAGGTGTTTGGAATCTGCTCATTTCCAAACCAGGGAGACAAAAAGCAAAGAAGTCCTTTTGTGGATTTTCATAAGGGAGAGCTTTCTCGTGATTCAACATGAGCAAGTCTGGATCAGTGGACTGAAACTCCAGTTCCATAGAGGATTTAGATGGTTGTAAAAGAAAAAGGATCCATCATTTACTCTACAAGCTAGCCCAACTGAAGAGCCTCTCCAGTTAAAATCGAAAACTGATGTACAAAGAACACAAAATAAATCCTTAAACAGAAATCAAGCTTTACATTCTAATAAATGCGTCCTTACATCAATACTCCACAAAAATATATGCCAATATTTTTATTAGTGTTGTGACCTGGATGCTTGACTAGGGGTGCATCTATACTATAGAATTAATGCAGCACTGTAGAATTTAATTGCTATGGTTTATTAATATGGAATCATGGGAGTTGTAGTTTTATGGGACTCCAGCACTCTTAAGCAGAGAAGGCAAAAAAGCTACAATTTCCATTGATCCACAGAATTGAAACATGGCATTTAAACTGATGTATTAATTATACTGTATAGATGCATACCTTGGGTAAAGAGATTTGTGGCTTTAAATCAGGCATGGGCAAACTTCAGCCCTTCAGGTGTTTTGAACTTTAACTCCCATAATTCCTAACAGCCAGGAATTGAAGTCCAAAACACCTGGAGGGCCGAAGTTTGTCCATGCCTGATTTAAAGCCTTGCTCTGCCCTAAAGTTCTAAGATTAAATTTTAGTAACTCAAGAAAATTACAAAAATGCATTGCAGAACTATCTCCATTCTCCTTTGAGTTTTCCAGATTTTTTGTGGAACAGTAATGGATTTTGTTGGCAACGTTATCACTTTGCCAGCAAAGGTACAATATATCTGTATCCACAGACTTGAGACTATGAAGAGCATCAGCACGGTGAGGATATAAAATATTTTCTTAGTGGCCCAAATTTGGGTAACGTAACACTCGTAGACTGAAAAGTATTCATTCCTTTTGCTATGACACATCTAAATAATGT
Organism: Anolis sagrei; assembly: GCF_037176765.1. Taxonomy (NCBI): domain Eukaryota; kingdom Metazoa; phylum Chordata; class Lepidosauria; order Squamata; family Anolidae; genus Anolis; species Anolis sagrei. Next base: position 110,060,093 of record NC_090023.1, on the reverse strand, counting down.
TTGGTGAAATCCACTGCTTCCAGAAATCTTCTCAGTGCAATTCCAAGGCCACATGCTCTCAGATTGGCGCTACCTGTATCTGGAAGGTTCTGAATTTTTTTACAAGTCTTTGAAATTGCAGTGCATCAACAACAGCCATCCAAACTGACAAATGGGGATCTGGAGCAATTTGGCCATGAAAGAATACATAATTGGAGGAGCCTCACAGATCAAAACAGAGCCCCCAGTTCTTGTGCCAATCCAATGTTATACTGCTGCTGAAGGTGCTTCTACCAACTATTAACTCGGGAGGTTGATATTTATGCAACAAAGTGCCAGTTTGTTTTTACTGACTTAACTTGTCTGCCGCAGTAAAAATATTTTACGTTTTTAGTGATGAGCATCTTCCGTACATCAAGTGGTAATTAAATCCAATTAAATCCATCCTAATTCCAGGTTGTAACATCACATATGTTCTGTAACATCACAGGACGTGGAAAAGCCGAAAGAAGGTGAATACTTTTGCAAAGCACTGTTTTTGCACAGAACTGTGTTATATGCAACTTAAAGGATAAAATGGAAGCAGAAGCAACCCATGAGCTCTTTCAAGTTAGAACAGAAAACAAATACAACAAATTGTTTTCAAAGCCCAGCCACAGCAGAAAGTTTCAAAGTATTAAACATACACAGTGTTCCCTCGCCACTTCACAGTTCGCTTACCGTTGCCTCGTTGTTTCATGGTTTTCTCTGAGCAGCCCCCGAGGTTTTCTCTGCACGGCCCCCAAGGCGAGCCCAGTGCCCCCACATCCATCCATCCTCTTTGCCTCCTCCTCCTCACCTTCCCTCCCTCCTTTCCTTCCGTCTGCCACCATGGTGCCAGAGGGGTCTTCTTCTTCCCGGCAGCCCCCTCGGCAGCGAGAGAAGTTCCAGTGGGGTGGCCAGCCAATGGGAGGCAGACTCTGCTCTTCCTCGATTGGCTGGGCTGGCCACCCTCAGGAGCTCCGGACAGCCTTCAAAAGGGCTGCGGAAGGCCGCGCCAGGCAGTGTGCCTTCTCTGTGTCCAGCACTGGTTTCTCCAGCGGCGGCTGGAAGCAGGTTTGGACCTTCAGCCCAATTTTGGCTGTATACATTTTTTGGCTGTATAAATATTACAATTAATATATCATCCCTACTTCTCGGATTTTCACTTATTGCGGGTGGTGCTGAAACAGAACACCTGCAATAAGTGAGGGAACATTGTAATGCAATAGCCTCTTGTTTTCCCCAAAATCTCCTTTGCAGCTTGGATGAATTCAAGTTTAAAATGAAACACAGTAGTTTATAGTACCTTAATAGTAATGTAGTTTTTGAGTGATTTTGACATTTTTTCACTCCCTTTAACATGAAGATGTCCTGAAAAACAAAAGCAAGTTGATTGTATTTTGTTTTTTAACCTTCAAGTGGAAAACCAAGTGAGCCCCCTCATTCCCTTACTCCCAAGAATCTAAGGAAAAAGGGGTGAGAAAACACCAACAGGGATACACAGTTCACTTAAGAAAAGAAATAATACTCCCCACAGTTATGCCCTCAGATGTTATTCGGGCACTATATAACCCATGAAAAATATCTGTATGGACAATTCATAGGAGTGGTGTGGATCTTGAGACACACGAACAAAAATATGGTCAAATAAAAAAATGGTATTACAATGTAAAATGGGTTATTTAATAACTTACCAGAATGTAAAAAATAATTTGCCCATTGGTCACACTGATGATAAACTTCACATTGAGCGATTTCATTTTCATGATGGGGAAACGCAAGATCTATTCCACCAGTGTGAATATCCAAATGTCCTCCAAACACTAAACTGAAACAGAAATATTCAATAATTGAAGAAAGAGAGTATGCCAGCCTGGACTGACCAGAATCACAAAAATGTTCATGAATCAGGTCCTAACAGGACTAATAAACCAAAACTCCAGGTTGTGATGAAGAATTTGGAGCCAAGGCTGGAGCTGATTCATACCATTAGTTACCATTTGCAAAATATGAAAACATTCTATTTGAATGCAAGCTTTTTGGATTTGAAAACTACAAAAAATGCATAAGAAACTAAAGGAAACTATTGCAGTGGTTCTCAGCCTGTGGGATCCAGATGTTTTGGCCTTCAACTCCCAGAAATCCTAACAGTTGGTAAACAGGCTGGGATTTCTGGGAGTTCTAGGCCAAAACACCTGGGGACCCACTTTTGATTGTATTAATAGAACCCAAAGTTCACTTGCTTTACATTTTCTTTTTAAATGAATGAGTAAATTGTTATTTTTTAAAAAATATGGGTCAATAAAGTAACTCTATGTTTTGTGTACTAAAGCAAACAGACTGCAGCACTTTATCAATTGATGCTTATCCAGCTTTGATCTCAAGCTGAATAAGCATAAAAAGGAACATATTAAAAAGTTGTACAAGAAAGATTCAAGAAAAGCAGCTGGCAGACCGGCATTCTGAATTTCTAAGTGACAGTGCAGTATCAGGAGTTAAGGTAAAATGATCAATGTAGTTTGTCATAAAGATATTCTTTTCCTCTTTTGGGGGCCATATACACATCGGTGCATCCCAAATCAAGAAATAGTTTTTGAAGATCTACAGAGACACTCGCTGGAACACCTCAGCAAGCGAGAGTCCAAAAGTGGCAGGCTCAAACCCAGAACCTCAATCAATGGCTGATACCAAATGAGAGACCCTGGGCACACAGAACACTTGGCGACTTGGAAGGCGCTGAACAGACTGCGCTCTGGCACCACAAGATGCAGCGTCAACCTTAAGAAATGGAGCTACAAAGTGGAGTCCATGACATGCGAGTGTGGAGAAGAGCAAACTACACACCACCTGCTGCAATGCAACCTCAGCCCTGCCACATGCACAATGGAGGACCTTCTTGCAACAACACCAGAGGCACTCCAAGTGGCCAGCTACTGGTCAAAGGACATTTAATCAACTACCAAGCTTGTTAACTTTGTGTTCTGTTTTTTTGTTTGTTTGTTAAAAATGCAGTGCATCTGTTTGGTCTGCTCCTGACACGATAAATAAAAATAAATCCCAAAGCAATATATGAAAAATTTGTCAGAAATGCAGTGGTTGGGTCTTTAACTTGCCAAAGTTAAATTTAACAGCAATGTGGGTTCCGAAGAAAACTGTCTCGGACTCAAAAGAACAATTTGCAACTGGTGAGAGAAGCTGGAATGGAAGGTTTGCGTGCATGGTTTCCTTTTCCATGTATTTCAAGAGACCATACAAATTTGGACAATTATTTCCTTGGATGCTGCAGTATTTCCATTTGCCTCTAGATGGCTCTGCTGTTATCTTTAAACAGTTTATTATTAGCTCTAAAAATCATAGTCTTGCAACCAACACTAACTTGTCAAATGATAAAGCAAAACTACCTATGGAGGACCATAAATGTTTAACTGACTCTTCAAAAAAAAGATATGATGATGAGTAACTGAAATCATTTTACATCTATCCCTGCCTCACAAAAAAAATCTTTGTATGCTAATTTGAATGGAATCTACTTTCTTTTTTTCTCACTTGCCATCCATCTTACTAACCACACTAATCTTCACGAACCTGAGCACTTTTAAAATATTTCTGTTTCTTTGTTTATGAGCCACCACATTTTTATTATAAGGCACAGAAATGAATCTATTTATTTATTTATTTATTTATTTATTTATTTACTGCGCTTATAGACCACAATTCTCAGCCCAAGGGCAACTCATTGCGGTGTACAACATGGAAAACAGTGCAAATTACAAAACATAGTATAAAATAAACTAAACTGCAATTCATCATTAATTAGAAAAACACCTTATCAAAACATCAACAATAGTACAAAAGTCATTCCGAGTCGTCTCATCGTCAAAACCCACAATCCGATATCATTTCCGTTGTTCCATTCCTATGGTCAAATTACCAGTCATTGCACTTCTTGATCAAATGCCTTCTTAAACAGCCAGGTTTTTAACTTCCTGCGGAATATCAACAGGGAGGGGGCTAGCCTGATGTCCACGGGAAGGGTGTTCCACAGCCGAGGAGCCACCACCGAGAAGGCCCTATCTCTCGTCCCCGCCAGCCGTGCCTGTGATGCAGGCGGGATCGAGAGCAGGGCCTCCCCGAAAGATCTCAAAGTCCTCGTGGGCTCATAGGCCGAGAGGCGGTCAGTTAGGTATCTTGGGCCAGAACCGTTTAGGGCTTTATAGGCCAATGCCAGCACCTTGAATTGAGCCCGGTAGCAAATCGGCAGCCAGTGGAGCTGGTACAGCAGGGAGCTGGTACAGCAGTGGAGCTGGTACAGAATCTACTGTAATGGTCTTGGTTGAAACACTTTCCGCAAGTCCAATCAGCTTGGATGAACATACAGCACAAAGCAGAGGATGACAGTACCATGTTTATATTTTTTTTTCTGTTATCGCTAAGACATCTGCTTGCTACCTAGAACCCCTTTCCTCTCATCTTCATCACTGTTTTGTCAGGAGAGATAATTGGAATGCAAAATAAACTGGTTTCTTTGTTCAGCATTCACCACCATATATCCCCGAGAGCAGGGCTTCGGCTTCTTAAACCTTTTCTATTTACAAGCCCTTTCCACCAGAAACATTTTTACAAGACCCCAGCTATATAGGTATATAAAATAGATACAAAAGTCAAGCACTGATTGGCAAGAAATCAGCATTTGCCAGGCTTACTAAAGAGGTTGACTTCCTTTTTGTGGAGTACAGCTGAAGCATTTTCTGCACACTCCGCTATAAACATTGCACATTTTTGCAAACAGATTTGCGTAAATGGATAGTGTTCAGAAACCTTTTGCTGTTGCCAAATTTTTCGTGATCCCAAGGTTGAGCTAAGGGCACCCCATTTGGGGTTGGCACCCACAGTTTAAGGAGCAGGATCCTAAAACTCCCCTAAACATGTCCCTACTTCTATAAACCTCCTACAATCACATTACACACCACAGTTTATGGTTTGGTGACTCTCAAAACCAATAAATAAATGTCCTTATTGTTGCCTTCTGACAATCCAGTGGCTGTCAGTCAACTGACACCTGCTTGGTGGATCCTAAAACATATATATGCATACAAAAGAGTTATGCACACTACTCACATCCTATTTGGATTACATGCTTTTGAAAAGCCCACAGGCATTTCAGTTGTGCTCCAGTGATGCCTAAAGGAAGCATATGACTCCATGGTTGCAACAACTCCACTGGCTGCCAGTCCATTTCTGGGTACACTTCAAAGTCTTGATTTTGATCTATAAAGCTCTATATAGCTCATATTTAGGATACTGGATGGACATACCTCCCTATTTGAGGATGTGGCATAGTGGTTTGGATGTTGGACTATGACTTTGGAGACCAATAGTCAGATTGGCCCTCAGTCATGAAAATCCATTGGCTGAACTTGGGGAAGTCACTCAGAAAACCCAGGGATAAAGTTACTTTTAAAAAGGTAAAGGTTTTCCCTTGGCATTAAGTGTAGTCATGTCTGCCTCTGGGGGTGGTGGTGCTCATTTCCATTTCTAAGCTGAAGAGTCGGAGTTGTTCGTAGACACCTCCAAAGTCATGTGGCAGGCATGACCGCATGGAGTGCCATTACCTTCCAGCCAAAGCAGTCTATTGATCCACTCACATTTGCATATTTTTGAACTACTAGGTTGGCAGAAGCAGGGGGTTAACAGCGGAAGCTCACCCCGCTCCCTGGGTTTGAACCGCCGACCTTTCGGTCAGCAAGTTCAGCAGCTCATGCAGTTTAACCCGTTACACCAATGGGGGCTCCAAGGTTCCTTTAGGATTGGCATAAATCAGAGATTACCTGAAGTCATACAACCACAAAGGTTCTAAGATTTTGATAAAATGCATTCGTCTCAGTCCTATTACTTCCCCAGGCACATTTGGCATGAACACATGGTGTTCTGCTCCCAGGCATCCTAGGGGTTTATGTTATGACAAGCAAAAACTTTCTGTTGCAGCAGATTGTTAAGAATTTTAATGGAGTGCTGTTTAGCTGATTTTTATCATGTCTTTTAATGAATTTACTTTAAAGGGATTAAACTCTAGGGTTGGTTTTTTAATGTATTTGTCTTTAAGAGATTAAATTTTGGAATAGTCAACTGCATGACTGCAAGGTTTTACTTATGTATTTGGAGGTGCTTTGAAGTGTTCTGTATTGGTTTTAACATTTGAAAGATGCCCCATGTCTCATTTTTGAGAAAAGTGGGGTACACACACACACACATACAAAATAAATATACAAGTATTGTATAAATAATAAATATAACTATATATAATATTTAAAAATAATGAACACTTCCCCATTAGAAATGAAAATTAAACTGCCTTTTAAAATGAAATATGATGTAAGATTTGTGGGGGAAAGCACACTCTACGGAAGGTGTGGTGGCTCTGTTGCAGCTTCGTACTCTATACTGAAAAAGAGGCAAGCAGAAGGATTTCAGACTAGCTTACCTGGATATGGTTGAACATTCAATATGCCAGCCAGGCCGCCCTTTGCCCCAGGGTGAATCCCAGCACATCTCCTGAGGCTTGGCTGCCTTCCATAGAGCAAAATCCTTCATGTGGGACTTATCACTATCCACTGCCAATAATTAGGGGCAATATGTCAGTGAAGACGAAGTTAAAAATAAAAAGATGACAACTGCATTTCAAAAGCATGAACACTATATACGCCATGTTTTTTTTTCGTGCACTGAAAACACTTTGGTGTAGGAAGGAGTGTAAAGCTTGAATACAAATAATTAACTATGACGCACATGACAAACACTAAGCATGTTGTATCACGTTCTGATATCATTACTATGAAATCTGTATTGCAATATTCTACAGTTTTGTGATTGTGCCGATTCAACCCTTATTATCTCATTTTAGAACTTACAATAAAATCATGGCAATCTAGACATCTGTTGAATGACTTTGCATGGGCATTCTGAGTAGACAAAGGCAATGCACTGGTGGGAAAGAGGGAGAACAGATTTATACAAGTTGTATTTTCCCCCTTTAGCCTTAAAATAACTTTTAACAACGACGACTCATAAAGAAGCCTTTGAGATCTGAAAGCTCGCATAATGTATTGTGCACATTTGGTTGGCCTGATACAGGTAGCACTCCTTTTTTGGATTTTGGCCCTGGATTTGTACCAAAATAAGACTCAGCATTTGGACAAGTTACATTTTGGATTACAATTTGTCTACCACACTGTACGCAGTTACTGTTAAAACTGTGAGACTTCCTTAGTATGCATTGTAGCCATTGTTTATAATGCAGGGAAAGCCTCCAGAATAGATTGTTTGCCTCAAACATCTATCAACATGAAGTGTATCATACAACAGCAAATTTCAGATATATTTCAGTTTCATGCAGGCTCCAATTAGCATATTAAGAAAGCATTCAGATTCAAGTTCACATCTTCATTTACATACCTGGTTCTTCTTGAGCATCAGGATAAATATTTGCCAATTTTCCATATTTGTCTCCCCTAGAACGGACATCAAAATAAACATTACCTGTTGGAAATAAACAGTTCGGACTTATTATAAAGTTAACGTTATCTAATAGTAAATGGCGCAATCCACAAATTCCTCAACACTTTCTAGGTACCACACAACCCACCTGTGCCAGAAGCTATGGGGAGATGGTCCCTTTCACTACATAAAGCATCCTGTACTTGATCAGAGCTTAGAATATATACTTAACATAACTATTTGTTTTGAGTTACTGTGGGCCATTATTCTTTCTGTAGCAAGGATGCAATAAAATCACAGTTGCTTTACTGGTGGCACAAGCAGCATTTCCTAGTCTCCTTCTTAAAGCAGGAGTAAAAATCATATAGATTTCCAGATGTTTTAGGACATATGGTCCACAGCCTCACCACTACTGCACAGTTGCCTCAAAACCATACGGCAAAGAGAGCTACTGGTCTCACAAAACGCTCTTATAGTGCCGAGGAAATTGGGATGTCAGGAGGGGAGAGGCTGACTACCCACTAAAGATTACTACTACTACATCAGTTCTAGTTTATTAAATATGGTTTTCTTTGGGTGAGCAGAGAGCGACTACTGGATGGCATATGTTCTGTTCAGAAACTAGAGCTGATGTGGTTTATCCAATGCAATTTTCTGAATCAGCACCCCAAACAACCAAACCAAATCTAAAGTTGACCAAAAACTGATTCGTAACCCTTTTGGTACTAATGTTTGAGAGTGGTCCTTGGTCAAAGTGGTCCCTGGTCAAAAAAAATGTTGAGGAACCACTGATACAGAACAAGGTGGATACACTCTTTTTTCTTTTGTCCTAAAATACACTCTATAGGCAGGGAGAATATGCCCACTATCTTGAGAGTTAAAAATTGCATATTTTAAAATTATCACATGAAAGTCATTTCTGAAACAGGAAATGATCTACACTAACTTCATGCTATTTTAAAAAGGCTTCTTGTCCAAGAAGGCATCCAAACTATGGTGAAAATGGTCAAAATGCCTCCAGGTCCTCTCAAGAGTGTTTCAGGGGGAAAACAATATTTGATTTGTTTTATTTTATATATTTTGAAGTAGGAACAGTCCAGGTACAGCCTTTCAAGGTCTCCTAGGAGTCTAATGCCGACCCTTAATCTAAAGTTGAGGGTCATACTTTGCCTATTCTTATTTTAGAACTACTTCATAATAATCCTTTTAGAGGCATTATGACAGAAATTCCTAAATTATTGTGCCATACACTTATCAATTACAAGAGAAGCCTGCCTCCTGCAGTAATGTGAAGCTAATAAAGACTACACATGAAATGCAATTAGTTAACTCTTAAACACTGATATAAGTCATGAAATGACACAATGGGTTAAACCCTTGTGCCAGCAGGACTGCTGACCGAAAAGTGAGTGGTTTGAATCCAGGGAGCAGGTTGAGCCCCTATCTGTCAGCTCCAGCTTCTCATGCGGGGACATGAGAGAAGCCTCCCACAGGATGGTAAAACATCCAGGCGTCCCCTGGGCAACGTCCTTACAGATGGCCAGTTCTCTCACCCCAGAAGCAACTTGCAGTTTTCAAATCGCTTCTGAGATGAAAAAAAAAGTCATGAAAATAAATTATTTTCTGTAGCCTTCGACAAAGAATGGAAATGAATTATTTTGAAAAGTAATTATTTTTAAGTTCTAGCTGAGACTGAACAGGGAAATCTGCTGAAGTCCCTTGTGATTCAGAGGCAGCTCATTCCCTCCACAACCAACACAGATAAACATAAAGGCCGGGGGAATTGACCTGTCCATGGGCCAAATGTGAGGAGGAGTAAGGTAACATCAGGACAACTGGGCCTCTTGAACTAACAATAACATTCACTATGGCTAGGAATCATGACAAAATGCTATTCTGCAAAGTTATTCTGTGTAGCAAGAACAAGCAAGGGATTTTAATGTAATGGACACCCAGTGGAAACTAACAGAAGTACATGCAGTTTAATCAATGAATCCAAAACACTCATTCATGAGTAATGCTAAGATTTAAAGCATTTGCAATTTTGTATTGACGGTCTTTAAAAAAAATCAGAATTGTAGAAAGCACAAAACCACAAGAAATGAGACAACAGACAGCCATATTAGCATATATTAGTTCCTACATTAGTGCCTATTTTAGTAGAAATGCCAAGCTGTACATTTAAAATGGCATCTCAAGTCTATTTCTTTTAGCATTCATGTCAGAGACATTTCTTGGCAGAGGTCTTAAACTTTGGTCAAGAATCAAACTGTGAGGATAGAAAAAGTGTTAGACAGGCAAAAACCGATAGAAAGAGAAATAGACAAGACCATGATTATATAGCAAAGTATAGGGAAGGAAAGAGTTGCTGCTGTGGGTGGACTCTAAACTAGCAAAATTGCCTGCTACCTCTGTTTGCTTCCTTTGATATGGCCTCTAAACAGCCTTCCAAATTCAGTGAAGAGAAACAAGCCCTTCCTGAATACCTGCAGGACAATGAATGCATTTGCAGTTCAATAGGTGGAGCAGATGTTGTCAAGGTGAGGCATAAACAGCATTAACAAAAACATCAAATCTAACATGCTAATATCTAACACAGACATAAATGGATAAATGTCCTGTTCTCTACCTTTTGAGGTTGCATAGCCATGTCCACTAGCAATGATCTTCTGTATAAAAGAAATGATCTGAGGAATATTTTCAGTCACTCTCATATAGACCGTAGGAGGAAGAACCTTAGGGGAAATAATAATAATAATGTATATTATTACTCCAGAATCCACACCTTTGCTGGAATGAATTAAAATGTCCCCAAATACAGTGTAAGCTTCAAATTCTCCAAATCTCTTCACCAGGCTCAAGCGTACAAAATGCAAGAGGCTGGAGCACAAGACAAAATAAGATATTACAGCCAATGATTTTGCCCTGAGGTCTGAACTGTAGGCCTAGTGCCAAAATGGAGAATGCAGCCATAATGAATTAGTCACTACCAGGTAGAGATAACAGGACAAAGTAATAGCCTGATTTATGAAAACCTAAATGCGAACAGCCTTCATTTACACTAGCAAAGCTGAAGGTTAATGTTGAGCTAATTATTTTAATTATTAATTATTAAGCAGACTAGAAGCATATTTAAAGGGCTATCCAACCAATAAGGCCTCAGACAAGTCAGCATCTTGATAGTTGAGCCCTTTAGGTGGGTTGCTAATTGTATCCTTGTCTGTTTTTGTGGTGAGGCATTGAATGCTTACCACTATGTGTTTTTAGTGTGTTGTAATCCATCCTGAGTCCCCTTGGGGAAATAGGGTGGAATATAAATAACAGTATTATTATTTGAAACACAACAAGATTAGTACACAGCAAACAAGATCACTATCCTGGTTGTTGTATTGGATCACATGTCAGACACTTCCCAAGTGTCTGGGACTATGTGATGTATCAGCAATAATGTGTGCAGATCCCAGTAGAGAGGCCTTTTGCAGCTGACAGATGGTAATTTTGTCAGCGCTGATTGTGTTTATGTGCAGGCCAAGGTGTTTAGGCTTGCACCCAGTGTGCCGATCACCACGGGGAGCACCTTGATTTTAAATTCTCGTATCGTGTCAGCTTTTCCAGTTGTTTCTCTTCAATTCTGCTGTCGCTGGAATTGCAACGTCAATGATACATACTCGGTTTTTTAACACGATCGTGAGGTCGGGAGTATTGTGCTCCAAAGCTCTGTCAGTCTGAAATCGGAAGTCCCAGAGTAGTTTGACATGTTTATTTTCTGTAACTTTTTCAGACTTGATGCCTTGAACCCCCCCCCCCCCTTTACCGGTTGCCACCTTGTCGTTGGCGGGGGGGCTTAACTGCTTCTATGATGTTAAGAGTTGTGCTGGCGGTAGTATAAACTACCAGTAGGTTCAACCAAGCCAGAGTGGTCTCAACTGAGTAGTAGAACTAAGTGCACCCAACCCATTTATATATGGTGAAACAAACTCTAAAGAAGTCTATGCTAGCTTAGTCGTCGCCCAGAATAATAAGGACCGCAGCGAGTGCTTCTCCTGGGCACCCATTGACTAGTCGGCTACAGGGACCAGGACCCATGTCTGAGCAACCAGGACAAGGGCCTGTAGGGCAACTGGAAGCAAAACAACTACAGAAACAGTTGTGGTATTATTATTATTATTATTATTATTATTATTATCATTATCATCATCATCATCATTAGAATAAACCTGGCAAAATAAACTGCTCAGGTGACCAAAGATGGAGATTCTTACCATCAAAAACATTAACCAACAAAAATGTTTAACTTATCAGCTTAAATGTTTGTACCTTTAAGGCAGCCATATCCTGCTTGAAGTCTTCCTCATAAAAACGGGCAAGAGTCAATGGTGATATACCCATCTGTTTTGAAAAAGGAGCACACTGGTAAATCACATATATACATGGGATAACTAACAACTTGCTGAGAAAGTGAGAGAAAATATCAAAACAAAACTATGAAGCCTCATTATATGCTCACTTGAGGAAAATACCAATCTTACATGTCAGGGGATCTGGGGCATAGAGAACAAGTGATCTTTTCCTTCATTTAAATTTAACTTGGATTTCAAGTACACCCTAAATGTTGCAAAGCAGGAATGACAGGAAACAGCTCTCCTGAGCCGCAGTGAGCAAAAAACACGCAGCATGATCACAGACATTCCTAAAAAGACTTAATATTCACGTCATTCAGAGCAAAGAACACAACAGGATGAACCCAACTGGAATGAGGAAATCCCGTGTGTTTTGGAAGGAGACTGAACAAGAAGAACTATTGACTATTGTGACATCCTCTTATTTGGGGTGAGAATCAGCACATGACCAAATCTGTCTCTATAATAACATGATACCATTATGCTGTCAATATAATCTTGACCTGGGATTACCTCAGGAATAAACTTTTCTTTTAAAGTGTGTCAACTGTTCAAATTAGGGAAACAAACTGTGTGCAACATGTAAGACATCTCAGTGCAGTGAAAAACAAAGTGAATCCCCTTAAGGTACAAGAGACATGACAGAGTCAAATGGCTTAATTGGGATTAGATTTCTTGACATACAAAATATTTCAATTGCTTAGTGTATTATTAAAAACTTTATTGCAGAAGACAAAAAGACAGTATAATTTACTAAGATTCATCAATAGAATGTGTTTAAATAAAGAAGTAAGTAGGTGGAGCAGGATTTTCTGGCACTGAAGCATTCAAGTCATGTTGTGCCAAACAATAGGAAATTTTGAACATGGCTCGAAGCCAATTTGCTACTCTGGTCACATAGCAACCACAGTTTAATTAAGATGAGAAAAGTGGCGAGTCTAGGAAGAGATCATACAAGAACAACATCCTGATCTCAAACTCTTGCGCTTGCTTTGAGACGAGCAGTGTTTTTAATTGATGTAAAAAAAGAAATCAGGAAAAGGGGTGAAAGCAAATTGTCAGCCTCCCAAGTACACAAAAAAATAGATCTTGTACACAAGACTAGCCAAATCTAATAGATTTAATGATGAACAAAATTCAAAAATTAACCACAGCTAGAGATCTGTACTACTTACCTCATTGGCTCTCTTAATTATTTTGTCGTCGATATCTGTAATTCCCATCACCATGACCACTTCCTTTCCAAATAAGCGTGTCATTATTCTTCTAATTATATCAAATCTGACATAGGAACTGAAAAGAAAGGTGCATGCACATTATGGTTGATAAAAAATGCAACACTAAGATCTGAACAAGGTACACTCATAGAATCATAGAGTTGGAAGAGACTCCATGGACCATCCAGTCCAATCCCCTGACAAGAAGCAGGAAAATTGCATTCAAAGAACTCCCGACAGATGGCCATCCACCCTCAGTTTAAAAGCTTCCAAGGAAGGAGACTCCACCACATTCCGAGGCAGGTGGAATCTCCTTTCCTGTAGTTTGAAGCCGTTGTTCTGTGCCCTAGTCTCCAGGGCAGCAGAAAACAGGCTTGCCTCCTCATCCTTATCACCCTCACATATTTAGACATGGCCATTATGTCTCCTTTCAGCCTTCTCTTCTGAAGGCTAAACATGCCCAGCTTTTAAGCTGCTCCTCATAGGGCTTGTTCTCCAGACCCTTGATCATTTTAGTCTCCCTCTTCTGGACACATTCCAACCTGTCAACATCTCCCTTCAATTGTTGTGCCCAGAATTGGACACAGTATTCCAGGTGTGGTCTGGACAAGGCAGAATCGAGGGGTAGCATGACTTCCCTGGATTTAGACACTATACTCCTATTTATGCAGGTCAAAATCCCACTGGCTTTTTTGTTGCTGCATCACACTGTTGGCTCATGTTTAACTTATTGTTCACAAGGATTCCAAGACCTTTTCACACGTACTGCTGCTGAGCCAGCCATTCAGTCCCTCTGAATGAGGATCACTATGTGAGTGTACTAGAACTACAGAATCTCAAATGATTCTAAATTTATTATGGCATAAATAAATCAGGGACAGTCAGACTCCAACCATACAACCAGAGCCTATTATGAAAGGACACACACTTGGAATTAAACAATTCTGACCTCAGGAGATAAACGGAACATGGGTAACTATTCTTCCAAACAAAATATATGCTTGGCCTACTGCTGGAGCACAGTAGGGTTTCAGCAATATGCCGTGCTGACTTGGAGTCATTTTATTGCTATTGTTACATAAGAGTCAAAAATACTTCCTGATCTACCTTCTGCACTCACGTGCCTAACAGGTCCAGCTAAGACACAGATATGACACAGCTCCAGGAAGTCTTGGATAACAAACACTTCTTTGACCCATTTTAAACCAGCTTGATCACCTTAGTGCAGTGGTTCTCAACCTGTGGCTCCCCAGATGTTTTGGCCTCCAACTCCCAGAAATCCTATCAGCTGGAAAACTGGCTGTGATTTCTGGAAGGTGTAGACCAAAACACCTGGGGACCCCCTTAGTGGATGATCTCTATCTTAACATCAACAAGGGGTGTGTATCCTTGTTGGTGCTTCCGAGATCTCTCAGCAGCATTCAGTAACACTGACCATGGTCCCCTTCTGGAATTCCTGGAGGAGCTGGGAATTGGAGACACTGTGTTGCAGTGGTTCCGGTCGTACCCCTCAGGCAGGTTCCAGATGGTGGTGCTTGGGGATAGCTGCTCTTCCAAAGAGGAGTTTTTATGTGGTATCCCACAAGGTGTCATTCTATCCCCAATGTGAGTATTTAATATTTACATGAAACTGCTAGGAGAGATCATGGCATGAAGTGTTATCACTATGCTGATGACACCCAAATCTATTTCTACATGCCTTCAAAAAGCTAAGGATAGTGTGTCTCCTTTGAATACATGCCTGAAGGAGGTAATTGGCTGGATGAGGAAAAAGAAATTGAAACTGAATTAAGACATAACAGGGGTGCTTGAGATCAAGGGTCCTAATCTGGGACTAGATGTATGTCAACCGGTTCTGGATGGGTTTACACTCCCCCTGAAAGACTGTGTTTGCAGCTTGGGAGTACTCCTAGAGCCGCCTCTCCAAATGTCAACCCAGGTAGATGCCACAGTCCAGAGTGCTTATTATGAGCTTCAGCTGATTTGCCAGCGGAGCTCCTTCCTGGATTTGGAGGACATAAAGATCATGCACTGGTAACCTCAACGTTGGACTTCTGCAATGCACTTTACATTATTCAGCTGTGTGGAAGGGACCTCAGTAAAGATCTGTTTTGTGTTGAAAAAGCCTGTTTGTAGTAAAAAAATGGACTAGAATATGTAGAAGCTCCAGCCACATTGGTGGGGGATTCCTAAAATGTTAAAGAATTAACTCTTCTACAGTCTGGAAACTTTAATTTTATGACTGTTGGTATAATAACAACTGCTATTAATATACTAAAAGTTGGAATCTCTTCTATATCTAGCCTAGTTGTTAAAATGCTTATTTCAATAAATATAATCAATAAAGATAAATGATGTGTAAAAACTCACCAAGCATGCCCAAGGTGTGCATGATCATACACAGTTGGTCCACAGCTATACCTATCAAGAAGAAAAAATAATGTAAATACTAATTGACAGCTAAATGAAGGTGGAAAATGGAAATGTTTGCAAAGGATACTTGGGAAGACATGGAAGCGGGGTATCAAGAACATCAAATTAATGTGCTTGGAGGTTTACCAACCCCATCAGGGCCAAGCTTGCTTAAAGGTTTTGTGCCAAGACTGTAAAGCTACGACCACAAACTATACAGAAATAAATGGCCTATGGTTTTGGAATTTACTTTAGGACTTTGGTGCTGGTCACTGACCGAAACATACATATACACACACACACACACACTTTAGGACTAGTGTGGAATACAACAATTTTTCACAGAGGTCTCTGTGAAAGAAAACAGCAAGACCCTGCTAGAACTGAAGTGGAGTCCAGACCCCTCTGGCTAATACTCCCAAACCTTGCTTCTATGTATGGATAGATGGCCAACTGTGGCCTCCTAAGTCCCTCACACCGACTAGGACTGAGGCAAGTCAAAGAAAAATGCCTAGTGTTAATTAGTATTCATATCAATTAATTAATAATTAATATAGTATTAATGATTATTTTATTTTGTTGTAACTGCTCTGGCATCAAATTGTTGCCTATTGTTAACCGCCCTGAGTCGCCCTTGGGCTGAGAGGGGCGGTACATAAATGTAGTAAATAAATAAATAAATAGTGCACCACAAATACCCATCTTAGCCAAATAACCAGCTTCGTCTAAACATTCTTGCCCTTGCCTAGTTTGGGCACTCAAGAGGTCGCTGTCAGCTGACTCACCTTCTTCATGGATTCACCCTTCTCTGACATGGGCCTACCTTCTACTTGATCACCATTAACGGACTATTCCCTATTTGCTCCTGAAGTTAAATCCATCATTCAAAGGGTGTGTCCTACATAATGTAGGGACCTTCCAGACAGGCCCTATACCCCAGGATATGATACTATGTTTTCTGCTTTAAACTGGATAATATGAGTCTGCACTGCCAGATAATCTGAGATAAACAAACCTGGGATCAGATCCTGGGATATAGAGCCTGTCTGGAAGAGCCCTACAACTATCTGATATGGAGACCAGCTTTTTTCTCAATATGCTAAGGATCCACATCATATTTTTACCATGGAATATATGGCAGTGTGGACTCAGATATCCCAATTCAAAGCACATATCGTAGGATTTTCTGCCTTGATATTCTGGTTGTGCAGAAGGGCCCTGGGAATCTCAACTTTTGTCTCCCAGAATCCTAGCCTAGCTCTTCACTGTAGAATGAATAGTTTGGCACCATTTTAATTGCCATACATCAATGCTATGGCAGTTAAAGTGGCACCAAACTGCATGAATTGTAGTTTTACAAGGACTTTAGACTTTTCAAGTCAATGAGTGCTTTCGCTGCACCAAACTACAACTTGTAGAATCCCAAATCATTGAGCCATGGCAATTCAAGAGGTATCCAACTGCATTCATTCTACAGTATTGATGCACCTAAGGTCCCATCTACACTGCCATATAATCCAGATTGTCAAAGCCAATAATCCACATTACCTGCTTTGAACTTGATTATATGAGTCTGCCCTGCCATATAATCCAGCTCAAAGCAGATAATCTAGATTTTATACGGCAGTGTAGAAGGAGCTGAATAAAACCCCACAATTTCTGCTTTGAACTGGGATATACGGCAGCGTGGACTTAGATAACCCAGTTCAAAGCAGGTAATGTGGATTTTCTGCCTTGATCTTCTGGGTTATATGGTTGTGTGGAAAGGTCCTGACTTGCCCTCACCTGCATGTACAGGGTTTACAGTATAAAGTCGACCTGTAGAATAAATCCTGTGTTTAATTCTATTTATATATTGTAGGCTTCGAAATGTATCATTTTTAACGTTGTGCGCCACTTTTGAGTCTTGGTAAAGAGAGGAGAGTACAATATTATTGTTATTAATAATACTGTGTAGATGCCTTTACTTGCAGTATTCCATAGTATTGAGCCATGGCAGTTATAACGTTTTCAAACTGCATTAACTGTACAGTGTAGATGCACTGTCAAGAAAGAAGGTCGCCCACCCCCATTGCAGCATCCTCACTGCCAGGAAGCCTGGTATGGTGATTCTATTCCCAACCCCGCCAGGAAGGCAAACGAGCCTCCTTTCCTGCAAAAGCTGCAAGTCCATGCCGAAACGTCTCCTACCAAGTGACCACATCGGGGTTCCTCAAGACGAGCGGCTCCTTGCTCTTGCTGAGGCTGTTGTAGGTCAGGATGCCGCTCTCGGGGCCGCGGGGCTGGAGCCACTTGGCGCCACCGGAGGAGAGGCCCATCCTCTGCAAGGAAGGAGAGCCGGCTCGGAGGAGGAGGAGGAGGCGGGCCCGGGCCGGGCCCAGGAGCACCAGCTGCAGCAGCCCAGCGCGAGCCATGCGCACCACTGCCAGGACGCTTCCTAGGACGAGGCCCAGCCCGCGTGGCAGGAAGGGAGGAGAGGCGGGCCAATAGGCAGGCGGCGAGGCTCTGGCTCCTCCCCTCTCCGCCCTCTCCGCCCCCTCCCTCCTCGCGCCTGCCCAGCGGAACAGCCCTCGTCGCCTGTAGCAACAACAACAGCCGTTGCTGACTGTACGCCGGCAACAACAGCGAGCCCTCGGCTACAGCCGGAGCCCAGCAGGAAAAGGAGGAGCTCGGGCGCCTTTCCTGCAGCTTTTTCCGTGCCGCCAGCTCGGGTGGCCGCCGGTTGGCAATCTTTGCCCGGTTTTCCACTGAGCAGAAAGCGAGGTAGATTCTGATCTGACCAACAGCCCAGTCCTATCCGTGTGAGTTAACGGAAGAATTAGGGCCTGCAGACCAGTCGCCTTACATAGAGATACTGGGGAACTGTAGCTAAACGTGCCTTTACTTACAAAAGATTCAACACAACAGTTTGCTAAATATTTGCAAAATTATGCAAAAATATAAAAAACACATTTTGAATTTGTGAAGTCTCCCTGTGTATAAGACTTTTGGGACACCCTGTGTATGTGTGTGTGTTTGTTTATATATGTCTATATAAATAAAAATGTAACGTTCATTTGTGGGATTAACATAACTCAAAAACCACTGGATGAATTGACACCAAATTTGGACCCAAAACACATTTCAAGCAGCGAGTGACCATCACTCATAAAAACACTGAAAAACACAGCAGGGGAGACTTTAAAGGCAAAAAGAAAAAACACATTACAACGCATGTGCAAAACCACACACACACATATATATACACACACACACGCAAACACAAATATACACACACAAAACACATATGCACAGACTGGGCCACAGCAATGCATGGCATGGGACAGCTTTGTGTGTGTATAGATACACACACACACACACATATATAGACACACACACATATACATATATATTCCCCCAAACTGTACGCTTTTCCAGGGCATCTGCCCCCCTAAAATGCAGTGGGGCTTACATTTGAAAAAAAATATGTTTAATATAAATACAAAAATGGGGTGTATACACACACTGCTTATTGCTGTGGAATATGAAACACTTTATATCATTCTCTAAGTGTGCCTCTACAATCATTGTCGAATGACTGTAGTTTGATACCCCTTTACCTGCCCTGGCTCAATACTATGGCATTCTGGGAGTTGTAGTTTTAGACAGTCTTCAGTCTTCTTTGCCTTAATAAGACTGGTGTCTTGCCAAACTACAAAACCCGATGATTCCATCACATTGTACCATGACAATTCCAAGTGGCATCAAATTGTATTGATCCAACAGTCTAAGATGCACAAGTGTTGTAAACCTGGCTTGAAATGTTGGAACAGATGGTTCTCTTCTTAGGGCTTGGAAGTTGACAATTGAGCTTGTGGTGTCACATGTCACTCTTTCACAATCCCCATCAGGCCTCCATGTGTGACTTTTTAGAAAAGCATGACCTTTTAGAGATCATAACCCGTTTGAGTAGAATCTTCTCAAGTGGTGTACAACCAAATGTAATTATGCAAGGCAATTGGCTTCAGTGTTAGGCTGAACAACCTGTTGTCTCTCATCTTTTAGGAAAACAAAGAATATGCCAGTGCATAAAATAGTAGTTCTTCAGAAATGTTTTTCAGTGCCCAAAATATATATCTACTCTCCCATAGAACAACTTGTCTATAGTATGCACTCATGAAACAAAATAAAGTATACAAAAATAACATATTTGGTTTACTCACAATCTTCATGTGTTCAGCATACGCAGGTGCACAATTTATCAGTCAGTTACAGATATGTTTGAGATAGTTTCTGTGCCATCCGGTCAGAATATCTCTCTTACAACAAACAGCAGGCAAGCATTTGCAAGTCTGCGATCTGAGCAGCCCCAAAGTCTAAAGAAGTCGGTGCTTTGTGCTAGTCTCAGAGCGGATCATGTGATCTGCAGGCCCTCCCAAGGCTTCTCAGGAAAACACAGAGCAAGGAAAGAAAGCTGCATACCAGAACATACATGCATTAAGCAACAGGATTATAGATAAACAAATTACTACAGGTGGCTTGAAGAAGCTTGTAATTTTCAACATGACTACACTGGGTGGTACTTTGGGGGAAAAAGAGCTGTATGTGCACGATTATTCTTTGGTATTTATCCCCAGTTCGGAATTCACTGAAGCAATTTGACACTTTTGTTATGTTTCTCAGTGCATCAGCTTTATTTGTGTTTCCCACACCATCATGTCACCTGGAGACTTATTAATTTTCCATAGGGCTTCTTAGGAATATTCAGATATAGTTTTGACACTATCTTCCTCTGACGTATAGCCCACAGTAACTAGTATTCACTGATGGTCTTCCATGCAGTAACTAACCAAATGCTTTCGTCTTGTTCTTGCCATGTACCGTCTACTCATGTCTCACTTGTAGTAAGCCTACGGAGAACCTGTCTAGGTTTGCCTTATGGACATCAGATGCTGGAAATGACTTGAAGTCAAGCAATAACAATTTTTCTGTACTTGAACTGTATTGCAGCCTAAGACTGTAAATTAGAACTATGTATGAATCCACCTGACTTTCTTTAATTTAAACCCGTGCCGGCAGGACTGAAGACCTACAGGACACAAGATTGAATCCAGGGAGAGCGCAGATGAGCTCCCTTTATCAGCTCCAGCTCCTCATGCGGGGACATGAGAGAAGCCTCCCACAAGGATGATAAAACATCAAAACATCCGGGCGTCCCCTGGGCAACATCCTTGCAGACGGCCAATTCTCTCACACCAGAAGCGACTTGCAGTTTCTCAAGTCGTTCCTGACACGACAAAAAAAAAAAAGCAATCCTTATTTGAAGTCTACTAATAAGATTTGGGTGTTTTTTTTTAATGACTGACAGAATCACACAAACATTTCACCAAATGAGCAATAATAATAGAATAATAATAATAACTTTATTTTATATCCTGTCACCATCTCCCCAAAGGGACTCGGGGCAGCTTACAAGTGGGACCAAGCCCAACACAACAAAGTTTACAAACTAACAATTTATTAAAAAAAAGAATACACATATAGTAATACCCCCATTTCTCTCTCTCGAGTGAGACCCACAGTAGCTATTAAATCTATCCATTCTCAGAATCTTTTTTTAAAAGGATAAAGATGTTTTCTAGAGTGGGCAAATGAAAGACTAATATAACATTTGATTTTTGAATACTGAAGTTTGAAATGCAGCCCTTCATGTTAGAATGTGATTACAGAAAGGGAGTGTCATGACTGAGTTCAACATTTCCTGGTTTATTATATCTAACATTTTTAATCTTTGAAGGGTGCCTTCCCAAAATACACTTTTACAGAGGGAAAATGTACTAAAACGGTTATCTCTACATTTGTTTTGTGCCATTACAGTAGACCAGTTTAAAATTATTCAATCCCTAGAGAGATGCCCTGGCTCTTGGTTGTACTAGTTAAGGCAGTAATCCTAAATATGCTTATTTGGGAGTAAATATCCTCAAACTCAGTAGGATCAAGGCTGGAGTCCTAAATACATGTATTAGGAAGGAAACTCCATTTAAGGCTGGACTAAGAAAAACATGTTGGGCCCCTAAACTATGTCAATTTTTAGAGGTTCTCATAGCATTACCAAAAAAGTATGTCTCAATATTTTTGGTTCCAAAAACAGATTCCAAATCCCTTCTTAATCAGACATGGTTAACTTTAGCTTATTTAGAGTATAAATCCAAACCAGTTCCACTAAATACATTTGGGCTAATCTCTGAGCAAACATGAAATACTTGGCCGTGAAGTTTAACTTTTTTTTTAAATGTACCACAAAAAATACCCTGCTTATTTTGCTGTCCGAAAATCCGTCTCAGTCCTTTATGTATCCAGTGCACCGTATCATCTTGATTTCGTCTCCACTGTATCCAGTGAAATAAAGTTCCTATCAGATAATCTTTTAACTGTTTCCCCCATATGAGATTTTACTGCATCTCCAGAAGTTTCTCAAAAGCTACATTTCACAACCATTTTTTGAAAGTCAACTAAAGCACAAACCTAAATCACATGTGCAGTTAGAAGTCCTTTAATTCTCACTCTGGAATATCCCCACCACCTAGTAATGGGTATTATTGCTGATGACATGTCCTACTTATTTTATTAAATGCTTTCACATCTCCAGCTTAACATAAGAGATGATGCTATTCCTCTTCTTATCTGAGATGATGGTGAACAGGGCTCTGCAAACAGACTGGAACAGAGTCCCACAAGCAACTTCTGGGAAGTTCATCCACATTTAAAACACCACTTGGCTAAATTTTAAAAGCATCCTTCACTCCAGAGATGCCAATTGCTGTCAATGAGACTCATTCCCAGACAGATGTGATCCAGTCATTCATCATCTTTTATCTTTTTGCCTCGTTGTGTCTATATTTGATTAACATTAAGTGCTGAAACCTAAGAGACCCAAGCTAGTGCAAATCCAAGAGTTGAAAAGGACCATTGAGGCTGTCTCGCCCAACCCTCAGCTATTCAGGAAGACGCAACTAAAGCACTTCTTAAAGATGGCCATCCAACCTCTGTTTAAAGACCCCCAAAGAAGGAGAGATAGACGATTTCACAGCCAAACAACTTTTAATATCAATTTGGATACACTGATTCAAGTTCTAATGCCTATAGTTCTATATTAGGTAGGTAAAGGTAGTCCCCTGACATTAAGTCCAGTCATGTCTGACTCTGGGGTGTGGTGCTCATCTCCATTTCTAAGCCGAAGAGCCAGCGTTGTCCGTAGACACCTCCAAGGCCATGTGGCCGGCATGACTGCATGGAGCGCCATTACCTTCCCGCTGGAGCGGTACCTACTGATCTACTCACATTTGCATGTTTTCGGACTGCTAGGTTGGCAGAAGCTAGGGCTGACAGCGGAAGCTCACGCCGCTCCCCGGAATCGAACCGAGGACCTTTCGATCAACAAGCTCAGCAGCTCAGTGCTTTAACCCACTGTGCCACCGGGGGCTCCTACAATTTCCTGAAATCCTAGCCAGTTTACCAGCTGTTAGGGTTTCTAGGAGTTGAAGGCCAAAACATATGAGGACCCACAGGCTGAGAACCACTACTCTAAGCTAAACACACCCAGTTCCCTAAGCCTTTCGTCATAGAACATGATTTCCAGACATTTTACCATCTTAAGTTGCCTTCCTTTCACCATGTTCCAGCTTATCAATATTGTTCTTGAACTGTGGCACCCAGAAAAAAATGACAGTATTCCAAAAAAGAATAAAGTGATAAATAGCTTTTAGACTGAAAAAGTAAAAAGGGAACATTATAAATACTGTACATGGTATTTACTTAATCCCTTCTGTTGAAATATGAAAAGGCCTTCTTATCCCTGATCAGTCTTTAGGCAGCAGAGTTACTTTTGCACATATCCTTTTTCTTGTAAAACTGGGGGCATCCTTTAAGGTTTCCTGCTTCACCTAAAAGATCTAGGAGATGGTCGAAGGCCAGGTGCAGAAAGAGCCAATTTCACAAATGACAGGCTGTGGCTTCCAGTGTGAATCTGGGGAGGTGGGAGTTAAAATTTACAGACATGCTTGCCCTAGTTGCTTGATCCAGAAAAATCAGGAGAGACTTACTTAATGGTCATCAGTGGAAAAGCTGGAAGACAACAAAGCGCTGTGGTTTTGGAGAAGCTCCTCCTTTCTTCCTATAGCGAAATCCATTCTTTCATCCTGGCTCAGTAAGCAGTGGCTGAAGAAGGAGATTCAGCCTCCCGAGAAAGCAATAAAGGAAGCGCCTCCTTGCAAAGGTTTCCCCTTTCCTTCCCTCCCTGGATTGCCACAATGTAGAGGGGGAAGACTGTCTTTCATGACTTGCCCTTTTCTTCCAACTTCTTCGTCTGGAAATAATAGAAGTCATTCGCATTTAAGGAAGACTTTTTGGTTATGCCACTGGAAGATGCCACTGGGAATAATCAGTATGCGTGGA
The DNA here is from genome assembly GCF_037176765.1 of Anolis sagrei. Lineage (NCBI taxonomy): Eukaryota > Metazoa > Chordata > Lepidosauria > Squamata > Anolidae > Anolis > Anolis sagrei. The sequence continues at coordinate 110,036,137 of NC_090023.1, read as the reverse complement.
AGGAGAGGGTGCGTCTCAATCCTGCTTTGAAAAAGAGGAAAATAATCAGAGGTATCCTGTAGATTGATTTGATTTTTCTTGCTCTGCAGATGAAGTGGAGCTTCTGTGTCTACCTTTCTTTGGGGGGGGGGGGGGCTTTAAATTTGGCAGCTACTCCCTCTCCCAAATGGCAGCCTTCCTATTGCAATTCTGAAAATCAATCGGAATTATATGCTTTCACACTGAAAAGCAAGCTCTTGGGAGGCTAGAGCTGCCCAAGTCACTCATATTTTTGGCATTCTTCTATTTTGCCTTTCTACGGCACAAATCTCTGAGATTTCAGCTCCCATCTTATATAGCCAGTGTAGCAGCTAATTTGGAGGGCACTAGAATGAGGCAGGTCCTATACAGCTTAACTCTTTTTTAACCAGCAATGCAATGTCTAAATAACAGGAAATGTTGGAAGTCCTACAGTGTGGGTATAAAAAAAAGCCCTCTATTGTTTTTTTCTTCTTCTTAGGCACCTTCACTGGACAGGAGTGGTTCATCAAATTAGCCATTTTGCTAGCTTTTTTAGCAGTTTTATCTATGTATTTTAATAGTCCTATATTTAATTCTCCTTTAATGTTTATATGCTTTTGGTTTAAGTTTACAGATTGTATGATTTTTAGTGTTAGCAAAAAATATGTAATAAATACATATAATAAATAACTTTGCTTTTTTTTCTTATCCAAAAAGCTTGAGACCAGACGTGTTTTGTGTTTCATATTTTCTATTATTATTTTTGAATACCTGCCTCATGAAATACCTTGAAGATGGAGCCCAGGCCTGAATACGGAATTTGTTTATGTTTCGTATACACCTTATGCACATGGTTTTAAAGTATTTGTATACAATATTTTAAATACTTTTGTGCACGAAATAAAGTATATGCACATTGAACCACCAGAAAACAAAACTGTCACTTTCTAGCCCCACTTTTTGGGTAACCTGAGATTTTTTTGGAGCATTTAGGGTTTCCTGAAGGTTTTCCACGCCCCAATCAGTCACATCGTTACATGGGTCTAAATATATCATTTTGGGCTCAATAGGCCTTACTATGGAGTTGGTGGATCTAAAAGCAAACACTTTCTATCAATGTGTTGTGGAAGGCTTTCATGACGCAGGGTTGCTGTGAGTTTTCTGGGCCGTATGGCCATGTTCCAGAAGCATTCTTTCCTGACGTTTCACCACCTATGGCAGGCATTCTTAGAGGTTGTGAGGTCTGCTGGTGGTTCTTTCTCCCACCCTGGACATTACTTCACAGATATATAAACCCCGCTTGTCTAGTTTCCAACCGACCTCCCAACCCCTGAGGATGCCTGCCATAGATGCGGGCGAAACGTCAGGAAAGAATGCTTCTGGAACATGGCCATACGGCCCAGAAAACTCACAGCAACCCTGCGTCATGAAAGCCTTCCACAACACATTGATAGAAAGTGTTTGCTTTTAGATCCACCAACTCCATAGTAAGGAACGTGTCAGTACAACCTGGCAAACTCACTGGAACCCACTACCTATCCATTCTAAGGCTACGGAGAGGAAAAGGCCTATGTCTAAACGAACTCATCCAAGAGCTTCCTCTTCTCCAAGGGGTCGGGATCCACGTTTCTTCCCCCCTTTTGTTTTCTGCAGCTGGGTGTGCTCGGATTTTAAGATCAGGCAACCTTAAAAGCACCGGGGCTGCCCCCGCTCGAACTGCAATGATTCCCACGCAGGCTCAGTCGCACAAAAAAGAGGCCTGCCGGGAAATGTAGTTCACCCCGCTTCCCCATCGGCCTCCATTTTCTCATCGCCTTGTGGATGAGGTCTGCGCATGCGCTGGATTCCTTCCTCGCCGCTTCTCCCTCTCTTCCGGGTCCACAAGCTGCGCCTCTCCGTTGGGTAGTGAAGAGGAGGGGCGGGGCACAAACCGGAGCCTGATTGGCCAGGAGAGCTGCCTGTCCCTGGCTCACAATTATGGATGCAGTTGCTCGGGTGGTTAGTTTCAAGGAGGGGAAGGGGAGGAAGTGGAAAGTCCTCCGAAAGGGAAGCGGGAGAGCGCCCCGGCCGTGCCCTCCTCACGCGCCTCTGCGAGGGGCCGCAATAAAGGAGCCGCAGGTTGCGAAGGAACTCCTCCGAAGTTCATGGCGACCCGCTGTCACCCCGCGAGGGGCTCGCCCAGGCCGGCCAACACACACACACAGACGCATAGACACACACGGGGCTCCTCTCACACGGCCCCGCGACCCCCGCTCAGTAGTGGAAGCGCCTGGCTGGCCTTTGCCGCAACCGAGCCACACTGAGAGCGCGGTTCCGGGCGGACGGGCGGGGGAGGAGGAGGAGGAGGAGCGGGAGCCGGGGAGGGGTGCGCATGCGCACTGGGCGGCGGGGCTGAATGTTTCCCAAGTGTTTGAAACTGGTATTTGGGTTTTCCACGTTGGATCAAGTGCGGCGTAGAAAGAGAGAGAGAGAGAGAGAGAGAAAGGCTGCATTAATAACATCGCGGGCGGAACAGGAGCGGCTCCACTCACTCTCTTTTATTTATTTTTTTGTTTCCTCCTCCTCCTCCTTTTCGCCGGGTGTTTCTTTCCTCCCTGTTTCCGATCGTATCTCTCTCTCTCTCTGTGGCTTTTTAAGAGCTCCCTCCCTCCCTCCTCAGACACACAAATCCCTCTGATTGTTCCTACAGTCAGCGACAGCCATTCAGTCAGCTGTAGGAGGGACTGACTCGCCGACTGTGCCTGATCTTAGCAGAAGAAGGAGGAGGAGAAGAAGAAGAAAAGACTCCGATGTAGCTCTCCTGCTTTTTGATTTCGGGGACTCCTCCTTTGGCTTGAAAGGGGGGGAGAAGAGGGAGGGGAAAGAGAGAGAGGGAGAGAAAGAGACAATCTCTTTTATTATTTTCGCCCGGATGAAAATGTTGAACCCTGCAAACGGCGGCGGGGAGCAGCTCCATTTGGCCAACTATGTGGAAGACTACATGGACTCCATCGAATCCCTGCCCTTCGATCTGCAGAGAAATGTCTCCCTGATGAGGGAAATCGACGCCAAATACCAAGGTAAAGTGCTCGAGGAGAGACAGAAAGAGAAGCTGCTACACAGGGATTGCCTTGCTTTCTTTAGATGATGATCCCCTTTATGTGACTGTTTCCTTCCCCTCTCAACCTCTAAAGCCTCTCTTTGCTTCTTTGCTTTTGTATTAATTTGGAGAGGTTTGAGAAGGGGTTGCTCTGCAGCCACAGCTCTTTTTGTCGACGTCCCCCCCCCCCCCCTTTCTCGGCTTTCTCTCCCTCCCTCCCTCTCTCTCTCTCTCTCTCTTTGGGGCTGGAACAACAAAAGGTCTTGGGTTCTTCTTCTCCAGCAAGGACTTGCTGTATTGTTTTCCTCTTTATTATTATGATTATGGTTCTGATTCTGGGCAAGAGTAGGGGCAGGGGCAGAGGCAGAGGGAGAGGGAGGGAGGGGCGGGCGAGGGCACCGGGACGCGTGGGGTTTTCTTTCTCTTCCCTCCTTTGGAGAGTGTTTTCTGAAAGGAAAAGGACGCCTTCCCTCCCTTTCTCCCCACGGAAGGGGCTTTGCTAGCCTTCTCAGCAATGGCTGGTAGTAGCAGAGGGAGAGTGGGGGAAAGGGGGGCCGGGCTGGCTCCCTTCGCCCCCTCTTCCTTTTGTGCTTTTTTTCAATGGGATTTGGGTTTCCGAGCCATCCCTTGGAGTGGAGGGGGGAAAGAGATATTATATAAATAGTGTGTGGGTTGGGGATGTGCTGCTTGCTTGGCGAGTGCTCCTCTCTCTCTCTCTCTTCTCCCCCTTCATGAAACTCCTTATTTTGCAGCTTTCCCTGCTCGGCCCTCCCCTTCCCTTCTTTCCCCTTTTTACCCAAGCGAGGGGGAATCAATGGTAGCTTTGCTAAGGGAGTAGAGGGCTTTTCCGAAGGTCCTTTCTTTGTCACTTGAGGGGGGAAAGGAGTTGAAGGGAGCAGAGGAGGAGGAGGAGGAAAGTGTCCCTCTGTAATAGAGGTGACACCGCCGCCGTCCACACGCTCTTCTTGCCCCCCTTTCCTCCCCTCAACGGTTTGAGTGTGTTATGCCCCAGACCTGGGAGTTTTCCTATCGTGAGGAAACCAGGGGAGGGGGGTATGTATTAAGTTGAGGGTGTGAATGCCAGTTCGAGCGAGGGACGGAGGGAGGGCGGGGGGGACACTGTGAAAGGACAAGGGCGGGCATTTCTACCCGCTGTAAGCACTCGACTGCGCTAAAGGGAGGCGCCTCTGCGCCGGAGCTCTAGCAAAGAGAGTAAAAGGCGCCGTCACAGCCGCTTTTATAGCCTAGCGTCACTACCCTATTGTGCTGGCCCCGCCCCCCGCGCGCCGTTATTGGCCGGAGCTCCCCTCATGAAGCCGCCGAGGCCCCGCCCCCTTTGCTCAATGATTCGGCCTTCGAGTGACGCTGACGAACGCGAATGGTGGGAGGGGGCGGGAAGGGAAGCAGCAGGGGGAGGTTTGTTGTAATAGTTCGAACTGCCCCGTCGGCTGCTCGGCGGAGGATTGGCTCCCCTCGTTGCAGGAAGCGTTAGCGCCTCGCCCTGACTGACAGGTCGAAGTGAAAAATGAGGGCTGCCCGTAGTTCTGCTTTCCACACCTGATTGGCATGTTGATGCAAAAAGAGGCGGAAACTCGGCTGGGGCTTTCCCTTGTGATTGGTGGGGATGCTGTCGAGGCAGAGGGCGGGCTATCGGCGTCATCTTGTCTTCTGATTGGCCAGATTCTATGGAGGCAGGTTCTCAGAAGTTGATTGGCCAGCTGCGTGGATTCGGGTCCTGGCGTTTCGGTTGGAGACGGATGTAAAGGGTGGGAAAACGCGCACAAACGCTCAAACTCTTAACGCGCCACTTCCTTTCTAAGAACAATGGAGGCCCAACAGGCAGGGAAGGGGAGGGGCCTCCTCTTGGACTGTGGAGGAGGAGGGACGAAGGCACGCTGAAGGCCAACTGGTAGGAGTGACGGGCAGGTGCCTCTTCCAATGCCATGGCAAAGGGGCGGGGCGCCTCCTTCCCCATTCCCGCTCCTGCAGCCATGGCTCCGCCTCCCGGAATTGTGGCTGGAGGGGAGGGGAGAGGGAGCGGGCTCTCCTCCGCCGTAGCCCCGCCCTTTCGGCCGCGCGACTGACGGTGACCGTTAAGGGGCGGGGCCAGTGTCATCCCTCGCCAGTCTGTTGGCGGGGCTGCCAGGGCGCGCGCAGGAGGCGGGGCTTCTCTCGACGTGGCGTGGTTGTTTAGGGAGGGGGCGGGCGGCAGGCGGGGCTTCTTACGTGCAACACGGAGGAAGTCCTCTTGCCCAACCACGAAAAGGAAGAAGGAGCTTCTCCTAATGCTCACTCGGGTATCCCTGGGACAGGCATGGGCAAACCTCGGCCCTCCAGGTGTTCTGGACTTCAACTCCCACAATTCCTGAGGGGAAAAAGGAAGGGGCCTCAGGCTAGGAATTGTGGGAGTTGAAGTCCAGAAAACTTAAGCGGCTGAGGGGAGATAAGGAAGAGGCCTGAACCCAGGAATTGTAAGACCTGAAGTGCAAAACACCTGGAGGGCCGAGGTTTGTCCATGCCTGGCCTAGGCAGAGGGAAGTGCAACACCTTTGGCTCAACTTCAGGCATTGACTGTGTCCTAACCGTCCTCTTCACCATGTGAGAGAAACTGGCCCACTTAACTGGAGGCTGCAGTTGTATGCTCACCTTCCAACGAAGACCTGGATTCAATGTCATTTCAACTAGCGAAGAGAGGGGGTTCCACCATGTCTCCTGCATCATCAGCTGGGAGGCCCCTCCCCCGAGCACCACCACCTGCCGCTCTGGAGCCAGAGTGAAGAAGGGGAGCCAGGAAGACAGACTTACACCATGTCTCCTGGATCATCAGCTGGGGGCCCCTCTGCTGAGCACCAACTGCCGCTCTGGAGCCAGAGTGAAGAAGGGGAGCCGGGAAGACAGACTTCCACCATGTCTCCTGGGTCATCGGTTGGGAGCCCCTCTCCCCAGCACCAACGCTAGAGCCAGAGTGAAGAGGGGGAGCCAGGAAGACAGAATTCCACCATGTCACCTGGGTCATCAGTTGGGGGCCCCTCCCCCAAGCACCAACTGCCGCTCTGGAGCCAGAAGAAAGAGTGGGAACCAGGAAGAAAGAGTTCCACCATGTTTTCTGAGTCATTGTTTGGGAACCCCTCCCGCAGCAACAATATAGTAAAACTAATATTGTGCTGTGCTAATATTATGATATATTGCATACACATATAATATTGATAATAATATTCTAATGTAATACAATATAATAATAATAATGCAATATTAATTATTGTACTACATCACTATATTGTAATCTTACTAGTAATATTACATGTAATATAAAAAATACTTATTTTATATTGCATGTAATATTACTAGTAATATCACAATATAGTGGTATAGTACAATATGTGCTATGCTAATAATACAGGGTTAGTCAAAATGCATAGGCCAATAAGCCATTCAATTGAATGGCTTATTGGCCTATGCATTTTGACTAACCCTGTATAATAGATTGTATGTACATATAACTTGTAAGCCACTCTAAGTCCCCTTCGGTGTGAGAAGGGCGACATATAAATGTTGTAAATTAATTAAACTATGAAAAGATTAAAAAGGCATTTAACGTGTACCTAAACCAAAAATGAAGCAAACTGCCAGGGGCAAAGGTGGAAGCCAGAAAAATTTGTCAAGCTGCAGGAAGAAAATTAACAATGTGGAAACAGTTTTCACAAACGGAAAAGGGCCAGAGGCCCTCCAGAATCACAGCTATTGCTTTAGTTGGATTAGACAGTTTTTTTCCAAATCCCAGTCCCCAGATCTGGTGGCCCTGCACCAGACTCTAGATCACTGCTTCACAAACTGAGTCTTGACCCAAATGGGGTCCCAAAAATTTGGCAATAGTAAAAGATTTCTGAGCATCACCTAGTGGCAGTAATAGATATTTACAAGAATCTGTTGTGTAGTGTTTACAGTACAAAAGATGCTTCAGCTGTATTTAATAAAAAGGAAAATAACCTGTTTAGCAAACGTTGCAAATATTGGGTTGTTATCTTTAAAGCTTTGACTTTTATACCTATTTTACTCATCTATATACCCTCAGACTTTCTCAGTTTGAAAGGGATCGCAAATGGAAAAGTTTAAGAAGTCCTGGACTAAAGAACTAGTATACTAGATAAAATAAACCAGGAAATGTTGAATTCATGTTATCCTTTTATCTGTAATGGCATTGTAAGAAGCCCTGCTTTAGATTATGTGGACCAGAGATACAAGATTCAAGTACATTCCTATGAGAGCAGGGCAATATATTTAAGTGCTTCCAGGCAACTGTAAAGGCAAAGGTTTCCCCTTGACATTGTCTAGTTGTGTCTGACTCGGGGGGGGGGGGGGGGGCTAATCTCCATTTGTAAGCTGAAGAGCTGGCATTTTCCATAGACGCCTCCAAGTTCATGTGGCTGGCATGACTGCATGGAGCACTGTTACCTTCCCGCCGGAGTGGCACCTATTGATCTACTCAAATTTGCATGTTTTCAAACTGCAAAAGCTGTACCTAACCATGAGAGGCTACCCCGGATTCAAACTACCGACCTTTTTATTAGCAAGTTCCACAGCTCAGTGGTTTAATCTGCTGCGCCACACGGGGCTGTATTGTATTTAAAACCATAGCAGTTAGATTGTGAGAAATTTTGAGACATTTCCCCTTCACTAAACCTCTGACTGGGGGGCTCTGCTATTATACATATAAGACTAACAAATATCATATCTTATTCTTCTTTCACAGAGATCCTCAAAGAACTGGATGATTATTATGAAAAGTTCAAACGAGAGACTGATGCAGTACAAAAGAGAAGGGTCCTGCACTGTATACAGAGATCACTGATCCGGAGTCAGGAACTGGGGGATGAAAAGATTCAGATTGTCAGCCAAATGGTAGACCTGGTGGAGAACAGAACTAGGCAACTTGACAGTCATGGAGAACTGTTTGAGACTTGCCAAGAGACGAATGACACCACTGGAAACAGTGGCAAAGCTAATCAAGACAAGTCAAAGAACGAGACAATCACTCAGGCTGAGAAGCCAAACAACAAACGATCCAGGAGGCAAAGAAATAATGAAAACCGGGAGAATGCTTCTAATAATCATGATCATGATGACATCACCTCAGGAACTCCAAAGGAAAAGAAAGCAAAAACCTCCAAGAAAAAGAAGAGGTCTAAAGCCAAAGCAGAGAGGGAGGCTTCCCCAGCAGACCTCCCTATTGATCCCAATGAGCCAACTTACTGTCTCTGTAACCAGGTCTCCTATGGAGAAATGATAGGCTGTGATAACGACGAATGCCCAATCGAATGGTTTCACTTCTCATGTGTGGGACTCAATCATAAACCAAAGGGGAAGTGGTACTGTCCCAAATGTAGAGGAGAAAATGAGAAAACAATGGACAAAGCACTGGAAAAATCTAAAAAAGAAAGGGCTTACAACAGGTAGTTTTGAAATCAGAAGAGAATAGGGCCATGAAAACTTTTATTTATTCTGTCTCACTTTTTGTTGAGGTACTAGGATTGTAAAATGTATATTTTTAAAGAAGGTTGCAAATCAAACAATTCTTGTAATAGGGGTGGCAATAAGGAAATGTTTGGGTTTTTTCACCCTTTGATATGGCTGTTAACAAGAAAACAATCTGTTGGCCAAAGCATACAGTGAATTAATAAGAGTTAACATGTAACGTTTGGCTTCATTTTATGAAAAAATCTGTCTGTACTCATTGGTAAGACTCTGCCCATGAAAATGTAGATAGTCAACATATCTTGGATAGCGTTCCAGTTTTCTTTATAGTGGAATGCTGTTTTTCTTTCCAGCAAATTGTTCTATGGTCTGTTTGAATAAAGCAGCAGAACATTACAAATTTATCCTAAACATAAATGACCACTCTATTATCTCTCAAAAAGAGCATACAGTCCTTCTGCCCATTGGCTTTACTGGGCTTAAGTGTATTTAACATTGGGCCATTTTTCAGGAGGAAGGTCTTCCATGTTTCAAACACAGTAATTCCAAAAGCTTTTTGCCCTCTTTTAAACTCCTGCTAAGCCTCATTGCTTGCAGTGAGACTTATTTCTAAGGAATAGGTTTCGATCAGGGCACAAAATTCCTCTGATGCGCAATAGCATGTAAGAACTTACAGGATGGCTCCCGTTAAGTGTGTCCGTCTAGCAGCTCAATAATATGTTTAACTACAGCTACAAGCTTATTTTTTAAAAATGCAAAAGGTTAAATTTTACACAGCATATTTTATATATTGGCCAAGTACCACAAGGGCCTTTTAAAATGATTTAGTATATTTTGTATTTAACCAGGAAGACGTTTAGTAATGGAACTTAACATAAATCAAAGCTTTATACTGTCACAGATAATAGAGTAGCAGTCTTTACTTTGTATAAGTTGTAAAAATGTACATTTTCAAGTGGAGTTGCACTTAATTGTATTATAATTGGAAATGCATCCACATGCCATGGTGTAGCCAATATGCATTTTCTTCTGTATGTATGAAAACTGTACAGCAATGATAATAAAGAATAAATTAAACAAGTTGGGTAATCTTGTTTGTATGTGCTTGCTCTCCCTTTGCTCCTCATTCTGTTTTCATATGCCTTTTTTATTTTAAGCTTGTGTGCAGGGGCTCTTACTTTAAAATCCCTTTGCAACAATTAGGCAACACTTGTTGCTTTATATTTGTGGTAATAATAATTTTTAAAACCCTATATAAATATATACACATAATGTTTCTAAGTCCTGCTCCTTTCCTATTGCCAAATAGTAATCATTTTGCTTGGCTTTCATGGCATCTGCTGCCACTTCTTTCCAATTCTTTCTTGTCCAGTAATGTTGAATATTATTTTCCTTCTTCCATAATCAATAGAGCCTGTATATATTTCTAATTTCGTTTTCTTTCAGTTTTGCTTTAGTTCACATGTAGTGGAAGAATCATATTTTAACCACTTATCAACAAACTGTAGCCTAGACCTGAACTTGCTGTCTTCTATTGTTAAATTGCCATTTCAGTTATGCTTTTTTGTCATACATTGCTGGCTCTTCATCCAGAGATGTAAATATATGAGTATTTTTGTTCCCTTTCTCTCTCTCTCTCTCTCTCTCTCTATATATATATATATATATCATGAGACAGTACCACTGAGACACCCAGCTTACCAGGGATCTTGGGAATAAATATTACAGTAACAGGGTACTACTTCATATAGATAACGTAGCAGAAATCAGACCAAAGCATGAACTCAATATTTATGCTGATTATTGCTGGGGGATGCTCTTCCAAATCTGTCTGGACTTTACTATCATTCCATGTTTTTAGCTCTGGAAAATTAAATGACTGTAAAAGTAATCACGGGAGATCTGAAGTTTCCCCAATCCTACTTGAAAAATCAAATTGAATAGTAATAGTAAATAGGAAGAAAAACACTGGTAACATAATGGTGACCATAAAAGAAGAACCTAAAATAGATGTGAATTCTACTGAATCTCCGAAGAGCAAATGGGGAGAGATGCATCAATGTTTTGCATTTTTCTTTGGAGAAGACCTATTACTTTAATTGAAAATATACTCCTTGATTCACTGCTGCTATGTATCTTTGCATAGATTGTCCCATATAGTTGTTTTGGGCAGCATATTCAAGATGCTTTATATAATTAATTTAATTTAAATTCTATAAATTACTTACACTGCCATGGGAGATATCTTTATAGATATGAGTAACTCAGTGTTTCTTTCCCTTTTTATATCTCAAAACAGCATTTTGGCCTCATTACAGCCTACAAAATAGATTAGGTTTTTCCAAGAGTCCCATTAACTATAGACAGGAACAGCAGAGATCTTTCACTTCTCCAAGGCATTCCATTAACAAATGGGTTTATGGGATCTCACTAGTAGGCTTGAGGCCAGATCCGTTTTTAGCTGTTTCTTTTGGCCAATTCAGCTTCTTCAGTTTGTTCAGGTGCTTGTAATGGCAAGGGCCCATCTGTCATGGATTCTCCTCCATAACAGGACCACATGGCAGCCAATCTCAGCTCCTCCTCCCCTATTTGGCATCACATTTAAATCTTTTTGATTTTCTTTATTTTCTTGATTATTTTTATTTAGTGGGAATGACTGAGAGTTAGGGACATGTGGGACGGATGAGTGGGGTGTGCGGTGCGCATGCATTTGGGGACTTGGGAAAGTTACCCTTTTAGCTTTTTTTCTCCTTCCCTTCCTCTCCTTCAAATACTTCTGAAAGACAATTATTATTATTAATCCCAGCGAACAAAAAGAAAACCCTCATTCTCTGAAAACTGCTACCTGTAGTTGCCTACCTCTCCTCTAAAGTAGAAACAGTTTTAAGGAAGCATTAAACACAAAGCAGAAAGGAGATTGAAACGTGCCCTCCAGTAGAGAAAAAAGAGGTGTTTTTTTTAAGGAAGGCCAGAGATTATAGTTCCAGGTTATCTCTCTTCCTTCTCCGGCCTCCTTAAAATGCCATGGAAAACTCTGACATGCTGCAGGGAGAGAAAGTGTGTGCCTACCTGCAGCGCTTCTCCTTTAGAGTAGAAACAGATTTAACAACACATTAAGCCAGGTCTCCTCTATAGACAGAAGGGAAAGGATTGCAGGAAGAGTGGTATGTTAATTCTGATGTTTTAATCCAGGTCCTAATGAAGGATATGGAAGGGGAGCCTGTGAGAAGTCCGCCCCCCCCCCCCCGATAATGGGATGGATAGGGTGCTTTCTTAATTCAACTGCTAATATCCAGGTTCTCTTAAAGGGAAAAAGGAATGGGTCCCAGGAACGGAAAGGAGAGCCTTGTAAGTTCCCCATTGCTGCCAGTGTACCGGATCTAGCCACATTTTTGGGGTGAGGACCGAAAATGGCTATCTGGCAATGCGCCCATTTTTGGGAGGCGTGTGACAATGGATACGAAGATGTGCCAGTATCTGGCTTGAGGTTCAGCCAAAATGCATAAGCCTACTCACTAGTACTGTAAAAGGAAGCCCACCACTTAGCAATGATAACAACTGGTTTCTGAGTAAAATATTTTGTGTTTGACACTGGCCTCTGAGTTCTATGGGGTTCTACATTCTCATCAAAAGAATAAAACAATTAGTTTCAGTAAGGATCTTAATGTATATTGGATCTGTCACAGGTAACCAAACCTAAGTTACCTCCTTGGACCACCAATTCAGATAAAGATATTCTCAGAGGATTTTGCTTGATCTAGTTAAATTACAGTCAATTCTGACAGATCTTCCCTGTCAAGCACTTAGTAACACCTTGCTGATGGTGTTGGATTTGTTCTACGTACAGTCTCTTGTTCTACATGATCTGCATTTTGTGTTTGGTTAAATCAGGGGTCCCCAAACTATGGCCCGCGGGTCGTATGCGGCCCGCCGAGGGCATTTCTCCGGCCCGCGAGGCCTGGCCACGCCCACCCGGCGCCGCTCCGCCCATCGCGGGACCTCTCTGCTCTGGCCACTCTGCTCGTGTGGGAGGGAGAAGCCTTTTGTAGTATACCTGGCTCCTTGGAGACCAGAGCAGAGGGTTCCTGCAAAGCAGAGCAGAGGGTTCCTGCAAAGGCCGGAGCGGCGCCGGGTGGGCGTGGCCAGGGGCGCCAGGTGGGCGCGGCCAGAGAACTCCAGCGTTCCCTGGCCACGCCCACCTGGCGCTGCTGGTCACACCCACCCGGCGCCGCTCTGGCCTTTGCAGGAACCCTCTGCTCTGCTTTGCAGGAACCCTCTGCTCTGGTCTCCAAGGAGGCAGGTAAACTACAATTCCAAAACCAAAGGACACTGCCCACCAAACCCTTCCAGTATTTTCTGTTGGCCATGGGAGAACTGTGTGCCAAGTTTGGTTCAATTCCACCTTAGATGGGGTTCAGAATGCTCTTTGATTGTAGGTGAACTATAAATCCCAGCAACTACAATTCCCAAAAGTCAAGATTCTATTTCCCCCATACTCCACAAGTGTTCCCATTTGGGCATATGGAATATCAGTGCCAAGTTTGGTCCAGATCTATCATTGAGTCCACAGTGATTGATGGAGGCAGGTGAACTACAACTCCAAAACCAAAGGACACTGCCCACCAAACCCTTCCAGTATTTTCTGTTGATCATGGAAGAACTATGTGCCAAGTTTGATTCAATTCCACCTTAGATGGGGTTCAGAATGCTCTTTGATTGTAGGTGAACTATAAATCCCAGCAACTGCAACTCCCAAACGTCAAAATTCTATTTCCCCCATACTCCACAAGTGTTCACATTTGGGCATATGGAATATCAGTGCCAAGTTTGGTCCAGATCTATCATTGAGTCCACAGTGATTTCTGGATGTAGTTGAACTACAGCTCCAAAACACAAGGTCAATGACCACCAAACCCTTCCAGTATTTTCTGTTGATCATGGGAGTTGTGTGTGCCAAGGCTGGTTCAATTCCATCGTTGGTGGGGTTCAGAATACTCTTTGATTGTAGGTGAACTATAAATCCCAGCAACTATAACTCACAAATGACAAAATCATTTTTTGTGTGAAGGACATACATTGGGTTGTTAGGTGTCTTGTGTCTAAAATTGGTGTCAATTCATCCAGTGGTTTTTGAGTTCTGTTAATCCCACAAACAAACATTACATTTTTATTTATATAGAAGTGTGGGTCTTTGTTTTTTGATTTGGGGGGGGGGGGGGTTACACTGCAAATAATATTTGTGCAGAGTGCATAGGAATTCATTCATGTTTTTTTTTCAAATTATAATCCAGCCCCCCAACAGTTTGCGGGACTGCGACCCGGCCCTCTGTTCAAAAAGTTTGGGGACCCCTGGTTTAGGCCATTCAGCCAGGTCTCATGACAGTGCTTCTGCCATCACTATTACATACATTTAAATCTGAATCACACCTTTGATCTGCAAATTTTGACTAAGCTACCTTAGGGATATTATGATCCAAAGGTGTGATCTTTTTGATCAACCAAGCCTACTGGGCACCATAATTGAAGAGAGATATTGAAGAGAGATATTGACAAGCTGGAATGTGTCCAGAGGGTGACTAAAATGATCAAAGGTCTGGAGAGAGGAGTGGCTTAAAGAGTTGGGCATGTTTAGCCTGCAGAAGAGAAGACTGAGAAGAGGCCAAGACTGCCCTGGAGACTAGGACACAGAACAATGGCATCAAACTACAGAAAATATTATTCCACCTGAACATTAGGAAGAATGTTTTGACAGTGAGAGCTGTTCAGCAGTGGAACTCTCTACCCCGAAGTGTGGTGGAGGCTCCTTTTAAACAGGCTGGATGGCCATCTGTTGGGGGTGCTTTGAATGCAATTGTCCTGCATCTTGGCAGGGGGTTGGATTGGATGGCCCACAAGGTCTCTTCCAACTTTATGATTCTACCAGCAACTTTTCAGTGTTGGGCATGACTAATCCATGCAATTATTGTACTTCCTTTTTTCAATTCAGTATGTGTGTGCTGTTGATAATTCTTCATGATATCTTGAACATAAAGTTCCTCATAGCAAGACCTACATCATCATCAAATTAGAAAATTTAAACAAAATAAGTTGCTGGGAATTTACAGATCCCTAGAAATGTCACTCCCTCCAGACTGCATCCTTTTTAGGCACTGATAGCAAACTCTACCTTTTCCTAGGGTGCTGATTTGAATTCTATCAAAACATCACAGAAATAAACATCTGTTTGAATTTTGCAATATGGTTATGGAATCCTTTTATATTTCTTCCACTGTTATCTTCAATAGAAATATTGAACATGCTGATATAAAGCAGGTATATAGATAACAAGAATAAAGATAAAAGCAGCATTAAAAACCAGTTCTGTAGCTGTAAACCTTTCAAAATGATGCATATATTTCTTTTACTGAGATGCACTGATACTAACAACCATGTCCTCAGCAACACATCAAAATTTGCATGTTCTCAGCATTACACTGTAATCACAAACACTGTGAAATTTGCAATGCTTCACAGTTACATTCAGGTTTTGACGGTTGCCAAAATAAATTTCAGTTCATGTTATTTTGTAGGTTTCCTACAGTCACCTACAGTCCAGCAGTCACCAACCAATCCCCTCTCCAATGCCAGAAATACAGCTTAATTGTGAAACATTTGAAAATGTTGACTATTTCTACTATCTTGGCAGCCACCTCTCCACAAAAGTCAACATTGACACTGAAATACCACACCGCCTGAGCTCTGCGAGTGCAGTATTTTGCCGAATGAAGCACAGCCTAGGGGAAACCACGAAGAAGGCCCTCTCCTGCGTCTTCACCAGATGAACTTGTTAGGGTACTGTAACTGAGAGTAAACCTTTGCTCAAATAATGTAAGACTTTGGTGGACTCATAAACCTTAAGCTTTCCAAATAACTGAAGTGTGGGTGCTGTCATACTTTTTCCTTTTTTCCATAAGTGGTCACCTTGATCCACCCAGGAAAATCTCCTATACATATCGGGCCCAGGGAGGTACACCTGGAAACTACAAGGCGTAGAGCTTTTTCGAACTATGCTCCAATTCTGTGGAACTCATTGCCTCCATATGTTAGAGCAATGTTGGAGCTGCAACCTTTTGTAAAAGTGCTCAAGACTTGGCTGTTTAGTTGTGCATTTAAGTAATCAGATCTAATTTGCCAAATAGTCACTGTTGAATGTTTTTATGTTGAATGTTTTTATATTGTAAAATGCTATTTTAAATTGTAAGTTGCTCGGAGCACCTTGGTGGAGAGTGACTAATTAAGAAATAAGGTGAAATGAAGTATTGAGCCACAGTAATTTAAGTTATGTCAAATTGCATCAATTCTATTGTGTAGATGCTCCCTCTATAGGCCTTACTTTTATGTAAAATGCAAAAGGAATCCAAAAAGATGAAGGAACCCACCAAAGATTGCATTTACGTAACAGGTATTGGATGATATGCTGGAGGAGGGAAATAGCCTGGATTGTGACAAGCTACAACATCACCAAAGGGTTCAGCAGTCTTTATGTAACAGGAAAGTGGCATCACAAAGCTTTTCTAGAACAAACCCTTTACTTGTCCAGTATGTGCAGGAGAAGCAGCAAAAAGGCTATAAAATAAATATCCATTTTATGCATGCCTACTTGGAATTAGAAAGGACTGGATTAGTCAGGAATGATCATGATTAGCAGATTGTAAGAGCAACTCAAATCCATGCTTGTGCATGTAGTAACAGCAAAGATCATCAGAGCTAATTGATGGTAATTCACCCAATGACACAAAAGCACTAGTTTCTCCCAAAATTTGCATTTCATTTGCCTCTTGCCCTTGCTTAGATAATTCAATTCCCCATCTGAAGCCTCTCTGTCTCTGACCATAACTAATTTATGGCCTACTACTTATGTCAGGCCCCAAACACATTAGTTACTCCACAATACAGTAATTTATCACCCTGAACCCAAGATTGGTTGATAAAACCAGGATGGGATGGTTATAACATCAGTTAAGCTAGAAATTTTCTAATGAAGAGGAGCAGATTTCTTTTTTCCACTTATTTGATTGGCTAAAGTTGAAATGTCAGCTTAATTATGGAATCAACTTGATTCCAGAATTAATTAACTAACCTAAATAATTAAAGCTTTATCACACCTTGCTACCCAGTGTGACTCCAGGAATGGCAACCAGTAATTCATTTTTGGGTTCACTCATATACATTTATTATTTCCTCCATTTCTGCACAAACACAAAGAAGTAACAAAGCACCAGACAGCATGCCAGTCTTTTCCCATATCAGCCTACCTGGGGCCCCTGAAAAGCAATTAATTAATGGTTACATGAAATTGGATCCTTCCTTTGGCTGATGTTTTGATGCATTGCAAGTGGTGTATGAATGTGATTGATGTACACATGATAGATGTAGGACAAAGATCCTAGCTCTGCTCTCTAGAACACTCAACCTTTGGTAGGAAGTCATGCACTTTCTTAACAGCTTCCAGAGGGTTTCTGTCTTGATGAGGTAAGAAGGACAATACCAAGTTTTCTCCAACTTGTTCATTCTCCTAAATATTTTTCTTATACTTCCCCCCTTATTGTCTGCCAGGACCATTTGTGTGTTATAGTTTGCTCCTCATAGCATTTCCTCCTAGCTTTTATAGCTGATTGAACATATAACTTCCATCTTTCGTCAAAGATCTGAAGCAGAATTGTGGCAACATTCTTTGTTATGGGTGAGGCATAAATCTTGTTAGATTTGCTGAAAGAGAAGAGAATGCAATGGCTAGCAATTCAGAAGGGAAGTTATGGAATAAGAGAGAATATTGTTCTCCCGATAGATTGATAAAGAGAAGAGTGGGGTAGCTTGCTGGATCATGGCCTTCTGCTGGGTCCACCAGAGCTGTCACTTCCCTCTAACTGGGGCCCCTTGGAAGATGAGGAAAAGTGGCTGCTCCATAGGTTCCCAATATCATGTTGGGCCACCTGGCTTGGAAGGAACAGTCCAAACATAACATGACCTGCATAACACTGGAACACAGCATGTGCCTGGTCTCATTGCTGTTCTACACTGTCACCTCCACTCCTCTGGCCATGGTCTCCCATTCACAGGTGGATGTGCGCAACAGGTTTCTCCTCTGGTTCGGTCAGGGCAGCAAGGCAGGGATAGGAGTGCATGGGCCATTTATGGGGGCTGGATAAGGACCCAAAACAGGAGGGCAGCCGTTAGAGACACTGGGGAGGGGCACAAGATTTGGGATCTGAACAGAATCTGTTTCCAAGAGGTCCCCTTTCTCTGTCTACCCCAAGTACTCGCACATGTACAGTAATTCAGGCACCATGCTCACCTTCCTACATTCACTCTGCTCTGTTAGGGGAGTGTGCAGAGAATGTGTTGAGGTTTTGGACCTCTGTCCTCTCTCTACCATCCTGACTGGTAAGTGACCTTTTCTTTTTCTTTTTCAATAAGGCACCTCTATCACCTTGTGACGGCGCAACTGGCGCCAATTGTATGTAAATATATAATTGAATTATTTGGTTATCTACAGCTTTCTATCAATGTTGTTTTGCATTGGCTGAATTGCTCCCCCAGCTCAATTGCTTGACTCCACCCCTTTCTAGGGAGGAGAGCAGTGCTTTCTTTTTCATTCTTCCACCAAACAACTCAACAGATGGATGTGAGAAAGGCTCGGCTCTAAGCCTTCAGTCAAATAATCTCTTACCACCAATTCTCAGGTTTATACCCTTAAGATTCATACTTCATGCCCAGCTCTCCTGGACGACGTTGAGGAATCTTAAGTGCCTTCAACATGGCATCAAGAGAAAGACTTTTTGCCTTCAATAAAGGTCATTGGACTGGGGTTGTGAATGTTCCGACTTCATAGTCATTGAGAAAGAGGGAACTTGGAAATCTACTCAGCTGGAAAACTCCTTGGACCCAAGAATCCAGAGACTGTAATGTATATTTTCTTTACCCCTTTTGGAACATCAAATTTAATGCCTTAGAAAGATAACTCTTTGTGAACAATAAAGCCTATTTCAAGCTATCTATAGCGTCTTGATGCTTGAGAGTTCCAGTTCTCTAAAGGAAGGCAAGAAGCAATCCCCTGGGGAAAAGATGTCAGGTCCATGTTTCTTTCACTAAGAACTATAGCCCCCAGGCAGCAACAGCACACACCTTCTTCCAAACATCCCTGCCAGAGATTGTCATTTGGCCACAGTGGCTGTGACTCTAAACAAAATAGGCTTTCTATGTTTCACTTACTCTTCCATGGGGGTGGCACATGAGTTACCATGCTGGGTGACACCAGTCTTAGGCTAGATCTACACTGCCATATAATACAGCTTCAGAATGCAGATCTAGTTCAACACAATTAATCTACATTATATGTCAGTGTAAATCCAATCCTAGTGACACCACTGATAACATGCAGAGCTAATAGTGGGCAAAGGCACTTGAGAGATCTGAATAATGATTTATCTGCCCCCAGCTGTTTTTTTAGGGAATAAAAAAGTTGGTGAGCAAAAGAGTCAATTCCAAACTCTGCAAGTACTGTATCTCCCCTGATATTTTCAGTTTCCATGTTTGTTATGATAGCTATTTGCTTAGGATCAGGTCTTGGTTTAGAATAATTAGTATTTAACAGTCTTCTTTTGATTTGCCCAGTTTAAATCAAGGTTTTACATTTCATTTTAGCTCTAAGTGGAACATAAAGTTTTAGTAATCTTGTAAGTATGTGTCTCATTTGCATACGTTAGAAGACTGGATGGCAGAGAGGTAACATTTCCTTGAGTATTATTGTTTATGATTTAATGTCTCCAGCTTTAAACGAAAAATTCTATCTCAGTTAAATTTGCATCCACTCACACCAACCTATTTTCTAATTTCCTTGCTCCTCTTTACAAAATATTATAGTGAGTGAGGAGAAACAGAGGCCATAAACAGCTTTTTAAACCTTCTCCATACATCAAATATATGCCAGATACAGTTTGTTTTTATTACATCCGAATCAGATCTACCACAGATCTATAACTTCTCCAGCAATTGGATAAAAATGTTATGTTGCTCCAGTAATAATGATTTTTAGTACCAAACCAGAACATTGGAAGTTAGATGAATTAGCGCAACTACATTGTACTATCTCAATTTAGAAGATCTAATTAATATTCTTAAACTGATTTTAGGCAAGGCTTTTATTGCAGATTTTTCTCCTTTGATTTCCAAATTTTAGAGAGAGTCCAAATGTCTGCTTCATTTATTTGTAAATTTGCTGGGTTTCCCCCCATTATTTTCTCCATGCAATAAGTAGGGAATGATGGAATAACTGCATAATGCCTTTTGACTGTTGCACCGGGAGCATTCTCTCTGAAAGCATGATTTCCAAGACTGTTTTTCTACCCATAAATTCAACATTTTGCCAAGTTTATATAACCATTGAAAAAAAACACAGTCACTTTTTTGTCTCAAAGCTGAGGATTAGGCCTATATATACTATCACTTTGAAAGTTTTCAACAATGTTTATAAGTCAAAATAAATATGTGGGGGTGGATGGGTGAGTGTTGGGTGTGTGTGGCATTTTAACTATTACAGAAAATCCAAACTCCATCATGGACATTAGAAATACCTTAATTAGGCCATCCAAAAGGTTGCAGGTCTGCAGGTTGCTTGCTTAAATGTCACAAAGCAGTAGACAAAGTTTAAACTTATAGAGTAGTCAGAGATACCCTTAAATCACGTGTCTGTTATATGTGCTATCACAGGTCTGTCCAAGACTTTTGTCATGCAATTAGTTTTGTATACGTGCCTTTAAGTTGCCTTTAAGTTGACTTTTGTGGAGAGGTGGCTGCCAAGGTAGCGGAAATGATCAACATTTTCTAATGTTACACCATTAAACTGTATTTCTGGCATTGGAGAGGGATTGGCTGGTCACTGCTGGAAGAGCACTATGGTTTTCTCAATGTTCAATGACAGGCCAAGCTTCTCGTATGCTTCTGCGAAGGTGTTTAGAGTGGCTTGTAGGTCTTCTTCTGAATGTGCACAGATGATGTTCTCATCAGTATATTGGAGTTCTATAATAGATGTTGTTGTAACCTTGGTTTTGGCTTTCAGTCTGCTGAGGTTAAATAGCTTGCCATCTGTCCAATAGATGATTTCCATTCCGGTAGGAAGCTTCCCATCAACAAGATGAAGTATCATAGCGATGAAAATGGAAAATAAGGTTCGGACAATAACACATCCCTGTTTGACACCTGATGACATTACTGAGTTTACAAGATCAGACAACATCTGGTGCCTTTAGGGAACTATTTCGCTTCCTCAAAATTTGCAACCTATGAAAAGCTACCTGATCACTGAAGAAATGTGTAACTGAGTCCGTGATATAAATTTTCTTCTAGATGTCAGCTTCTTCTTTGTGGCTAGTGTATCCAATTCAAAAGATCACAACTAGAACATATTTTTAATTAGATAGATGCATATATGTGTGAAATTAGGGATACCTTGGAAAACATATAAAAGAAAAAGCTGTCAATCTTTGAAAGATTGATTGAGGAGGAGAAAGACCTTGGCAATCAACTTTTATAACGTTTGGAAAAATTTGGTCTTTAAGCTGACCGCATGGTTCTATAAACAAAATCTGACAATCTGAGTTGTGATCTGACTTTCATTGGGTGGCTTAGAAATCTGGTTCGAAATTCATTTTTAAAATGCCATGCCTTTCTTTGAGAGTGTTGGGCAAAGGCCCTCAGCAATTTATCAAACACTGTTATGCTTGAAGTTCTGTTTCCCTTTTAAAGGGGTGCAAATAATTGCCCATTGAAATGTCAAGACAGTGCCCCACATACATGCACCATAAATGATAAAAGACAACTTCAAACTGGAAAAAATGCTAAATAATATTTTGATCTCCATCAAAATATTACTGGCATTATACATTAAAGAACATTTGAATCATTCAGTACTTGGAACAGAGCTCTTCTAAAATATTTACAAGAGTTCTTTATGGAGTTCTTGAATTTTATGAGAATATATTTGCATTTTAAAGAAAGACAAAGCAAAGTGGTTTTGTGGCATATTAATAATTTTTACAACTTGGGCAAGGAAGTTAATGCTCACAGAACAGAGAACTCCAATGTCTAACATTTTCAGTGGTCACCAGCAGAAATCAAACCGGATTTGCTTTTGATTTGGAAGTGTGAATATTTTTATTTCTTTATTAATACCTAGTTTTATATACCAATGTCATATGTACAGGTCTGTCTGTACTACAGGATCATACCCCTCAATCTTGACTCAATTACATTGTTAACATATCACAATACTGGGAATATTTTTTTCTGAAAATGCCTTGTATAGCAATCTCCTTACTGGTTTTTCAAAGCTGTATAAAAATTCTGTATGTTTCAGTTGTCTATTGAAAACAGAGAACTGAGAATTTTGGTATGTCCTTGGTCTGCACGGTTCTGCTATTTGCTGTTGCTATGCGTGTTATTGCCAAGGTAATATTTTAATGTTACAAATCATTGAGGAAATTGCTTGAGCAGTAAATTGTAAATACTTATAGCACATCAACTTTTTGAACAACTGGAATGATGATCTCTAGATCGTGATGTCTAGAACAATGTGGAATTTTAGGGTGCATCTACACTGTAGAATTAAAGCAGTCTGACACTACTGTAAGTGCCATGGCACAATGCTGTAGAATTATGGATTTGTAGTTTTCTCTGCCAAAGACTGCTAGTGCCTCACCAAACTGATAATACCATGATTCCATAGCAGTGAGCCATGTCAGTTAAAGTGGTATCAAACTACATTAATTCTACAATGTAGATACATGCTTAGGGGCCATATACATGTGCCAAAAACAGCAGTACTGATCCAGAGTGAAATATTCCAGATCAGCACCGCCGAAGTCCACATGGCTCTGTGGCTGCATGGCCCAGCAGCATCAGAACTGGTTCAGTGCTGCCAGATTTCCACTTTTACCATTCTCTTGTTGATCTGGCCTTCAACGGAACTACTGAACACAAAACTAGTGGTGGTGGTCTCTCGATGCCCTTAGTGACTCTAGCTGGAGCAACAAAGCTATGCGAATGAGGAGTGAAAGGATGAATCGCTTTCTTCTTCCCCGCATCCCTTCCCTGATTACCTTGTTGCTCTGGTCAGCATCACTCCAGGTGCCAAGTGACTACCAACAGCAGTTTCAGCCAACCTTGCCAATAGTTCCATTTGGTATATCTTCTTCAGAAGGTAAAAGAGGGAACACAATCAGCTTCTCTCTGGCTGTAGTGCAGGTCACTGCTGCACCCAGGTTGCATTAAGATGAACAGACCCTATGTGTCATGTGGATGCCAAAGAGTCCATTCATCCTCAAGTAGACTTAATTCACTTATGCAAATGGGCCCTTAGTCTAAAATTTCAGGGCCAGATCATTCATCCAGCAGGGCTTCCCAATACTTCCAGTTTACTTATCCAGTACCTTTGTTGTGTTTCTGTTTGGCAGCAGTGGCTTATTGGCATTGTTCTAGGCTAACTTATGAAATAAAAGGAGTAGCATGCTTTGTTAGCAGCATATGTCTGGAATAGCATGCAGATGGCTGGATGTATGAATGGAAGAGATATCATAAGGGTAGCAATGGAAACAGACCACAGGATTTTGCCATTGGAGCCAACCTTGCCAATAGTTCCATTTGGTATCTCATCTTCTTCAGAAGGTAAAAGAGGGAACACAATCAGCTTCTCTCTGGCTGTAGTGCAGGCAGTGGGATCACAGATCAGTCATAAGAATGTAGAATACTTAAACAGATAAACGTCAACTTTCGCAAGTTTAACTTTCACAAGTTTGACTATTCATGAGTTTGCCATCAGTAATGAAATGGGCATTTTGGGGAGTTTTATATCCTCCCACAGAAAATCACAGATAACACATATAGACTGGAAAATGTAATTAAAACAAAAACAAGTTTATTAAGTCAATGCATTTCATATATTTCCTCTACTTTTTCTGCTTCTTAAATATAGTGAAAATTATTTAGAGTTAAGTCTTGGTAGGGGAGTAGAGATATTTACTTTTTTTCAATTTTTGTGGGGATCTTAAGTCTAAACTACCATGTATATTCTGGGCTGGCTGTATTTCATGGAAATCACTGCTGGCAATTTATAGGACATTGTAAAGATTTGGAAGCATCTCAATAATGGATTTACCTAAAACCCAGCCTCTAAAGTTCCATTACTCTTTCCAGTGACAAGGAAATAGAAATCAGGCTGGCACTAAACAGGCCAAAAAAAAAAAAAGGGGGGGGGGAAGCATAATTTGATTATTGGTGGTTCTCATTAAATAATGCAAATCAATATATAATGGAGGTTCCTACACATGGCAAAGAACAATATGCAAATTATAGACCTATTTCTCTGGTAAATCTTAATGCCAAGATATTGATGATCTTGTTTGCTAAATAGGTTTCAAGAGAATTATTTCCACCCTGTAAATCAGATGGGTGGTGTTTATCAAATATAGGCAGAGAGCAGATAATTCTGGATTGTAAATTACTTGATACTTTGCAGAGGAAGAGATCTAAATGAGCTCTTATTCTTTCACTGAATGCTGACAATGCCTTTTACAAAATTTATTGGCAATTTATCCTTGTTACATTGGGCAAACTCATTATTTTTATTAGATTGGAATTCACTATTTCCAAATTGTAAAGTACAGGTTGAGCATATTTTATCCAAAATGTTGGGGGCCAGAAGTGTTTTGGATTTAAAATTATTTCAGATTTTTGATTACCTCTATTTGTATGTGCGCACTTAATGAAGTATTTTTGAGATGGGGCCAAAGCCTAAACACAAAATTCATTTATGTTTCATATGTAGCTTATATAAATAAGCCTGATGGAAATTTTATATAATAGTTTTAATAATTTTGTGCATGAAACAAAGTTTGTGTCTATGGAACCATCAGAAAGCAAAGGTATTATTATATCAACCAATCATGTGAATAATGTTGGATTTTGCAGTATTTCCGATTTCAAAATTCTGGATAAGGGAGGCTCAGCCTGTATTTACTAATGGTTTCTTTTCTGTATTGATTGCCTTGGAAAGGCACTAGACAGGGATGTCCAGCCTCCACTTTGATCTTTTATTTATGTTTTTGGAACCTTGGCTTGTGCTTTAGAAAAAACCCTCGTTTTAATGGCTTTATACATGATACATTAGAATTGAAAAAGGCTTTTATGCTAACATACGTTTTTTTAAAAATCTGTAAGACTCAATTGTTGGGTATTATTATGATTAATGCTTTTGGTGAATTTTTTGGCTATTTCAGTAACTATTGAAAATCTGAATTGATCCATTCATCTTTCCATCCACCCATCCATCCATAAGCCCTACTTCTATCCCACCTTTCTTCCAGGCTGGGACTCAGAGCAGCTTACAAAAAGTACTTTTCCCAACTTAATGGGTTGAAGCTGTTGTGGTTCATGATGCCATTTTCTCACTCTGGCTTCCAAGCAAATCCAGTGAAGACAGTGGAATCTTCTAAGAGGGCAGGAAGAATAGCCAATGAAGGGAGATTTGGTTACAAGGAAGCAGGAAGAGGGAAGCAGGAAGTGAGTCCCAGCCTGGAAGAAAGGTGGGATATAAATAGGGATTATGGATGGATGGGTGGATGGAAAGATGGATGGATCAATTCAGATTTTCAACAGTTACTGAAATAGCCAGAAAATTCACCAAAAGCATTAATCATAATAATACCCAACAATTGAGTTGGGTATTATTTCATTCAGGTCTGCTCCCTAGATAGCTAAGAAAGTTTCTGACTGTATTGGGACCAGATAGTCTTAAGATCTGTGGCACAACCATCTTGCAGGGGATATCAAAAACACTGGAAAGTGGAGAAAACGGATAAGCTAGTGAGCCAAGCAGCCACAAAACTTCAGAAGGGGATGATGATGAGAGGGCATCAACAACCATGAGAAGGAAGAAGGGGAAGGGTCACAAACAGAGGTGGAATCAGGCTTTGAAAGAAGACAAATAGTCTGACAGTGGTGAATGGTCAAGTAAGTCCTCTGGCAATGATAACAGAGTACATTTAATACATTGCATCCACCATCCTAATAATTTCTTCATTCCATAGATCAACCAACTCCATAACAGAATCACAGAATCGCCTGTCAATGCAACAGGAAACTTCCTAAGAGCAACATAAGTTCTACAAAACCACAAATAAAGGAGGCTTGAACTCCAAGATCATGTTGGCCAGCTCAGTAA
The DNA here is from genome assembly GCF_037176765.1 of Anolis sagrei. NCBI lineage: Eukaryota > Metazoa > Chordata > Lepidosauria > Squamata > Anolidae > Anolis > Anolis sagrei. The sequence goes on along the minus strand of NC_090023.1, from coordinate 110,010,332 downwards.
AAGAAAGTGTTGAGGGATAGACAGGACACCAACAGAATTCATAATCTGTTCTAGCCAAACAACTTTAAATACACACATTCAAACCCTGCAGTCTATGGGGTTGGGTATCTGGTCAGAGGGATGGCATCGTGATTAACCACTGTAATTCCACCTCCCTTTTCCCAGATTCTCAATTGCTTCTGAAATCTAGTGGCTGAAACTTATGACCTCATCACATGAGGTTTGGGCGCTTTTGTAGGACTTTTCTACATGGTGCCAGGACGGACCTGGATGGAGCCCATCACATGACTCAGGGCTTCTTTTGGCAGGGCTCCATCCTAGCTCCACGTTGTAAGTTTCCTATGACAAAGCCCTGAGAACACAGGAGGCTTCCCATGTTCTCAAAAAGTACAACTGGGAAAGCACAGAGGGAAGCTGGGCAGTGACACTTCCCCCCATAGATGGGGAAGGAGATGATGCAGATACAGGGTGTGTGGCAGTGGGTGTGTGGCAGTGGGTTCCCATGCTGCCTGCTGGATTAGCCCCACTGCCCAACAAATGCTCCTGCTATTCCGCAGCTTCAGGACCTCAATGTGATGAGGTCCTAAGAGAGATTACTGCCCTGCTTCATTCAACCAGGTGTCTGTGATACAGACCGGGTTGGGTCATCTAGGACGATGTCCTGAATGGCACTTGTCTTTTCATTCACTGGCCTACAACTAATGCTAGTAGAATATTTGCCACCTGGCAATTTTGTCTCTTTAGGAATCCAAATTCCGAAAGACATTTCTCATATTATTGTGTTACCTTTTTTTTTTTTTGAGATATAATTGGATCTGGATAGGCGGACTGTTTTAAAATCTACTCTATAGGGAAAATAAATACATTCAACGTGAATATTGTTTGATGAGGGATCACTTTATATATATCTTGCAAATATTTTCAAATATTTAATACTATTTTATGGCCTTAATTTGGGACTTCTCAAAACAATAGAATTTTTAAAAGAAGGTTGCAAATTCTCCCTAATGATTTGGTTTTCCTGACCTTACCTTGTATCATGTTTATTGCCATGTTCTAGTTATGCCACCTGCACTTTGGGGTATTTTATTTGCACATCTTCTCACCTGATGCCTCTTTCTGGGCTTCATGTCAAATCTGTCTTTATCTCAAAGTCCCTCGATCAGTTTTACTTTCACCACAGTTTTAGTACTTAAGGAGCTTTGCCATACAATGTCATGCCATCTGTGCCTTCATCCATTTTCTCATGCAAAATTAACTTTATAGGGTAATCCAGATTTAAACATTGAAAGATGACTTTTTGTCTGGAAGATGTGGATTAATAGAGCAATTCTTATTTTGAAACAATTTGTTTTGATGATGAGTTTCTTCTATTTGCTGGATTTGAGATAAGTAACAATTTGCTAGGTTCTGCAGAATGAAAATAGTATGTTGATGTAGCAAATCCTGATTTCAGCAAGACGTTTAACAAAGTCTCCCATGAATTCTTGCTAACATGGCAGTAAAATGCAAGTTAGAAAATGATACTGTGTGATGGCTTTATAACAGGTTGACAGATGAAGCCCAAACTATGCTTTCCAAGATATCCTTTTTATTGACCGCAGTGACTTGAAAGATGGAATAGAGGGCATCTTTAATTAATTTACAGTTGACACCAAATTTGGAGAGTCCCAGAAGAACTATGGACAGAAGTCCGCGACATTGTTCAGGAGGCGGCAACAACGTACGTTCCAAAGAAAAAGAAAACCAAGAAGGCAAAATGGTTGTCTGCTGAGACACTGGAAGTAGCCCAAGAAAGGAGGAAAGCAAAAGGAAACAGTGATAAGGGGAGATATGCCCAGTTAAATGCGCAATTCCAGAGGTTAGCCAGAAGAGATAAGGAACTATTTTTAAATAAGCAATGCATGGAAGTGGAAGAAGACAACAGAATAGGAAGGACACGAGACCTCTTCCAGAAAATTAGAAACATTGGAGGTAAATTTCAGGCAAAAATTGGTGTGATAAGAAACAAAGATGGCAGGGACCTAACAGAAGCTGAAGAGATCAAGAGAAGGTGGAGAGACTATACAGAAGATCTGTATAGGAAGTATAATAATATCGAAGATAGTTTTGACGGTGTGGTGAATGAATTAGAACCAGACATCCTGAGGAGTGAGGTTGAATGGGCCTTAAGAAGCATTGCTAACAACAAGGCAGCAGGAGACGATGGGATCCCAGCTGAACTGTTTAAAATCTTAAAAGATGATGCTGTCAAGGTGATGCATGCCATATGCCAGCAAATATGGAAAACACAAGAATGGCCATCAGACTGGGAAAAATCCACTTATATCCCCATACCAAAAAAGGGAAATGCGAAAGACTGCTCAAACTTCCGTACAGTGGCCCTTATTTCTCATGCCAGTAAGGTAATGCTCAAGATCCTGCAAGGAAGACTCCAGCAATACATGGAGCGAGAGCTGCCAGACGTTCAAGCTGGGTTCAGAAAAGGCAGAGGAACGAGAGACCAGATTGCCAATATCCGCTGAATAATGGAGAAAGGCAGGGAGTTCCAGAAAAACATCTATTTCTGCTTCATTGACTACTCTAAAGCCTTTGACTCTGTGGATCATAACAAATTGTGGCAAGTCCTTGGTGGGATGAGCATACCAAGCCACCTTGTCTCTCTCCTGAGGAATCTGTACAAGGACCAAGTAGCAACAGTCAGAACTGACCACCGAACAACAGACTGGTTCAAGATTGGGAAAGGCGTACGGCAAGGCTGCATCCTCTCACCCAACCTTTTTAACTTGTATGCAGAACACATCATGCAATGCGCGGGGCTAGATTAATGCAAAGCTGGGGTGAAAATTGCTGGAAGAAACATTAACAACCTCAGATGTGCAGATGACACCACTCTGATGGCCGAAAGCGAGGAGGAGCTGAGGAGCCTTCTAATCAAGGTGAAAGAAGAAAGCGCAAAAGCCGGGTTGCAGCTAAACGTCAAAAAAACCAAGGTTATGGCAACAAGAATGATTGACAACTGGAAAATAGAGGGAGAAAATGTGGAGGCCGTGACAGACTTTCTATTTCTAGGTGCAAAGATGACTGCAGATGCAGACTGTGGCCAGGAAATCAGAAGACGCTTACTTCTTGGGAGGAGAGCAATGTCCAGTCTCGATAAAATAGTAAAGAGTAGAGACATCAGACTGGCAACAAAGATCCGCCTAGTCAAAGCCATGGTATTCCCTGTAGTAACCTACGGATGTGAGAGCTGGACCTTAGGGAAGGCTGAGCGAAGGAAGATCGATGCTTTTGAGCTGTGGTGCTGGAGGAAAGTGCTGAGAGTGCCTTGGACTGCGAGAAGATCCAACCAGTCCATCCTCCAGAAAATAAAGCCCGACTGCTCATTGGAGGGAAGGATATTAGAGACAAAGTTGAAGTACTTTGGCCACATCATGAGGAGACAGCAAAGCCTAGAGAAGACAATTACGCTGGGGAAAGTGGAAGGCAAAAGGAAGAGGGGCCGACCAAGGCCAAGATGGATGGATGGCATCCTTGAAGCGACTGGACTGACCTTGAAGGAGCTGGGGATGGTGACGGCCGACAGGGAGCTCTGGCTTGGACTGGTCCATGAGGTCACGAAGAGTTGGAGACGACTGAACGAATGAACAACAACAACAAACATGTAAATGTTTTTCATTTGTCTAATTTCTGTTTATTGCACAATTATTTATTATTTTAATATTTTATTTACTATTATTTATTAAAATATAGGTTTTGAGTCAGTGTCAGATCACTAGTGAAACTGACTTAAGCAAATTCATAGAATAATAGAATAATAGAGTAATAGAGTTGTGAAAAACTACTTGGGCAATCCAGTCCAACCCATGCCTTACAGTAAAAGCACAACCAAAGCATCCCCAACAGATGGCCATCCAGCCTCTGTTTAAAAGCTTCCAATGAAGGAGCTTTCACCACGCTCTGAGGCACAGAGAACCACTGCTGAACAGCTCTTACGTCAGGAAGTTCTTCCTAATGTTCAGATGGAATCTTTTCCTGTAATTTGAACCCATTCTCCGAATCCGAGATTAATACAATTTAGAACACTCAAAGCATCTTAAGGTAAAACATTGCACTGTTCCATTATCTGGGCAGATGCCACTACGGGGTGCTGGAGAGAAGGATAGTCCATTTTGTTGGGGGCGGGAGTTGAAGGAGGAAAACAATTTTCCCCGTTTTTATGGTTATTCTCCCTCCCCCTTTTCATATCATAAATAAGGGTTGTTTCCACAATGGGGACATGTGTGGGGAGAGGGATAATAACAGGAAAACAGAGAAATGTATTCCTTTAGCCCACTCTCCACTCCCATAAAATGGACTATCCTTCTCTCCTTTGTGCCCCCTAGTGGCCTCCGCAGAGATAATGGAACCGTACCTAAAACATTAAACAACGGAATAATTTAAAACCAATTTTAAAACACTTGTATTTAAAATGTTAAAAAAACATTTGGGAGTAAATCTGACTTCAAAGACTCCAAAGGCTTAATTCAACGGCCAATTTTTTACATTTTTTGCTTTTTATTTTATTTTGGGGTTTTTAAAAACAAATGCACGATGTCATCTATTAAATTCATTATTATAACTAATACATACATTTTGCCAATTCAAACTTTTAATCTCCTGAAAGAAGTACTGTATGTGTATATAGATAGATAGATTATAGATAGATAGACAGATAGACAGATAGGGAAACACACCCTAAAATTCCTAGTTTGCTTTCCCTCACAAACTAAATAAATTAGCCAAAGTGTGTTACAAATGTAGGAAATAAAATGATGGCCTACAGAATGGAAATGCTCAATATACATTCCTGTTTTGGGGGAGATCAGGAATTGCAATAATCACAGGATGATTGCATTAATCTCCGACGCAAGTAAAGTGATCCTCTAAATCCTACAAGAAAGTCTTTTATCATATATGGAATGAGAAACTCCAGACGTCCAAGCTGGGTTCAAGAAAGGAAGTGGCAGTATGGATCACATTGCAACCATGAATTCGATAATGGAATGCAAAGGCAGGTTGATAGCTGGCCAAGAAGAAAACAAAAATAATAGCTACAAGTGGTTTGTATGACTTTAAAACAAAAAATGAAGACATTGAAATAGTCCCAGATTTTCTATGTTTTGATGAAGTTATTAATCAGAATGGAGATTCCTGCCAAGAAATTGAAAAAAGATTGGGACTTGGAATGGCGGCTATGAAGGAACTAGACACAATTGTGAAGGATAAATATGCATAATTGAATATTAATGCTAGGATTGTCCATGCCATCATAGTTCCCATTTCTATGTATGACTGTAAAAATTAGGCAGTGAAGAAAACTAACAGAAAATCAGCTCATGTGAAATGTGGTGCTTGAGTAGAGTTCTATGGATTCCAATGTTTAATTCTATTGTAATGTTTGCATGTGTTAGGTTTTATCTCACACATTGTTATGGTTTTTATTGTCAGTTGCTTTGAGTCTCCTTTGGCAGAGAAAAAGCAGGGTATAAATACTAATACTACTAATACCAATAAATACTGTGGATTCCTAAAAAGATAATAAATGGGTTCTAAAGCAAATCAAGCCTATGCTCTTAGTCAAGATGACTAATCTAAAGATGGGTCTACTCTGCCATATAATCAAGTATCTGATTCCAGATTATCTGCTTTGAACTGGTTTACATGGCATGGTGTAGACTCATATAATCCAGTTTGAAGCAGATAATCTGGAATCAAATACTGGATTATATGACAATTTAGGTCCGGATTAAAGCTGCCATATAAGGATGTATTTTGAGAAGACATGATGTACTAGAAAATACTATGCTTGGTGAAAAAAGGCAGTAGGAAAAGGGGGAGACCTCATACCAGGTGGATAGACTCAATCAGGGAAGGCACAGCCTCCAGTCTGTAAACCCCGAGTAGGGCTATTGATTGCAGGGTAACTTGGAGGCCTCTCATTCATAAAGTCAGAATAACTTGATGTCAGGTTGACAGCAGTTAACAACAGGCAGCAGGGAAACAAAAGGAAAGTACATAATGGTAGAGCTGCTGAGAAAACAAAATGAAGTTGGTTAAAAATAATTTAAATGGCTTAAACATACAAGTCAGTCAACTCAACAACACTAGGGGAGGTCAACTTCTATCCTCTCTAGACAATCTGTAATAATTAAGTGATCTATAATTGTCGGAACATAGACACTTTAAAGGGCCAGACTCAGAGTTAGTTCCAAAACAGAGTTTATTAAACAATGGGAAAAGACTCAAATACACTTAACTCAATGCCTCTGGTCAAAACTCAAAGGTAAAACTAGTCCTGCTTCAAAAAGGTTAACCAAAGTATAATGCAGATCATCCAGAGAAAAGAACTAGATTAAACAAAGTACTTCCAAAAGTCACACAAAACGGCACAGCATGCAGATGGTTAACAAAACAGAGAAGTCCAGGGTCGTAGCAAGCAGAATCCGAAGTAGCAAAGTTCCAAAGTCCACAGAAGCAGCATCGTAGTCAAGCCAGTCCAAGGTCAAGGAAGGGGAAAATCCACACTCACGAGAATCCAAGCTGAGTCGAGCGAAGTCCAGGGTTGTAGCAAGCAGAATCCGAAGTAGCGAAGTTCCAAAGTCCACAGAAGCAGCATCATAGTCAAGCCAGTCCAAGGTCAAGGAAGGGGGAAATCCACACTCACGAGAATCCAAGCTGAGTCGAAAGCACACACGAACAGGAGCAGCAACCTGCAGATCCCAAACCCAAAGCCGAACATGGAACAGGCAGCGACAAGTCCAGACAGTACTCAATGCACGAACGTAAACCAACACGTTGCCTTCTGCAAAGATTCACCATTTCTGAACCTACTTTTATCTTACACATCATCATCAGAAGATGAGCTGACCTCCACCCCATCATTATCCCTTGCAGCTGTTCTTGACTCCACACGTGAACTCCTACTCCCATCTCTCCACCTTCTCCATCTTCTGTCAAGACTTAGATCCCCCCTAGACTCAGATGTATTCCCCGATTGCCAGTCCTCATTACCAGAGAACCCTACAAATGTATCACTAGACATTGGCTCCGCACAAACAGCTTGTACCTCTTTTACCTTAGTCCAGTCCAATGTGTCATCCCCGTTTTCATCACTCCTTGACCCATCACCCCCAGAGAAACCCACAAATGATTCCTCATCTGTAGAAGCAGTAAGTATATCCTGGATCCACTTCCTCTGTTGCTCCTCATCAGGCTCCTGCTCCCGAGTAACACCTTTCCTTCCCTTAGACCAATCCATGATGTTTCCCTCCTCCTCTTCACTTGTTGATCCATCATCCCCAGAGAAACCCTCAAATGAGTCCTCGACTGTAGGAGCTGTGAGCATATCCTGGATCCTCTTCCTCTGCTGTTCCTTATCAAACTCTTGCTCTCAAATAACCCTTTTCCCCCTTCTAGCGCCCAAACCACTGTTTGCCACGTTACTCGCAGGCTCTACTACAACAGTAATGATGTAAATATAACCTAGCCACACCTTGAACTGAAAATAGACCATAGGTCAAGTGACTTCTCCCATCAAACCGACATCAACCCTACAAGGCCTCTTAAGATCAGCGTGCAACTGACAGCAATTAAGGGTGTGTTTTTTAAAACTTAAACAATATAGTGCATTCATTTTATGCTTTGTTCTTAGACTTCTTGCATAACTTTTTTTGCTGACATCTATCATCCCTCTAAATTCTTTTAAACTAAGGCAATTCTTTTCCTACATTTTTCTCTGTGACAGCTTTCATTTTAGGAATGATTAAGTATAATAATGATTATGAAAATCATTAATTTGCATTGGTAAAATCTAGGATGGTCCTTATATAAGAAATTTTATACTTGTGCCAAATGAGGAATCAAATACATTTAAATATTAATACATTTCTTACTGTGATAACCTGAAATGAAGCATGCAGTTATTAAAAACCTTTGTGTTACACCTTGAATCAAAAGTGTACTGTAATAATTAATGACTGGGCAAGCAGCTGTAGTAATACTATCTTCTCCAGATGGATTATGTTAATGCAATATGATCTGCCCTGTTGAAATATAGAATCAATTATTGAAATTAAAAAATATATCTTAAGAGATTATTTATTTCCTCTGGTCCAATTTCTCTATGATCAAGAAGGTTTGTTATATATGTCAATAAATATTAAATATTCAGCCCCAACTGTCCAAGTCTGAAAGTATTGTATATATTTTAATCACATTTTTTCTTCTCTGTTGATGCCAATGAAATTGTAACAGTGATAAACCTGGCAAATATTAATACTACAGTTTTAAGAGATACAGCCCCCTTCTACACTGCCATGTTGTTGTTGTTTATTTTTTCAGTCGTTTCTGACTCTTCGTGACCTCATGGACCAGTCCACACCAGAGCTCCCTGTCAGCCATCACCAGGCTCCATTGATAAACTTTGGTGGACACTCAAGAGTGCACATCCAGTCAATCCTTCTTGTCCCATTGTGCTTCTCATGTATGTTTTCAAATATTTAAGAGTTGAAAACTACCTTTCATTTGTAGCTGTTGACACTGGCAATGTTGCAGAAATCTGAAGAAGTTTCTTCACATTCAGAAAAAAAACTATCCATCACAGACAAGATATGCTTCCAGTGCATTTGATGGTTTTTCTGCAGGCGCAATCTTTTTCCTGTTTCTACGTCACAGATCAGATTCTTCCATCAGTGTTTCAGTATCTTGATGGAATTACTTGTAAAGTTCTGTGCACTTGTTCAAGTTGGATTTTAAATGGCCACAATCAATAGGGAGAAACTCTTGCAGTTCCTGAACCACTAAAAATAATAAAATAATGAAATAAAAAATAAATGAAACTACATAATAAAATCTATAACTGTGTTCAAATATCACAAAAAATGTTGATTAGAATAAAAGATACTGCATTTTGAAATATCTAAAAATCAAGATCAATGTTGTTGTTGTTCATTCGTTCAGTCGTCTCCGACTCCTCAAGATCAATGACCCATACATATTATCCATTTTTTAGAAACTACATTAAATATCTATAATCTGGTACCTGATTATTCAAAAATTACTTGATAGTTTAAGAGAAAATAAAGTATAAACTTTTAAAGCAAGCACAAGTTATCATGATTGTTATATACCTGTAAATATTGTATTTAAACTTAAGTTTTTTAAATTGAGTTTTTGGGGATTACAATCCCCCAAATGGATGAAGCTTGCCATAAAACAAAAGCACAGCCCTGAAAGACACTGCCAGGATATTCACCATAATGAATATAAGTAAGATAATGAGATTTATATTTAATCTGAGTCTGTGTATCTTACTGTATGACTGAGAGCGTGTGACTGCTTAACTTCTGTGCCTTTCAGGGAATTAACATATTTTCCGGCATATAAGACGATCTTTGAACCCAAGAAAATTGTCTCCAAAATGAGGAGTCATCTTATATGCCGGGTATTACAGGATTCCTTTGGTCTCTGCTTCGGGTGCCCTGCTCCTGTGGGTGGGCAAGCTGACCGCCTCCTTCGCCATCCCTGAGTGGCGCAGCCTGAGGGGGAGGAGGGAAGGAGGGGGAGGGAGGGGTTGGGAGGAGGAGCATGAGCCCGTGTTACCATGGAGACTATCTGGGGGGGGGTGGCCTGCTGGGCTGTCCCCGCTGCTGCCGGCCTGGTGCTGGCTCCACTATTGCCAACCTGGTGCTAGCTCCACCACCACTGGCCTGGTGCTGCCTCCACCTCAAGGCCTCTCTGAGACAGGGGAAGACCACATGGCCCCCTCCAGAATAGTCCCAGCCTGAGGCAACAACAGCCCAAAGGCATGAAGCTCAACATGAGGTCTGAACAAAATGGAGACCTTCAAATGAAGGCTTCCTAATATACAGGCAAATGCTATAAAGCTGATCACGAAGCCTAGAACAAGATAGATGCCTCCCAAAAAAATGGCAAGATTTAAAGCCTAACTTGAGGCCTGAAACAAGAGAGCCTCTCCCCAATATAATTGCAAGAGCTTAAAGCTTAACGTTAGGTCAAAGCTTAACTTCTAATACAAGACATGTAATAAAATGTAGGCCTCCGGATGTGATGACACAATTAATGAGTGGAATTTCCTGTGCCTTCCTGGAGCTGAGAGTGTGTGACTCCCTCCAGACAACAATTCATTAAGCATTACTTTAAAGCAGGGGTCAGGAACCTTCGGCCCTCCAGGTGTGGTGGACTTCAACTCCCACAATTCCTTGAGGCTCGGCATTCGCCCCAAAGGCTTACCTTGGCCTCAAGGAATTATGGGAGTTGAAGTCCACCACACCTGGAGGGCCGAAGGTTCCCCATGCCTGCTTTAAAGGAAGGAGTTGTCTGCAAACTTCCTATGTAGCCCAGCAATCATGACTTGAGGTCGAGAAAGTGTGATTCACCCAGACATTAATGTAATAAGAGTCTATTCTAAGGGGGTGGGATGGGGGGCAAATCTCTACTCCAAGGATGTACCTTTCTTGAAGCGCCAAAAGTATGATAGCTGGGACCCTATGCTAGTAGCCGGGAGCCTACACTGGTTGCGCAATGCGGGGCAGAATTAATGAAGGGAAGATGTGCGCAACACGGTGAGAAAGGGGGGGGGGGACAGAAAGGGGGGACACAACAAACAGCCAAGCATACTGCAAGTGAGGTAACGTTAGAGTTATTTACTGTTAAATGATAAACAATGGCTTACAAAAATGATAAACAGGGTAGAAATGTTTCCTCTCCCCCTTTCTGATGAACAATGTTCCTAGGACTCTGACACAGCTGCTCCACTCTCTCGTGCACCTCTTCCCTTCCTTAATTCAGAGCCGCGTTACACAATTAGCGTAGCGTTGGGTCCCAGCTATCATACTTTTGCCCTTGAAGCAACCCAAGAGGGGAACTCTGGTTAGTGCAACCACCCAGATCTCCAGCCCAGCTCTTATGCCCTGCTGGGAAATCCCTACCAATAAATGACAAGGGGAGAAAGCAAATTTGTTCCATTTTCCATGTGACCGTCCTTCAGATGTTTGAAGATGGTTGTCATATTACCTCTATTTTTTCCCCATACTCAATATAAGTATTCCTATAACAGATAATACATTGTATAGGAACCTGTTAGCCATACTGAAAGAAGGAGAATCAAGGAGGTCTATCTATGGCTTACTGTTTAGTGAGAAAATTCCACCTGGCCACTTTTGCTAGTTAGCTTATCATGGAGTACTGCTTATCTCCAAGTTAAGTGTGTGGGAGAGAGAGTGAATATATATGTGGTTGCTCAAGGACTTACAGCTCTCTACAGCTACACTCAACATGAGAGACTGACTGGAGAGTTGTACGTAGTTAAAATGGAAATTTGCTAAGGTGTGTAGGTTGTTTAGTGGTCCCAAGCTATGATTGTGTAATGGCAATGAAAGTGGGGTTTACCTTCCCTTGGCTATTGATGTGGCCAGGTTGCTGACATTGTTGGGTATTTTATGGTGACCCTATCATGTGGCTTTCTGGGCAAGATTTATTCAAAGGGGGTTGCCTTGACGTTCCTCTTAGGCTGAAAGAATATGACTTCTTCAAGATTACCCAGTGAGTCACGGCCCTTTCCTGCTTGCTCCCTGGGCTTCTCATTGCTGACCCTGTCCAACCACAATGCAAATAAGTGTCACCTCCTATAATTGGCCAGTATCTCTTTAGGTAGAACTGCCATGAGCATGATGGTCGCAAACAGGAGCAAAATGGTAATTTAAATTCTGTCCAAGAATCTACAAATCTATGAGATGTTATAAGATAATGTAGCATGTTCCATGTATTTATTTATTTATTTACTATATTTGTATACCGCCCTTCTCAGCCCGCAGGCGACTCAAGGTGATGTTCACTTGGTGGAGCCCTGTCAGAGTTACACGAGAGCACTTGTCCAAAGTTCATCAACCTTTCAGAGCTGCCCAAAGAATCATGATGATTCTTCTGGGTGGCTGTATACTCCCTATCACTATGGAGGGATATCTTGGTGCTGCTTCTTCTCAGTCTCTACTAGCTCAAAATGTTCTTCTAGAGATAAAATGATCATGCAGAAAGGCTTTTAAGGTATTGAAACTAGGAGACAACTGGCTCGATTATGTTTTGTTTCCACTAGATGGGGGTGTAGAGTTAGGAATAGCTTTTTACTTACATGAATGCTACAGAAGTACATTATATTAAAAATTATGTGGGAAATTGTTCTACATTGTTCATTATTTCCTAGGTTACACTCTTTAAAAACCTCAAGGGTTGCCACAAAGAGGAGGAATAGGCTTACTCTTTGCTGCTCAGAGGTCTAATGGATTTATGTTCAAGTAGATTTTGATTGAAAATCGAAAGTAACTTCTTGATAGTGGGAATAGTTTGACAATGGAATCAGTTGTCTTGGGAGGTAGTGAGTTTTTCCTTCTCTAGATATCTCAAAAAGAGGCTGGACATCTATCTGCTGGGGAAGCTTTAGCTGGGGATCCTACATTGAGTGAGCCTGACATCAATACCAGGAAAGATTCTGGAGCAGATCATTAAGGAGGCAGTCTACAATCACTTAGAAAGGAATGCTGTCATTACTAAAAGTCTACATGGATTTCTCAAAAACAAGTCATACCAGACTAATCGTATCTCTTTTTTGATAAAGTTACAAGCTTGGTAGATGCAGGGAATGCTGTAGATGTAGCATATTTTTATTTCAGTAAGGCCTTCAACATGGTCTCCCATGACCTTCTTGCAAACAAACTAGTCAAATGTGGACTAGGCAATGTTACTGTTAGGTGGATTCGTAATTGATTAAGTGACCAACCCAAAGGGTACTCACCAATGGTTCCTCTTCATCCTGGATTGAAGTGACTAGTGGAGTGCCGCAGAGTTCGGTCCTGGGCCCAGAACTGTTCAACATCTTTATTAATTACTTAGATGAAGGTTTAGAGGGCATGCTTGTCAAGTCTGCAGATGACACTAAATCAGGAGTAATAGCTAATACTACCAAAGATCGGAATTCTAAATTACTGTGTCCAATTATGGGAAACACAGTTCAAAAGAGATATTGACAAGGTGTCCAGAGAAGAGGGACTAAATGACCAAAGGTCTGGAGACTATGTCCTATGAGGGGTGTCTTATTAAAGAACTGGTTATGTTTAGCCTGCAGAAGAAAAGGCTGAGAGGAGACATGATAGCCATGTATAAATATGTGAAAGGGTGCCACAAGGAAGAGGGGGCAGGCTTGTTTTCAGCTGGCCTGGGAACTAGGACACGGAACAATAGGTTAAAATTACAGGAAAGGAGCTTCTACTTGAGCATTAAAAACTTCCTGACAGTAATAGCAGTGGAACTCTCTGCCTTGGAGTGTGGTGGAAGCTCCTTCCTTGGAAGCTTTTAAGCAGAGGCTGGATGGCCATCTGTCAGGGTACTTTGTGTTTTTCCTGCATGACAGCAGGTTGGATTGCATGCCTCATGTGGTCTCTTCCAACTCTATTATTCTATGATTCTATGATTTGATGGCCCATGGGGCCCCTTCCAAATCTAATCCTGTGATCATTCAGAAATGTCCAAGACCATAGGAAGAAACGAGAAACCAGAGACAACAAATGGAAGCTCCTTGTCATTTTGAGCTGAAGGTATACATTGTTCTCCTGCCAAGGAGTATCGTGGATAAGAAGTCAGGGAGGAGCTGAGGCATCCGCTCTCAATACGCTGCCACTTCAAAACGATGAATGTACTGTGCTCTCACAAGCTACTTAGTGTTCATCAACCAGAAAACAAGAGTGATGTGTAGAGTCACTGTAAAATAGCTGCCTTCAGGGTATGTGGGTGACATTTTACTGAGCTTTTCTAAAGATGATACACTAGGGACAAGGCAATCACCGAAGAACAGGGATGTATTTACACTAAACAGTTTGAGTGTTATTATTCCACGTAACTGCCGTGCTCCCATCCTGTGGAATCCTAGGGTTTGTGATGTGTTACTATTTTATTTCTTCATTCAAAGAATTTATGTATTGCCTCTCACAAAGAATCCCAAGGTGATAAACAAATAAAGAAACAATTAAAATAATACAGACAGATTAAAATACTCATTAAAAACTCCAAGTAGCAGACTAAAAACCATTTTAGAATCCAGTCTTAAAACAAAAAGCAATTTCAAGCACTGAATGCCTTGCAAAACAGTACTGTTTTGGCTGCTTGCAGAGAGCACACAAGAGAGGAGATTCCATCTGAACATGAGGAAGAACTTCCTGACTGTGAGAGCCGTTCAGCAGTGGAACTCTCTGCCCCGGAGTGTGGTGGAGGCTCCTTCTTTGGAAGCTTTTAAACGGGGGCTGGATGGCCATCTGTCAGGGGTGATTTGAATGCAATATTCCTGCTTCTTGGCAGGGGGTTGGACTGGATGGCCCATGAGGTCTCTTCCAACTCTTTGATTCTATGATTCTAAGATACGGGGCCAGCCTAACCTCCTTGGGTATGGAATCCCAGAGTACATCTACTTTGCAGTTTGACGCCCCCTTAATTGCCATGACTCAAAGCCATGGAATCATGGGAGCTGTAGTTTTACAAGGCCTTTAGCCTCCTCTGACAGAGTGCTGGTGCCTTACCAAACTATAAATACCAGGATTCCATAGCATTGAACCATCAACGGTTCAAAGGTTCAGCAGCAGGGCAACGGCTGCTGGGCCTCCCGGAGCCAGCCACAGCTCCACCAAAATTTAAGATCTGAAACACCCGCCTGACCGACGGAGACAGGGGGGCCTCTTCGAGCGAGGGAGCAGAAGCAGGAGGCGCCTTCTCCACTCCGTCGCCCTGCTGCTGGTGCTGAGCCTGCCGTAGCAACTGCGCCTGGGAGAGGCCTCCCGCGTTTCCCAGGAGGAGTTGCAGGCAGAGAGGACTCCTGCTTCTGAACCGTCGCCAGAGATTTGGCCCTCACCACATAGCCGTTTTGGGCCCGGGCCTCCTCCCTCCCTCCCTTCGTTCCCCCCAAGAGGTCTCCCAGAGGCCCTGCACCAAGCCCCGTCCGGCCTTCCGATGCAGCACGCCTCTCTTCCCTCTCTTTCACCCCCCCCCCCCCCCCGTAGCTCATGGGGCAGCCACAGTGCTCCGATCCTTCCTTCCCTTATCTTTTGTTTTTCCTCCCCTCCCCTTTCCTTCCTTCCTTCCTTCTTCTTCCCCTTATCCTGTCTTTCCTTCCTTCCTTCCTTCCTTTACTTTATCTTCTGTTCTTTCCTTCCTTCCTCCCTCCCTCCCTTCCCTTCCCCTTCTGTCCTACCTTTCCTTTCCATTCTTCCCTTCTTCACCTTATCTTCTGTCCTTCCTTTCCTTCTTTGTTCTCTTCTGCCTGTTCTTTCCTTCCCTCCCTTCTTCCCCTTCTGTTTCTCCTCCCTCCTACCCTTCCCCTTCCTTCCGTTTCCTTCTTCCCCTTATCTTCTGTCTTTCCCTCCCTTCTTTCCCCTTCTGTCCTACGTGGGGTGAAAGAGCCAAGCCCCCCCCCCCCCCCCACAAGCAACTCCCAAATGTCAAGGTCTTCCCCAAACTCCACCGTGTTCAAATTTTGTCATCTTTCTGTTGGTTCACAGTGTTCTCCAGATGTAAGTGGACTGCTATTATTATTGTTGTTCATATTCTTATTATTAACCTGAAGCTGGCTATCTCTCAGGAGTTGTTAGATTGTGCTTCTCCCATTTCCCAAAAGGGGCTGGTCTGGATGGCCCCTTCAGGTCTCTTCTATACTAGGATTCTTCTATTATTATTATTATTATTATTATTAGTAGTAGTAGTAGTAGTAGTAGTAGTATTATTAGTATTATACTGAGGCTGAATGGCCATCTCTCAGGAGTGGTTTGATTGTGCTTTTCCCTTATGCCAGAAGGGGCTGGACTAGATGGCTCTGTGCATAATGACTGCCTTAAAAACAAAAGAACCAATGAACGAAATCACACCAAATTTGGCAAAAAAATGTCTCACAACACAAGGAGTGACCATCACTCAAAAAATTATGATTTTGTCATTTGGGAGTTGTAACTGCTGGGATTTATAGGTCACCTATATTCAAAGAGCATTCTGGACTCCACCAACGATGGAATTGAACCACACTTGGCATACAGGAATCCCCTGACCATCAGAAAATATTGGAAAGGTTTGGTGGGCCATTGACCTTCAGTTTTGGAGTTGTAGTTCCACCTACATCCAGAGACCACTACAGACTCAAACAATGATGGATCTGGACCACACTTGGCACAAGCACTCAATACACAGAAATATGAACACAGATGGAGTTTGGGGAAAATAGACCTTGACATTTGGGAGTTTTCGTTACTGGGATTTATGGTTCACCTGCAATCAAATAGCATTCTGAACCCCACGAACGACAGAATCAGGGCAAACTTCCCACACAGAACCCCCATGACCAACAGAAAATACTTGAGGCCATCCAATCCAGCTCCCTTCATCAGGGCAAGAAAATGTAATCAGAGTCCTCCTCACAAAGACCCATCCAGCCATAGACATAGATAGATAGATAGATAGATAGATAGATAGATAGATAGATAGATATGATTCACACACAGAGATATAGTATCATAGATTTGAAACGGACCCTTAAAGAAGGACAACTATATGTTCCATGTTCCAGGGTGGGCAAATCAGGCACTCTCCACATCAACACTGACAAAGAAACAGCAAGAAATACTGTTTACCCACAAGCAGAAAGAAATTACATATATTAGAAACCAACACTTTCTCATTACTTTATTTGCCAGATCAACAGACTGGGCCACAGCAACATGTGGCAGGGGACAGCTAGTTAGATCATAAAATTAATTACAATTGTGGTGGAGGGATCTTTTTTTGGTTCTCTTCATGTGTTCTGAAATATTCTGGCTCATAGAGGTCATTGAATCAATCACTTCGCTGCTTCACTGAGCCCAATTCCCCTAAAGCCCTAGCCAATGATTTCAGTAGAATTGGTGTCATTCAGTGTGATAGCTTGCAGTGTCATCCCCATGGACCTCCTTCTGTACCGGACCAGACCACAATATTGCAAGAAAAATACCAAAACATTTGAGAAAATTGGCAGTTATTAAAAGACCAGCGATAAAAACAAGTGTGTGCCTATAACATATGCAGATGAAACTATATGATTCAAAGTATCATTGTAATGAGAGCTCTTTAGAAGTGAATTAGCTTTATAGGCATATTGACACATTACTTGCAAACTGGGTTGATAAAAATGTTTTATACATCTAACTAGAAATCTTTTAAAAATAAAAAAAATATATTTCTGGTGTGGTAACAGTAATTCAACATACATTTCTGGTAAAACACTACTACAAATTGTTTATAGGCAATCATTTTGGTATTATTTGCCTTGAAGATGACATATGAGTCACAGGACCAACTAGTTACCGCCTGATATTAAACTCCAATGTTAAACTCTGCTGATGTTAAAACTCACACATGTATATGGCTTCTATTCATAGTCAACTATCATTAGAGACTTCCTGTAAAAAAAACCCTGAACATTCTAAGTTCCTGATTATTTTGAACTCTTATAGGAGTACAAGATCTCAAGTCAAGCATACCTGCTCAAAGTACAGCATCATACATTTTAATTGCAACTGGCCAAATACCAGGTATTTTTGGGCCAAACGGAAGGCCTTATGTGAATGCCTGAGCGCATTTATCATTCAGGAAGTATTCAGAGGAAGCAGCATCCTGTCCCTATGAAAAATGCTGAAACCCGGATATGAATGCTTGAACATTAAGCCACTTCTTGTTTGCAGGAACTCCTCCAATGAATAAATTTAGTACAGGAGGTTCAAAAGGATTTTTGTCGTTGTTAACAAAAAGAACTCAGTTGAGCATTTCATTTTCTCTGCTCCAAGAACACTTCATTACATGTAAGAAAAATGGTAGCAAAAACAGCTATGTCTGTGACTGAGTTAAGGATGCAAGAAAGATGTAACAAATAAGCAGATGTCTTCCAGCCCTATAGAGCAAAATCATAATGGAAAGAGCTGGTACCCAAAATGATAAATGATTTAAGTGAGGTAGCTATTGTTATCCATGAGGTCCCCCACCCCCCTGTTGGTACTATCCCTGTTGCTACTGACTAGCGGAAGGGTCAGGGGAGGAGGCGGGCTGGAGCCTGTGGACAAAAATGGGGCGGGGAAGGGGGAGGAAGGGGAGCAAGGGTGTTGGCAGGGACCAACAAATCAAACAACTGATGAAGCAGGAAATAAGACCTTGATATTAGATCGCGGCATGGAGGGGGGGAGGTGTTCCACTAGCCGAGGGGCCCCCATAGAGGTCGTGGTGGGGAGGAGGAGATGCGGAAAAAGGAGACCTCGAATTTGGCCTAATTCGGACCGTTTATCTACATTAACAATTCCCAACCGGTCTCCTAAGGTAAATTGGTGTAACCAGGTGAGCGGGCCCTCGGGATTGAAGGTGGTGCTGCTGAACGCCAGATCTGTCAACGGAAAAACGACCTGGATCCAGGACCTAATCCTGGAGGAGCGGGCAGATCTGGCGTGCATTACGGAGACCTGGTTGGATGAAGCTGGAGGCGTAAATCTGACCCAGCTTTGTCCTCCAGGCTTCTCCGTACAGCACCAACTGAGATCCGGAGGACGGGGAGGCGGGGTCGCAGTGGTCTATAGAGATTCCATCCGTCTGACCAGGAGCCCCATCCCGCAGACCACAAATTTTGAATGCGTCCACCTGAGGGTGGGTGACCGGGACAGAATAGGGATTCTGTTAGTGTACCGTCCACCTCGCTGCACTACAGTCTCCCTACCTGAGCTAGCGGGGGTGGTCTCGAGCCTGGCGTTGGAGTCTCAACGGCTTCTTGTGCTGGGGGACTTCAACATCCATGCCGAGGCGACCCTCACAGGAGCGGCTCAGGACTTCATGTCCGCCATGGCAACCATGGGGCTGTCCCAACGAATAACTGGCCCCACCCACTGTGCTGGACATACATTGGACTTGGTTTTCTGCCAGGGATGGGAGCAGGGTGGCGGGGTGGAGGAGTTGTTCATCTCTCCGTTGCCATGGACCGACCACTTCCTGATCAGATTTAGGCTCACTGCGCCCCCTAACCTCCGCAAAGGTGGAGGACCCATTAAGATGGTCCGCCCCAGGAGGCTTATGGATCCGAATGGATTCCTGATGGCTCTTGGGGACTTTCCCGCTACCTCGGCAGGTGATCATGTCGAGGCCTTGGTCGCTCTCTGGAATGGGGAGATGACCAGGGCAATTGACATGATCGCTCCGGAACGTCCCCTCTCAAGTAACCGAGCTAAACCAGCTCCTTGGTTCACTGAGGAGCTGGCAGCGATGAAGCGAAGGAAGAGGGAACTAGAGAGCGTGTGGCGCTCGGACCCAAGCGAGCCAAACCGAGCACGGTTTGTGTCCTTTCTAAGGGCATATGCCGCGGCAATAAAAGCCGCAAAGAAAACTTTCTTTGCGGCCACTATTGCGTCTGCAAAAAACCGTCCGGCGGAGTTGTTTCGGATTGTCAGAGGTCTTTTGACTCCCGCCACCTCAGGCGGGAGCCCTGACAATTCGGCCACGCGCTGTGAAGCATTTGCTCGGTTCTTTGCAGACAAAGTCGCTTTGATCCGTTCTGGGCTGGACACCATATTAAATGCAGTCTCTGTGGATGTGACACGAGCACCTGCTTGTCCTGTTTTGATGGATTCTTTTCAGCTTGTGAAGCCCGAGGATGTGGACAAGATACTTGGAGGAATGAGGCCCACCACGTCCATCCTAGACCCCTGCCCATCCTGGCTTCTGAAGGAGGCCAGAGGGGGATTGGCTGAGTGGGTAACGGTGGTGGTTAATGCCTCCCTTCGGGAAGGCAAGATTCCAGCGAGCCTAAAACAGGCTATTATAAAGCCGCTGTTGAAAAAACCATCACTGGACCCCACTAAATTTGACAACTTTCGGCCTGTTTCCAATCTTCCCTTCTTGGGCAAAGTCATGGAAAGCGTGGTGGCCTCACAACTCCAGGTATTCTTGAGAGACACGGATTATCTGGATCCGGCACAGTCTGGTTTCAGACCGGGACATGGTACCGAGACGGTCTTGGTCGCCTTAGTGGATGATCTGCGCCGGGAGCTAGACAGGGGGAGTGTGTCCCTGTTGGTGCTCCTGGACCTCTCAGCGGCCTTCGATACCGTCGACCACGGTATCCTTCTGGGGCGCCTTGCGGAAATGGGTCTTGGGGGCACTGCTTTGCGGTGGCTCCAGTCATTTCTGGAGGGTCGTACCCAGAAGGTGTTATTG
Source organism: Anolis sagrei (assembly GCF_037176765.1). Classification (NCBI taxonomy): domain Eukaryota; kingdom Metazoa; phylum Chordata; class Lepidosauria; order Squamata; family Anolidae; genus Anolis; species Anolis sagrei. Next base: position 109,990,022 of record NC_090023.1, on the reverse strand, counting down.
GGGGACTCCTGTTCAACCCCACAGCCTTTGACCTGTGGGGTTCCACAGGGCTCTATATTGTCCCCCATGCTGTTTAATATCTACATGAAGCCGCTGGGTGAGATCATCCGGAGTTTCGGGGTGCGGTGTCATCTGTACGCAGATGATGTCTAGCTCTGTCACTCCTTTCCACCTGCTACTAAGGAGGCTGTCGAAGTCCTGAACCGGTGCCTGGCCGCTGTAATGGTCTGGATGAGGGCGAACAAACTGAAATTAAATCCAGACAAGACAGAGGTACTCCTGGTCAGTCGCAAGGCCGAGCAGGGTATAGGGTTACAGCCTGTGCTGGATGGGGTCGCACTCCCCTTGAAGGCGCAGGTTCGCAGCTTGGGTGTGATCCTGGATTCATCGTTGAGCCTGGATCCCCAGGTTTCAGCGGTGACCAGGGGAGCATTTGCACAGCTTCGGCTTGTGCGCCAGCTGCGCCCGTACCTTGGGAAGTCTGACTTGGCCACGGTGGTACACGCTCTGGTCACATCCCGTCTTGACTACTGTAACGCTCTCTACGTGGGGCTGCCCTTAAAGACGGCCCGGAAGCTTCAGCTCGTCCAGCGCGCGGCAGCCATGTTGTTAACAGGAGCAGGACGCAGGGAGCACACAACGCCCTTGTTGTTCCAGCTCCACTGGCTGCCGATTTGCTACCGGGCCCAATTTAAGGTGCTGGTGTTATCCTACAAAGCCCTAAACGGTTCCGGCCCAAAATACCTCACGGACCGCATCTCGGCCTACGAGCCCACGAGGACCTTGAGATCATCTGGGGAGGCCCTTCTCTCGATCCCGCCTGCCTCACAGGCACGTCTGGCGGGGACGAGAGAGAGGGCCTTCTCGGTGGTGGCCCCCCGGCTGTGGAACTCCCTCCCTGCTGACATCAGACAGGTGCCCTCCCTCATGGCCTTTCGTAAGGGCCTGAAGACGTGGCTCTTCGAGCAGGCTTTCAACTGAGTGCTATGTTACTGGAAATGACAACCGGAATGAATTTATGACTACGAGATTGATTATGATTCCATAATATGACGCAGCGGATTTTTAGTGTAATTTAAATGTTGTGTATTAGTGATGTTAGTTTGTTGTCCTGATTGCTTTGTAAAGTGTCTTTTTTGTATTGTACACCGCCACGAGTCGCCCTAGGGCTGAGAGTGGCGGTTAATAAATGCAAGAAATAAATAAATAAATAAATAATAGACATAACTACAGTTAAATACTGTAGATGGTGACAAAGTTAATACCAGTGGAGAAAGGCAGAATTACCATTCTCCGCTGTTAAAGGCTAGAGACTTAGGCCGCTTCCACACTATCTGTGTAAAGTCAGTATATTTAATGTACAAGTTTAAAATGTCCATGCTGCTAGCTGTGAAAGAGTTAAGTTGTGGAGCATTATGAAGCATGTGTGGAACAGACAAGGAAGATGTTGCAATAGACTAGGAGGCTGGACACTGAATCAACCAGGTGTTAACAGTGGGGTATAAATATAGCAGACACCATTTGTTTTTGCTCTTGGCTCTTCTCCCCTTGCATCTGACCATACTAACGAGTAAGTGTTAATGCAATGAATGAAATGTAAATAAAGACAAGAGCCGCTACTAAAGCAGAAACAACTTTGGCTGAAGTCAGTTAATTGGATGGTAAGCAAGTTGGCCAGCAAATTGCACTGATACACACTACTCTGCATCCCAGGATCTGATCCCAGATCATCTGTTTTGAACTGTATTATTTGAGTCTCCACTGCCAGATAATCTGGAATAAGAAATCTGAGATCAGATCCTGGGATATAGGGACAGTGTGGAAGGGGCCCTTAGAAGGCATACATTCCTGGAGACAGGCTCAGGAGTACATAACGTACTGTTCTTTCTATGGCCATTCATCACTAGTGCCCTCATTTACCATTTTTAAGTCTGCCCACCCCACTCCCAGTGCTACCCAAATCCAGAGGAAATCCTAGTATTCAGGGGAGCACCACTGAAACTCTCGCACATCCTGGTTCTATTGTGATGACAGCTTTAATTATATGAAGATCAGTGACGTGTAGTAGTGAAGGCTTCTTTTGAAAAAATTAAAATCTGTATTTCAAAATGTATTTAGGAGCCAAGTAACAAAGACAAATATTGATGCTTCACAGAAGTCCTGCAGTATAGTACAAGATGGAGTTTATTTTTTGAATTCAGTTGTAAAGGTCCCTTTTGAAACAAAAAGATACAAACACAATTTAAACAGAACATCAACCTATAGTTCAACACTTTCTTCATCCATCTTAATTTTACCAAAAAATCACAAAAGTAATAAGGTTACAAAGTCCTGCAGTGCACGTGTAGATATTCTGCATATACAAACAATTTATTCAATCTTCAAACAATATATTTCCATCACTTTCGGCTTAAAAATAAAACAACATAGCCTTTGCACTAGGCTGGAAATTCACAACATGTCAACAGTTTAAAGCAATGTGTTTCTCTTTTTTAAAAAAAAATGAGAAGAACCTCAAAAATATATGCATATGTAGCAAAACAAAGCTGAAATATATTGACCAGACATTTCAACAAACAGTTTCTGTAATTCACATACACAGTATAACAGTGTCAGCATGCTATTCTGTGAACTATGGTAAAATATCATGCATACTTGCAATGAAACAAAAGGAAAAGATCTCCAGGTTCTTCTAACAGTTTTATACTAGCGAACCACACAGTATGATGTGGTTTGAGCCATCTAAATGCTAATTTAAGCAGTAAATTTGCTAATATTAAAAAGAAAATGCACTTCCCTTTTGAAAAGTAAGCAAAAAGATTATGTCAGATGTTTTTATTATCACCACCCATTCTTTGCATAGTCATAGCTGGCACTGATATTGCTTACCATAGTCTCGACAGAAGATATTAAACCAGAGAATTTGCACTGTGCTAATACAAAAAACTTGAACTTTGCTCTACAGAGTTTAAGTTTAGAACAGCTTAAAGTGGAAACGAGTTCTAGAGTGCTTATAGTTTAGAAATAAAAAAGTAAAAAACTAGAACTTGTCATTAAAAAAAGAACAATCAATTTGTAAAAGCACCTATTCGTAAATCTAATGAGTCATGTGCATGCAAAATTAGAAGCATAAGGCTGTCAAGCATCAAAGTTTTTAATCTGTAAAAAAAGAAAATCACTTGTTGCCTCCTTCAAGATGATATCTCCCCCTAACAAATTACCTTATGAAGTAGTACAGGTTCAAAATATGTGTGACAACCACAAAATTGTGATATTGACAAGCTTAGGAACCATGATAAAGATACATTGTACCTAGGACAGTACTGTCATATTTCTGTGCCACTTTAACAGAATTGGAATGCTCAACAACACTGTTAAGTTCAGGGAAGCTTTCGGCAGTGTCCCCAAAACCGTGGTAATGTCCGTAGTGCAATGTATCCCCCAGGTCATCCACCCAGGAGGGCCTGCTTGACACAAGGCTGCTTGGGCTCCCGTTGAGGTGCAAAGAGCCACACATATCAGAAGCAGCACTCTGGGCCTTCTCTGGTTCCTCAACAACATTATGGCCCACACTGACAGCATGTTTATGAGCAGAGGCTAGCGCATTAGGTACTATCAATGTTAGGCATTCTTCGCCCCTGGCACTCAATCCATTGAGCTGAGCTGGGGAAGTGAAGTCCAAATGTCCATTGATGGTATGTCCATTTGCCAATGCATTCAATATGGAGTTACTGCCATTCATATCTGCATCAAGAAATAGACCTGTCACTAGAAATCAAATCAAGCAGAATAAAAAAAGCCATCTCCACTATGCTTCACTTCTTTATAAATTTGTCAAAGCAAGCTTGTACCAGAGCAGACGCACAGGCCTTAATTCATGGGCTCATATAGTATATATTTAAAGTTTCCCCTTGACATTAAGTCTAGTTGTGTCCGATTCTGAGGGGTGGTGTTCATCTCCATTTCTAAGCCAAAGAGCCAGCCTTGTCTGTAGATGCCTTCGAGGTAATGTGGCCGGCATGACTGAATGGAGCGCCGTTACCTTCCTGCTGGAGCAGTACCTATTGATCTACTCACATTTGCATGTTTTCAAACTGCTAGGTTATCAGAAGCTAGGGCTAATAGAAGGAGCTCACCCCGATCCTGGGATTCAAACCACCGACCTTTCAGTCAGCAGGTTTAACCACTGTGCCACCAGGGGCTCCTCTATATATTAAAAAATCCTCTTTCTGCTTAACAAAGGCTGAGAAGCAACTTCTGCAAGTCAGATTCCTATCTAAAAGTCTAATCTAAATGTATATATCACTAGGAAAAGGTATTGGATAGTTAATAAGGCCACAATTCTATACAAACTTGTTCAAGGCTCGATTGAACGCAGTGGAGTTTATGTTAAGAAAAGAGATCTAGAAACGGCTTGTATATACATGTCCCACAGAAATTATTAAGATGAATTGATCATTGTAAACCGCAAGCAGTATTTCTGACAACGGAACACATAAAATAAATGCTAGTTGAATTTATAAACTAAGATATGTAAAAGCTTGTAGTAGCTTGAATAAAAACTAAATAGATTACATTTGGGATGTCAGAATGGTGCAAATATTAATTTTAGGGTTTTAGATGAACATACAGTAAGCAGGCATTACAAAAATCCTTATGCAAATGCAAGAATGATTATGCCACATGTCTGGTGACCAGTGATTATTTTATATCAACTTTTATTTAAACTATAAAATAGAATGAATACGTTACATACTGTCAATTTAAGTTTTAAGAATCTATTTCTAAAAACAGTGTACCTTAGCCTGTAGGAAATTCCCAGGAGTCTACTTTTATAAGTACAATGTAGTACAATAAATATTTTTTTCTTTAAAAGAAAAGAAAAAAACTGTATGTAATGGGACTAGAAGCAGCAGGATCTAGAGTATTTTTGGATTAAAAATAACTTTTTGCTTTGTTACATTAAATTGGACACAGAACATTTTTCACTCTTTCTAGGTTTCTTCAAACATTAGTTACCGACTGCCTGTTGTTTCATGGTACTATAAACTAAACATCTGTTTGCAGAAAGAAAAGCTAAACAAACAGGAGCTTCACTCAATGAGTTATTACATCCTGTAAATCCTGGCACAGCTACTACTTAGGTTTACCTCTCAAAACTCCTATGCAAGAAACAGTTTGTTCAAAGTTTCTGGTATTTAGAAGAGAAACTAACCACCAAAGAAGCTTCAACTGTTTTGCACAATATGATACACAAGCAGAGCTCTAGTACATCATTTTCCTTTGATCAACATGCAGTAACATGCTGCATGTTGATCATGTTTTGCAAACAGCCATTTGATCAATCTATAAAATAGAGAATGTCTGCTTCACAGCTCTATTCAGAGTTACTTTGCGTCATTACAAGCAATCTTTTCTTGTAATATTTTATATACTGGCAAAGTGAGAAAGGTATTCAAATAATATAATATGACAATATTTTATCTCCATGTGTTTACAGAGGACAGCCACATTTGCAAGGAATGTTAAGCCAGGATTCTGGAGACTCCTGGTTTGTTATGCATGTGTTTCATGTTGGTGCACACAGTCTGTTTGCTCATCCATCTTCCAACCATTAAAACGAAACAGAAACTGAACTACTAAGTAGCTGTACTTTTGACAAGCCATGATGTGTATGTAGTACATGGTTGTTCTTGGTTAATGATGTGCGGATTACATGGGGTCAGACTGTTCAAGCATCAGAATAACTGTTCAATTCCTGGTTGGTTTAGTCACTTAGGCTAATAATAGAAGGCAAGGATGAACAAACAGGCACCGCATACACAAAAGCCCAGTTCATTCACAATCAGTCAGGATTCTGGAAGCCTGGCTTACTGTTCTTGACAACATGGTAAACCATCCAAGACAAATCGTAAGGAAGCAATTGCTTCCTTATTGACATTTGTATAATATTCTTACTAATACAAATAAAATTTCCTGTTCCTTTGATTATGTTGAAATCAGTTCGGCAACGCAATACAAAAAGTTACAATTAGTTCTCCATTTTAAAAATATTATTAAGATATGCTTAAGCAGCAATCTCTCTAAATTTCATTTTGATTAATGTTTCTGTGCAAGATAACATTAATTGTGTGACTTTCAGCCACATTAAAAAATGCTTACATTTTCACTGGAAGCAGTAAGAAGAGCTTTTTAGTAACTGTAGTGCAGGAAGAGCACCTTTCATCAGGGTCACAGACTGACAGATAAAGTTTAACTCTCCTCTTATTACATGCTGTGGCTCTAATGAAAACAGGCACCACTGACCATCCATTAAATTTTAAAAAAAATCTTATTGAGCTGTATGGGTCAATAAAGATCCTTGTGTGCATGTAGGTGGAAATAAAGATAAAGATTATGCTTTGCATAGATATAGAAAGTCTTTAAAAACAGTTGAAAATTGGAAGTCATCCATTATACTATAAAATATTAATTTGGATGAATGGTAGAGATATCATTTCAATACACACAAGCTAGCCCTGGGATAATGCTAGTAGCATTTGCAAAGCTAAATTTGCAATTTTATAATCTGATCAGGCATTGCTATTGCCTTTTTCTTTTATGCACAATATTTTTCATTTATCCAACAATTCTTTTAAGATCAAGGAACACACAACTGAAGTGCAGAGGCCTGTAATAATATATTTAGATCTGTAATTACATTTTTTTTGTCTTATACCTGATAATTTTGCTAGTTAAAATGTCTAGGTATGTTAGCAATACAATAGTTTTGGGACAAGTGCAACAAAATAAAGTTAGAAATAAAATGCATATTGATTCTTGCAACGACAAGGTGTTTGCATGGCAGAAACTGTGTAAATTTCAATCTCTTTGGGTCCAACAGAATTACTCTTCAATTTAGTATCTTCAACCATTTGAATGTTGTTGTAGTTAACAGGAAACTCTCCATTCCCACCTGATAGAACAGTAAACTCTCTATCAACATGCATATTGTCAGCATCGTCTTCACTTCCTCCATTTGTCATTGGTATTAAGCCACCGAAACACTGACCTGTTTAAAAAAAAATCATGCTTATTTAACATTTAATCCTGATCAAAACACAAAAGGAACCCTAAAAGTGCATTTAAACTGACTGTTTAGGTCAGTGTGCGTCAGATCAGTCTGCGGACGTCTACGAAAATACATAAACTGGTTGGATTTAACTTGGGGAAAGGCACTTAATGAGACTGCACCCCTGGTTAAAAAAAGGTCACACCAGAATTCGGGCTTTCCTGTGCGTGGGACATGCAAACACCCACATCTGATTCTTATGCAGAATTGGAGGTGGGTTGCTTGATAGCAATCTCACACTCCGCATACTCAGGTGGCCCTGGAGATGTGAAATGGCAGTTCCTTCCTGCCCTATTCCACCCCTTTTTGTCAGATAGAGGGAAAATGCAACTACTGTACTTCTTTTTATGGAGTTCTTTCTGGTCCTTCCTCTCAAGCTCCTTCGCAGTCATATGGCACAAAACCAGGAAGAAGAAATGCATAAAATCTGGTAGGTGCATCTTTTCTCTGTCTAGTTGTCAAAAAAGAGGTGGAAGGGTAGAAATTAGGCTCATGCCCAATAATACTAAACTAGGTTTAGTGTAACTAGGTTGTTGGTTCACTATTGTGTGCAAGGTGGCTCTGTGCACCTCTCTCAGGCCATGTGGGCTGCAACATGCATTTTGCACGACAACTCCAACCCGCATTATACGTATGTGCAGAACTGGCTTTAAATTCCTGCTATGTAAAGGCAGTCACATGCCAAGAATTTCATATTACAAATTAACCACACTTCTTCATCTTATAGTTTTGATGGTTTTAATCTATTATTACTTGTTGTTAATTTAATTTGTTGTTTTGATTTTTGAGGCATTGAATTTTTGCTACTGATTATGTTGTGAACTTCTTCTGAGTCCCCCGCTGGGGTGAGAAAAGCAGTATATAAGTGAAGTAAATAAATAAACAAATAAATAGCTCAAAAATGTGGTTCAAAAACAGAAACAGGAAGGGCTGGTAGAGGGGGAATGTTTACCACGACTTAGTTTTAGCAGTGACCCACAATTCCCCATTTTGGTTCAAGTCACCTCTTCATTTTAAAAATGTATTAAAACAGATAAATAAATACATCTAAAGTGATAGAAGCACGTCTCACCTTCAGTCCTGGCCTTCTTCATTAGAATACTGCCTGTATCTTCAAAAGCTCTCTTTCGATTTATGCTTCTATTGAGCAAGGTAGGGCTCATATTCTGATGGACCCCATTTGAGGTACCATTGTAACAGAAATTGTTCAGTGGACAGTTCTGGAGGTTCGAGAGCAACTGAGCACATTCCTGGAAGCCCTGGGTATGTGCAAGGTCTGCTGGTGTCAGGCCACTGGCATTTCTCAAGCTGCACAATACAAATATACTGAATTATACCCTGTAACAAAAACTGGTGGCTTCTGTTGATTTTACTAAGGAGATGAGATATAATTTTGCAATGTCCATGAAGGACTAGTAAATTATCTTATTTAATTAACTAATCTCTTAGTATATATCTGCATTCTGAGCAAGGTTTGGGAAGCAGTACAATTAAGAATCATTATGTGCCATAAAAAGGAAACGTTTCCTATTTAAGTGCTTGAAATGGCTATAATGTCTTGCCTGCAGTCTGAAGCAACTAACTTTTACACACACTTCAGACTTTTGATCCAAATCCTATCATCTATTAATTAATCTGTGAAAAAGGAAATATCTGAAAAGAATAAATACTCAAAACAATTATTCTAGAATACATAGCATTCTAGAATCTAACATCACTCAAATACATTACTGTCCTTCATAATGATATAAAGTTGGTATGCATGTGTAATGAATAATTTACATATATATCCACATACAGCCCTTTGTTTAATTATTCCTTATGTTTTTGTTTAAAACTTAGCGCTGAATTCAAAGTTTGTGACATTATAAGTAGTGGAGTATCACCTGTTATTTTAACCCATGATCATGGGAAGATAATACCATCAGACTTTAAGCCCCTTAAACTGAAAACAAGACATAATCTACACACCATAAGTGATGCTACTTGCTATCTTTGAATAGGTTGATGAACTGATTAAGCAAGAATGCAGAGAATGAATACAGCCAAACTGTTTGATGCAAGCATCTCTTCTTATATCAATTCAGGGTACAAAGAAGAAAATTTCAAGAGCAAGCACTGTATTAGATGTTACACTTTAAGACTTGTTGCTATTCTCATAATAGTCTAAGAAATGTTTTTTTTAAAAAAAAATAAGCATTCTTCAGTTTTGCAGACATGGACTTTCTCCAGAAAATGATGTACTCAGATGACCTAAGATTTCAGATGGAAGTAAAATAGTATTTCACCTGACAACATCCATTTGAAAAGCTTTACATTGTAGTATTTGAGAAAAAGCAAAGGTGTTTTTTAATGGAAAAGGCTATCTGAGCACAGAGATGAAATTGGCACAAGGCTCAATGGAGCCCTCTTCCCTTTATGCCAGTGCTTTGTTAATGGGAGATCTGCCCACGATCCAAAATACAGGGTTAGTCAAAATGCATAGGCCAATAAGCCATTCAATTGAATGGCTTATTGGCCTATGCATTTTGACTAACCCTGTACATAGTATCTAGCTTTACTCCCAAAGGTCCAAGTTACTGCTTCAACAAAGAGAAAAAGTTTCACGTGATCCTATATGATAAAGAGTTGCAAATGCAGGGATAATTATGGTAATATATTCTTACTATATTGTACTGAAGATTGCACGGATACTAGAAGCCATTCAGAAAGAGAATGCTAAAATTTAGATGGGAATATCAAGAAGAGATAATAAAAACTTACAAAGATTGAAGAACATGTTCTTATACAGAGCAGAACCTCTTACACTTTTAAATCACAGATGAAACTTGATTCACTTGATTCCACACATTTTTAAAAGATTATGTTAAAGCTTTGAATATGAAACTATCACTGAATAAATACTTAACAATTCTTTACAAATATTACATCTCAAGGATTCAAACATTTTCAAAAATGTATTTCAGAAATCCACAGTTGCATTAATTTGACTTGGAATGGCAAAGAAAAGGCAGCACAAGGAACTGTATACTTGAAGGGAAAGAAGCATAACAAAAAGAAAGAGAATAGAAAAGGAATTGTATGCTTAGCGAGAAGGAAGCATAACAAATAGAATAAATCTTCTAATCTTTTAAGAAAAGTTTCCAGTTAGTCAGATACCTCCTATATCCAAAAGGAGAATAATGATCTAATCAGGTCTTTCTCAAAGATTCTCTTTCTCGTAATCACATCTATAAACATTCTTATTTTGTATTAAGGAAGCAAGTATATTATGCAACCAGGAAGATTAGTATAATATCTTAAAATTATGAGAAATTGATCTTTTTGCAAAGAATCAACAAGAGTTCCTTCAAGAACAAAACTGCAAAGAGGTTGATTTATTTCCACAGAATCGTGGCATCTTGTTTTAGCCTATTCATAATAAGAAATGAAAATGAAAAAAGTCAAAAATATTGAATAATACAGTGGGTTGTTCTAGGTTCCTCATTTTTGCAAAAGACTTATGAAGACCATATATATACCCATATTGTAATGTATATACCAATGGTTCCCATCTGTATTAAATTGCTAGGGCCAAATATCAATTCAATTTAGAAAGACTTCATACTAATTATTCAAAAATTTGCTTTAGAAAAATTAAATTAAAAATTACATATTTTTAAAAAGATGTTAAATGACCCCAGTTTGGGGGGAGGGGGGCTTGAATAAAATACTGTAACTTAAAATCATGATAAAGAAGTTCAGGTTTTGTGGAGCTTTGATATGGGCCAAGACTGGTAGAAATATGTAGTAAAGACCTCAATTAAAAGAAGTGATTAAGCCTTTTGATTTTATTGGTCAAGAATAACAATTTTATATTATGGGAAATTATGCTTTTAAAAAGCCTTATGAAGTTTGATACATATATAGACCACCAATCTATATGAAATACTGCAAAAATGAAATGGAAAATACAGTGAAAAGAATTCATTAACTTCTATGGAAATTACTGTAGCACTGACACATTTAAAGAGATCACGGTATAATAGTGCAACTAGTGAAATTATCTGAAATTAGTACTTTAGGCTCACCTAGCTCAGACTGACTTCTACTACTGCATTTATAAGCAGAGGATCTTGTGCAATCTTTACAAAACAACATTTTGCAGTCGTGAATAGAAGAAACTTACAACTAAGAATAGCTGAAGGCATATCGATATCAAAGAGTTCATCAAACTAAAATGCCAGAAATTAAGTAATTTGTTTGAGAAGGGGAACATCTTTTCAAAGAGATACATCATTTAGATAGATAGAAAGATAGAAAGATAGATAGATAGATATAAACTCTTAAACTGGTAATCCAAATGGTTGTGTCTCAACGTATTTGTACCTGTTTACTATATATTATTATATTTCATCTGAGTTAAATGCTTCACTTTCTGAAGATGCTTACTGCACTGAGGGCAATATTCAGAGCAGCCTTTTCCTCCTCTGCCTCATCCATATTCCTCTTAGACAATGTGCTGCTCCCATCGTCGTCTTTGCTATATTTAGTTTTGATTAGTAATCTTCTCATCTGTGGATGAGATATTATTCTTATGTTGTTTTACATTGTTTTATGCTGTCTTAATTATTTTTGCTTTGTTTTAATTGTATTCTGCCTTGGACCCCATGTAAGCTGACCCGAGTCCCTTCAGGGAGATGGAGGCAGGGTAGAAAAATAAAGTTCTTCTTCTTCTTTCACACTTCTGCTTTAAGTTTCCACTTAGTTATGTCAGCATGACATCTATTCTAAGACCATAATTCATTTGAGACTATAAGTTTATTATAAAGTATGGCCAAGTAGCAATTTTTAAGAATGTAAGCTTTCAATGTTTTCAGAAAACAAATTCATTAGCAGAACGTTTTCCCAGGAAAATTATCAAGCAGATATTCCTGGACTACAATAGGATCTGAACCTTATCCTAAAAGTAATTTTAGTGCCTTCAGGCTTCTCTCCGCTGAGTAAAAGTTTCTCCTTTCAATAATTATTAGCTTTTTAAAGACAACTACAAAGGCATTAAGTAATATTTCAAAAGGTATCTCTTAAGAATTTTATAAATAGGTAAAGTGTGGTAAAAAGTTTTCTTTTTTGCCAATTTTCTGAGCCAATGGATACGTAATCTTTCCTTTGTTGTGATATTGTTCCTGGACTTTGGGAGGGGGGGGGGATGGGAAGAAGGAAAAGGCAAGATTGCTTTCATTCTCAAAACTTGAATATATCATCCACTTATAATGTCACACACTTTGAATAAAAAATACAGCTACGCAAAACTCTACTATTTTACAAACAAGGGTACATTTATATAGATAACACCCTAGAATAATTAGAACAATTGCCACTGCATTTACAGCTTAAAATGTTTTTCACTAATGCCATGAGACAGTCTAAAATAATAAAAAGTTCTTAATGTAATATGCCCATTTAAAATACTCAAAATGTAATATATTGTTAGTTTACATATTAAAAATAGATACTGTAATTAGGGTAAGCAAAAGCATGCAAATCTATATATTCTATATCTGAATTCCTAGATTAGCATTAAAACCAATCACCGCAACAAATACCTCAACAGTATGCCTTGTGTGCAGAAAGGAAGCGATACTGAACATTCAATGCCACAACTGTAAGGTTTTCGGAGAAGCACCTGTGGCAGTTTCAGCAGTTTCTATATGGAATGCTCCCCCTTTCTAGGATTACTTGAAAAAATCAAGTCAATTCGAATTACGTAGCTGTAAAACATTGACATGTGTAGTTTTTATAGTTTCAGAATCTTCTCTTTTGATTTAAAAAACGGGCAATGGTGCATAAAACAGGAAACTTATATCATAAGGGATCACATATTTGCAGGCAACATTGAGATTAAAAGTTATATTAACATACATAACGTGCAGTAGCACATAATTTACTATCATGTGACCACCTTAACAATGAGGCAGTGCGCCTGACTCAAGCACGGACTCTCAAGCACGGATTTTCATCCTGAAGCTCATTGTAATCCTGTCAGTTCTCTGAAACGCAAACATGATAGGTACTAGAAACAAATGGACAATTCATGGCTTCTGATACTTTAAAAAATTTGGTAAATGTCACGTAAAAAAATAATTATCAACTATGCCTACATGAAAAAGAAGCTAATACATGGGATTAAATATTAAACTGCTGCTACAGTATCTCTGAAGAATGGTATTTTCATATATTCTCAAATATCAGACTAAAGCTATAAAGCTAGACTTTCAAAATACTAAACTGAAAGTTTTAACCCTTTGGCATCCAAAAGTAGAAAGCACAACAAAGTGATCTTGAGATTGCTACCAAGTTCTGAAAAACAAACTGGGAAAATGTCTCCATGGAGTTGCAAAAATGTACCACATATACATGTATTTATGGTGCCATGTTTTCATTTCATATTGGTAAGTATGTATATTTTTCAATATTTTCTCTACAGCTTTGTAGAGTATTTGCTTCTTTAACTTCTTAAAGACCAATATGGATAGATGTTCATTATGATGTCAGAAGTCACCAAGAATCACTTTAAGGATGAAATAGATTATATGTAAGGATCAAACAAGTGGAAAGAATTTTTTTCTCCTTTCTTATTTTTAAGATATAAGAAACAGATAATGCTATACAAGACAACATTTGCTAGTCCTAAATTTCTATTAATACATCTTTTTTTAACCACTTGAGACATGGTAAGTACTTTTGGCTAGGAAGAATATTTACAGTTATTTTGAGACTAATTCAATAGATAGTATTTCCTCTTGAAAAACTGGCAATTTCCATCATCAGAAAGGCATTCAAAAGTTGGTTGAATAATTTCCTGCAGTTGAAATATACAGCACATATTTCTTTATCAATGCTACACTACAGAATTTAAGGAATTCTAATATATGAATACAAGTATGGAAGAAGGTAGAAAAAGTAGGTGCAAACCGAAGTTTTTATTATTGTCATTTTGTTCATGAAATGAATTACATAGAGAAATAGAAAAAAGTTCCAAAGACTTAAAAGAAATGGTTCATGAACATAACTATTCGATAAGAGCTGAGATTATCTATAGAGTTGGAGGTGATCAACCACATAGGTTTCAGTATCTATAGGTATTAAACTTTATGAATAAAGATGATCATGGAAGGATTTAACAGTAGCATTATTTAAAATCAATTATAAGAATGGAATAGGAGAATGTTTATGATTCACACAGGAACAAACCTTTGCACACATGGAGGCAGTTTCCAAAAAAGGCCACATTTTGGCACAAGATTCAATATATAGTTAATATAATGTTGGGTTATAAATTCAGTCTTGAGACATTAATTATGTTCTTAGACCATACTAAGAATTCAGGAAAGATATGCCACCACAAAGTAGATTAGAATTTGTTCACACAAGCTAAAATATTAATTGCTGCTAAATGGAAAAGTAGAAGGCAACAGTATATCCAGCATGGATTAGGAAGGAAGCGATGGAACATTCCCATTGGGCCTGCTTATGATCTATAAATTGCACTCAAAGAAGATTATTGATTCCATCCTTACAGTATATAATGATTTAATAAGGAAATGCACCTACATATTATTTTTATTAAAGATCACTTTTATATTTGCTATGCTCCTAAACACATATCTGTTTGTGAATACCTGTGATTTAAATTTTTACCTTTTTTGCCTTCTAATTTTTACATTTATTTATTTTTACGCCTATTAATGTTTTCCATATAGTGTTATTAAAGGTTAAAGTAAAAGCTAAAACAGGGCTTCCAGAAAAGTATGCCAAAACACATTTAAAGACCTTTTCTACAGTGGCCCTAAATATCCCCCCTCCCCCCGCCAAAAAAAAAAGATATTTCTCTAGCTTATCACTTTGAGTGCAATGTTATTAAGAACATGAAGAGATACTGGACTCAAGGCTCCTCTCACCAGATAGGGGACCTTGGTCTACTCTCATCTCCCAGTCTATCTAATGAAGATATTCAAATAGTCCCAGGTTTCCATATTTTGATTAAGTTATTAATCAGAATGTAGATTACTGTCAAGAAATTGAAAGAAGGCTAGGACATGAAAGAGAAGCTATGAATGAACTAGACAAGATCTGGAAGGATAAAGACACTAAAGCTAGGATTGTTCGTGCCATCATATTCTATGTCTGGCAGTGAAAGCAGATAGGAAGAAAATCAACTCACCTGAAAAGTTATGCTGGAGAAGACTTTTACGGGTACTGTGGACTGCTAAAAAGGCAAATAGGTCTAAGAGTGAATCAAGTCTGAACTCTCTGTAGAAGCCAAGATGACTATACCGATGCTGTTACACCTTGGCTATATCAAGGGAAGGCATGACCCACAAGAAAAGACAATGTTTGGAAAGGCAAAAGGAAGTTCGAAAAGAGAAAGATTGCATTGCAGATGGATAAATTAAATCAAGGAAACCACGACTCTGAGGCTGCAAGACCTGAAGAGCTGGTGATGATAGTCTATTTGGAGGCCTCTCACTACAGGTCAAAGTCAACTTGACAACAGCTAACAACCTCCACCCCAATATATATCAAATAAAGAAATGGTCAGAGATTATTGCGCAGTGCAAATTAAACCCTGCTCTAGTTTTCACTAGAAGAAAGTAATTAAATGGAAATTTAGTGGAAGTTGAAGTAGGAAAAAAATGAATACATCTTCCATATATGATATTAGAGAGATATGTGATTGAAATGAGCTCTGTATTAAGCCTACATATTAAAGAACAGTTCTTAACTATGGTAGCTATACCTAATAAATGAAAATTCTGTAGATTTATCATCTTATAATTGTTGCAATGTGCAAAAATTATAAGATGGCCCTATGTGTCACAAATGCTATGAAGAGAAGACAACTGGGAATTTAAAACCGTAAGTGTAAGAAATTATGAGACTATACAGTAAGCAATGCCTGCTCTTCAAACCACATCCTGGGGTACATTTGTTGAGAAATCCTTTGCAGCCAAAATGCAAAGGAAAAGAGCTGACAATATCACTAAGTTGAATTGCTCACTAGGCAATTAATTTATCAAAATATGATTTCCTTTTCAACTGACAGTATTGATCTTTTCATTAAGGTTAATGCTGTGTGATGTCTACAGAATCTATGCTGGTCAACAGGCATTAGTATGAATAAATTAATTTTAAAGTGAATACATAAGGGGAAATGCAGCAACAATAGAAAAAAGATTTGCTCATAGAAAAGACAAGCAAAAACTGTTTTTTTTTAAAAGATAAAATCTGCTAGAATAGGTAAAGTTTTGTTCTACTTTTTTCACTGAATTAACATTTTCTGTCATAATTTAGTCCAGTGATTTCCAATCTTTAGTCCTCAAGTTCTTTTGGACTTCCAATACCCAAAAATCCTAGTCGTTTTACCAACTGTTAGGAATTGTGGGAGCTAAAGTTCCACTCAGTGATGGGTTCAAGGAAAGAAATGACCAAGACAATGGATTACAATGGTCTGTAAATTTTGTAAGCATGCTCCATTATCTCTTCCTGTAATGTTCAATCTATTTAGAATATTCTTAATTGTAATGAAAAAAATAATGTACCCTTTTCTCAGACAGCTTCCTGAAAATGAAGATCAAGCAGCAAAAGAGGATAGCTAAGATAGGACACCACCCCCATCCCTTCGGCAATATGACAGAGCTTCTTGTCTGTAACTGTGTTCATTGCACATAATTGGCCATGTATAGTCAAAGCAGTTATAAACTGAAATTTTTCAAAGAAACTGTATTCAGAACTCCAGAATTCTAGTTCTAAAACTTGAGATTATCACAGTTTGCACAGTTTAAATGCTGCAATTATAGGTGCAATCTGGAGGTCTTTCATGATCATAAGCTGTGTTTCATTCTGTTTAGAGATGTCTAGGTACTAATCCAGGGGGCTAAATTTATAAAACGTTAAGAACCTGCTGCTGCACGTCATCAGTGAAACTATAAATGTCAAATGACTCTTCTTTGTCCGCGGGTTACTCAGCAGTTTGAGCCAGTTCATCCTCTCTCATCCCAGCTTTTTAAAATGTTAAGCCTGGATGCTATGGCATAAGAGACTTGTGACCTGTTTACACAACTTTGTGCATGTTTGGCAGTTTACTGTCTCCTACTTTCCATGTGCAGTGACCATGAGTCAGTAATAAAATGCTGTATCTTTTGAACGCATCTAATCCTAAAAGACACCAGATTCTTTCCAAAGAAGAATAATTTTTCAATCCTGATCTACACATCTTGATATTGATCTAAATGGTGATACCCATTTTTATTTGAAGTTTCACAAAATATTTCAATGTTCAGCACTGAATTCAAGTTGAGAGGTACTTAGTTAGCAGTCTTCCCTGGCAAAAATGCTACAAGATGAAGTGCTATAAATCCAAAATAATTTGTTAAGCAGGGGCCTAGAGCACTGATTAAGTGCCTTGAATCCAAGAAGCTTGTATTTGCTTGCATTACAAATTTTTAAAAAATTAAGAAGTGTAGAATATGGAAACTGAAATCAAAGGAAGCAACCCCTTAATTCTGAAAAAAGAAATGTACTATGGTTTAATGCAATGTCCCTGGCAAGCCAGGTGCAGATATTAATTGGTCTAAGACCACTGCACAAAATAAACAGGGAGTAAGATTATGAAGAAATGTGAAACAGAGAATAGATTTTCAACCATTATTTGCCAGATATACATTTGAACTATGAGTAGCACAAGTCATGTTTTCAGATGCACTGAGATGAGGTTTTCCAAGCTCTTCAAAACCACTTGATCTTAGTTAGAATTAGACTAAGTTGTCAAAGTATAACCAAGTACTTCCAGTATTTTACCTATCTTTGGCTTCTGCTTTTCTTTTAAGAGCAGTATATTCCTTTACTACTTAGAATAATTTTTTGCAAATTGAAAATATGCTTTTCTTATAATGTGAGACCATGAAGATGAAAATTAACTGTCTTGCCAACATACCTGCACTGGTTTTCTAAAAGACTTCTGAGCATTGCTCATGGTCTACATTTTAATACAAGACTTTCAGTGTTGTGATGGAAAAACAAAAGAAACCATGGCACCAAAAATTGTACATGTGAAAGGTTCACCCTGCTACAAGATTAAATGCATACAACTCACAATATTTGCTATTATGCAATTCTTACTTTTCATCATAAATGGATAATCAAAAATACGTATCCACATTAAAGAAGTTACACCTCAAACCTTTTACTGATATGAGGGCATTGGGACCACCTGCTTCCCCTCTTCACGTCTCCATGAACATTGAACCAAAGTTAATGGAGCAACCATGTTTATGTCTGTTGGGCACACTGTGCACAGAATATGCTCCAGCTAAAATGAGA
The DNA here is from genome assembly GCF_037176765.1 of Anolis sagrei. Taxonomy (NCBI): domain Eukaryota; kingdom Metazoa; phylum Chordata; class Lepidosauria; order Squamata; family Anolidae; genus Anolis; species Anolis sagrei. The sequence continues at coordinate 109,971,550 of NC_090023.1, read as the reverse complement.
AGGTAAATACCACAAACATATCAAAATATTTTTCATTGGGGTACATTTAGCATAGCCGTCTATTAAATATATACAACTTAAGTATCCAAATAACATTAGAGAAAGCAACACAGCATATTTTATATTACTTTTAATCTCCTGTTTCAGAGTTGCTAGGTCATCTTTTTATAGGAATAGATTAAAAATTTAGAGGAAGTTACTAGATTCTTAAAGGCCTTCCAAGTCCAATTAAATTGCCCTGGATATTTTTAGTACTAGAAAAATTGCTAAGGGAAGTAAACTATTGATTTCCCATGAATATTTCAATTGTAAAATATCAGTGTTATGTCCACTTAGTTAACATTATGAGATTTCTCAACATTAAAAAACCCCAATTAAGCTTTGGATATAAATTCCTCTCAAGAACTCTGAGCAGTGTGCATTAACTATCCAATTATATTTATCAATATTATCAAAAGGCTAGATTCATATTAGAGTCTATATAATCCAAACTATACAAAAATCCTGGAAACACATGTTGTATAGTTGTCTACTAAAAATGCCACTAACATTTAAATGTATTTATTATAAAAACTGCCCCTAGAGCAATCAAATTCATCAACTAAATTTACACTGAGATAATTTAATACTCAGATATGTACACTGCTTTTGTAATGCTGCTCTTAATCCTTCTATCAAATGCTTTATAATTTTGACCACATTAGTTAACAAAAAGACCATGCAGGTGAAACATCACTATAAAGTATTTGTATAATATAATAAACCCTTGAGCCTCAGTTTTCAGAGTGGATGCCTAAACTGTCAACCATCTCATAAGTGACTAACAGGTTTTCTTACTGTAAGCCCCTTGATTTGAGATCTAGAGTACTAAAATTCTTACCACCCACCTAGAATTTTCACTTTCTCAAACCTTCAATCTATTCAGCACCCCCTTTTTCATGAAGAAACTGCCAGTTTCATAGAACAAGTTATTGCTTTGAAGATTTATACTGCAAACTAATCAGTCAATATTGCTCACACAGTTTTTGGTATATTTATGTTATTATTAGATGAATAATTTGCAGTTCTTCAACTCAAGAACAAGATTATTAATGTGCATACAAATTATTTATGCTACCATAACAGGCAAAACATAAAACATTAACGGCATCATTAATTTTCTAAAATTTTAAACTAAAAGGCGATTTAATTTCAGATATCACACTGTCGCAACAGTTTACTTCAAGGTGCATTCACACACACACAAATGAACAAGCACGCCCTAGATAAACAGACTGATTATCCAACGGAATTTGATCAAAGTAACTGTTTCCAGGGTTGACGAATATATATACTATTTAAATGACAGGAAATTTAAGACATTCCATTCTAAGGGATCCCTAGAACTTACAACCAAATCAGGATGCATGTGAATTTGGGGAGCAATGGAGGATAGAAATACCGAACTCTGTTTAAGATTTCAAGACAAACTTTCGAGTATACTCAAAGTAGGGCTGGGCAAATGTGGAGGGGATAGAATGTTTCCAGGTGCCAGAAGTAATATAATGTCTGATTATATTTTAGGGTTGGGAGGGGCTCTGGGGAGAGATGTTGGGGGACCTTTGACTGATATGGGGGTAAAAAAACTATCCCAAAATTAACCATCTGCTTTAAAAGTTGGAGAAGTCTCAATGCCACTCTTAACTCTGCTATGGATTCATAACTATAATACTGAACACCATAACATGTCTTAACACATGCACTGGGGCATGGAGAGATTTAGAAAATTTGTAAATAATCATATATAACAGAAAGTATGTTGCAACAAATGAATGTTGCTTTATTCGATGAAAAATTTGCTTTGCCAAATAGGCATCATGCAGATTTTAAATAGCTACTTTTATTAACAGAATCTGCAAACCCCATGTCTTTCCTCCACCAATTGTTAAAGCCTAATGCAGGAAACTACCAGAGAACAATCAGTTCACCTCTTTTTGTTTACCCTCTGCCATTTATGCAGGCTATTTTTGTTATGTGGAATCTAATGCACTCACACAGCTTTCAGAATATGTTTACTGAAAAGCATGCACCATAGAAGATCCTGTTTAGAACCCCATATTCTAAGCAGATCTCCATTCTAGAGCATTCCTAGCAGTTAGCTAGCTGTCTAGCCTCTTTTGAAGATATCCAGAGGACACCTCACCCACCTATCTAGGCCACTGGTTCCATTGTCAACTGCTCTCAACATCAAGAAATTCCTTCAAATGTCCAATCAATACCTACCTTCCTGTAAGTTAAAACTATTGCATCTTGTTCTACCATCTGAGGTAGCAAAAAAACAAGCCTGCACCTTTCTCTCTGTAGCAACTCTCAAGATATTTAAAGAAGGCAATCACCTTTAATTCACACTGCCTTCTCTTGTTAATGTATTTCTTAAATTACTTGTGAACACTTACATCTCATTCTTTTTTGTATTAAGACACTCTGCCCCTCTCTTTCTTTTACTCCGTGTTAAATTATTTGGCAACAGCACACATGGCTTTCTTATTACTAGAAATTCTGAGACCCTGTGATTGAGTCTGAGATGCAAATGACATGTATGGTAACATGATTGGAACAGGTCAGAAAAGCTATCACTATGAACTTTGAATTTCATATACAGAAAAAGTAACTGAAGTGATAGATTTCTCCCATCTCCATTCCACTTCTTCATAGGTTTGGATGTTCAAATGGGAGGGGAAAAAAACATCAAAAGGAATGTGTATTTGTACCCGAAACTACAGCATAAGTAGTAGAGAGGAAGATAATTAGCTCTAAGATCTTAAGATGTTTAGGCTTGTGCTTTCTTTAGTTTTAAGATGGAGTTGCAAGTGGGAACCAGCCAAGAGGAAAGCCAAATAAAAGTTAGGTATATTGAGCTGGTGCGAGTTTCAAGCATTTGCATTTTGATTGGTTATGTGATGTCTGAAAGTAGGGACCTAAAAGATTTAGCAGTAACTTTAATGCCATTCGTATGTAAGATCAAAATAATTTAATTTCAAATCTTATCTAATCTACACAGAACACTAACTCTTTGATCAATTCTATCCCACAAATGAGAGGCTTCATTTTAGGCATCCACATTTTTGAAAACTTCAGCAAAAAGTTTCAGGTCCTCGAGGGTATAGGGCTCATGGCAGGGGTGAGAACTTACCAAGCACAAAGATTTTATTAGAAGAATTAAACTGCAAGACCATTTGTTGAACAACTTTAAAAATGCATATGGATGTAAGATATCTCTCTGTTGAGTTTAAATATTAGCCGATTCATTAAATGGAAACCAAAGGGTTAAACAAACAGTCAACTCTTATTGCACTGAACTAAAATATAGATTATACTTCAGACTAAAATACAAAACACTATTTAAATAATAAAAGTAGTTGCAAGAAAAAGTGCTAATGTCACTTTATTATTTTTATAAGCCACATAGCTTACACTCAACAGTTCTAGTGAACAGGGCATCCAAATGTCCATGCAGTATGCTGTCATTGTTTATGAGATTTTCTGAATGTTTGTAGGACATAAAACCTTCAAAGAAAAAGTTAAAAGTACAAGAATATAACAGAACTACTCAAAACTACTAGACATGCATATCTAAAATGCTACTTTGAAATAAGTAGTCTGTCATACTTTAAAGACAGACTTTAGCACTAAAAGCTTTACAGCTTATTTAGAAATGTGAATTAATCGTATTAACTAAAAAGTAAATTCAGTGGTTCATGTGTGATAAAACACATATACCACGCAAGGCTCCAATCTCATGTACACTTACATTGGAATAAATTAGACTGAATGCAGTGGGACTTGCTTCTCAATAATCATGCATGTTACTATAACATAAACATGTAAAAATATAAGACATGTCAAAGATATTGCATTTAGTATAATTCGACATGTGTAATTGAAATTCTCAGTAAGTTGCCCACTGCTTTGTCTTTTCTCAGTTAGTTAATACTGGAGTATTTTCCTCTATGTTAGTGAACTACACATCTATCAAAAATAGCCCCAAACCTTACTTACTCTATTTGAGCTCCATGAGCCACAAGGGCACTTATCGATTCCATACTACCAGACCGGGCTGCTTTGTGAATGGGTGTTTCACCAACATAATCCTGGTGGGGAGGAAACAACAGTTCAATATCAAGAATGTATGACTTTCAAGAAGGATTCTTATACAAATCTGCAAATTATTATTTGAAAGGGAGAAAACTGGACACTTAAAATCAACTGCTGGTTGACTGTGTTACAACACCAACGATTGTAAAAACACTAAGGATCTATCACGTACTTGTTCTTCTCAAACTGAGACTGGACATGCTCTCTTCCATTTCTGTAACTAGGATAGATATATTGTTTCTAAAGTGAACTTGTCACCCACTTTTTTATGCTAGGACAGCACATTGTTTCAAGTCAACAGTAAGGGAGGGAAATTGCAAAGCAGAGTTCGGGGCAGAAGTCTGAATGTTTGACTGAGTATCATTACACATAGTTTCATGTTTGTATTGAAAGTTTTAGAGGAAGAAATGGTCAACATTGATACCTGTTTGTTTATGTTGGCTCCTGATTGAATTAACCAGGTGAGGCACTGAGGATGCCCTCCAAAGGCAGCAATATGGGCAGGTGTTTGGCCAAAACGTGTTGTACAGGCATTTACAGAAGCTCCTGCTCTCACTAACTGCATCAAACAGTCCAGCTTTAAAAGGAAACAAGAAACGGAGAAAAACACATATTTAATTGGTTATCATCTTTAACCTATTTTTAGTGGAACATTTTTAAATGCATGTATTTTATATCCATGACAGAAAATATTTCATATGTGATTTTTATTTTATTGCTCCTCTGAATTTACAATTTTATTGTTGAAAAAAAAACCCCAAAAGACAAGAAAAATAACCTCAACACTCCTACTCCCATCCCTATTTTTCCAGGTGGTCACACTTCTTATTTTAAATTATTTTTTGTACAAATGCAAAGGAGGTAAAGAATGGTAAGTGCATAACATTGCAAATCTGTTTTCTAAGGCAAAGTATGATTCGTCTGTATTTGGACTGGGGTAATCCCAATAGTCATTTGAAAGCTCCCATCCTGCAAGAATACATTTACAATATAATATTTTAAACTTGTTCATGAACCTAACTATTTGAAGCCTAAATGCTTTTAGTGTTAAATAGTGTAATGACACTTAAAATAAAACATTAAAAAGATAAGTCAACAGCAATTCAATATCTCTTGTCTCTTGTATCTCTTGTCAATAAGATATCAAGAGTTGCTAGACAACACTTATGTCATGATGGCATGCCACACTGTATCATTGAACGCTCTCTTAATGGCGTTTAATGGTGGTAATGCCGTAATCTTAGAATCAATTCCACGTCAAGTGCGGTAAAAGCATAATGGAATGGTTTGAGAATCTGCTGTCTGGGTCTAATTCCAAAAATATTGTGTGCTGGAGTGCACTTCTAATCAACAATACATCTGGTTTTTTAGCTTAGAAGACAATTTTTTAAAAGGGCAACATCTGGAGGAGCACATGGTTCCCACCCAACAGGCATGGGAAAATTAGCGAGACAAGAACCTACACATTTTTTCATAGCATAAACAAACTTCACTATGGTTGTGCTAGATTTCACAGTTGTGAACAACAAAAGCACCATAACCTACACATACCAATTGTGCTACCACCAATTAGTTCCCCAACCACCAATTCAAAACTCTGTGTGTGAACTTGTGGAACCACTATCTGCACTTACACAACTTCGGAGAAAGTAAAACTACATGTGAAACTGTTCTTCTTTTGCTAGCATACAGCCTCAAACCAGATTCTGGCTATAAGGTCAAAAGGACTGTTTCGGAAATTGCTTAAATCAACCATCTCCTCATAAATTAAGGAACAGCCACATGTTTAGTCTATTACTCCAGAGATATGTCATATCCTTCATTGACAAGGGATGGGAATTATGTGCCTCCCTAGATGTTGCCAGACTACAACTCTCACAAACCCCAAATCATTTCAGAAGGATTGCTGGATTCCCGTTTTGATCAACTGTGTTCCTTTTGCATTTCCACTCTATCCTGCCCAAAATACAGTGGCCAGCACACATTATAGAACTTAACAGAAATCTTAACAAAATATTTACTTGCATCTTCTCATACTTAAACACATCAAATGTATCCAGAATAAAGGTAAAATGTATATTATTTATTATATTATTATAACTTTATTTGTATATCACTATTATAAGTGTCCAAAAATGATCCCAAAGAGAAAACATAATATGACAATACCTTGTATGCCTGCACATACTGCTGAAATCACTGCATACTTATTTTTGCTGTCCTAATTATATCCTGAGATTCACTATCAGGCAAGAAAAAAGATGGGAGAATGAGAGAAATGGAAACATGACAAGAATGGGAAAAAGTACACAGGTGTACTAGTTCAGGGGCAGAAGTTTGAGTTGGCTTACAATTACAGTTTTTGCTCTTCACTACCTTAATTTACATTATGTGAAAATCTAAGGAAAAGATGGAGAAAAGGGAGGGGGCAGACTGTCATCTTTCCTCCCAAAGGAAATTTTTGCTACTCTTTTGTTTATATGGTTTACATATCCATGAAAATATTTCTAACATCTGGATTTAAAACATCTAGTTAACTGATTTTCAGTACATTATGGAAGATAACAAAATATCTCCCCTTTAATTATAATGACATTTCTGGATGAAATATTAATAAACAAATAAATTCAGAAGAAAATTATGCACAGAATCCACTAAAATCTTTTCACTTAACAGAATATCTTTCTACTTCCAATGGGAAGGAGGGTTATTTTCTTTCCCACTCAAAATCAGCTCTAATGGATTGAAGAACCTCCAGGGTAGATCAGAGGCATGGAGAGGGGAAACAGTGTCCTCAAGTTTGAATTCTACTCAAGAAATTTAAAATTTCCAAAAATTTCCCAACCCGCCACACATCCACACGTTTGTAACAGACAAGGGGAAGAATGAATGATGATCTCTTCTCATAAAGCAATTCTCCTATCAAGTGTATTGTTGCCGAGCACAAGCAGACAGCTGTTTCCCATTTGAACACTCCCTCCTGGAACCTAACACCTTTGTTGCCATAACAGGCAAATAAAAATGAAATGAAATCTGCAGTTGTGTACATATAAATGCCAAACAGACAGCTATTCATGTTTAGAACAAAGTGACCAAAATCTGAAGGCAAAAAGGTTCAAGACTATATTTTAATTTGAAGTCACCTCCATACAATTTTATGTGTACTACCAGGACTGAATAATGAAGGGGAGAAAGAAGCAGTTGGAAGGGCACTGTTTACTCTGTTGGTTCACATAGCACTTGCACATTTTAAAGTTATACTGAAGATACACAGGATCTCTGACGATGGAACCTATTGACAAAACATTTTATTGTTGTTGCAATTGTGACCAGTCAAGTAATTTTCAACTTACAACCTTAAAGCAGCTCTAACGCAAGGGTTTTTTTGGCAAAATCTGAACAGAGTGGATTTGTTTTTGCCTTCCTCTGAGACTAAAAAAGTATGATTTGCCCAAAGTCAACCCAATGGGTTTCCATGGTTGAAGCATAGATTCAAATTCTGGTCTCCAGAATTGTATGCGCCACTCAAATCTAGCTCTGTATTGCTTGAGGAAAAGAAAGAAGTAGATCAATTATGATTCAGAATTCAAGACCATTACTTAATACTACTTGCCCCAACCATAATTCAGGTTAACTGTAGAAGGCGGCACATTTATGCCTGATATCCAATCCAGTCTGTTTGTAAATAAATAAATAAATAAATAAGGAGACAGTGCCCCGGGCCATCCCTTATTTTACAACCAGGCAAAAAGGGCACATACAAAACACTACACGAGCACTATAGACATATCTACTAGTAAATCTATATCCATGATGATATAGCTAACCTAGGGAGATAACAAAGATTTATATACACCCAGTAGTAGATAATGTGTCTTGTTAATGGGAAAAGCATACTTGCGTACATTTTCATTCTCAAAGATAAGAAAGAAAAGATGCAACCAAATAGAGGGAGATAAAACACTGGAGGGAGGTATGGTTCCTCCCTCCTATGCACATTTTCTCCTTGATTGAGGAGGGAAGTAGGAACAATTTAGCCTTTGGGACCTAATACTATAAGCCTTATGCTCTTTCTTATAGTCTCCTGGACGTGACAGGGAAGGGATGCACACACCAAAGTAGGCAGCCCTAATCCTTTAAACACAATGCTGCAAAGTCTAGAAAGATTCCAGGAGCCTAAGGGAGAAAATAAACCCCAAACTGCAAAAGAAGGTTTTTTTTCTGAGTGACCACTGGAATAGGAGGGCTCTCTCCAGACTTCATGTTCCCATTTGTAATTTTCTCAAGCAGTTCAGAACTTCAATAAGACCCAGGAAAAAGGTTGCCACTTATTAACTGACAGCAAGATGATCACATAGCCTCCTTTAGAGGTCCATTTCAGATCTGAAAAGCTATGAAAAATGTATGTATATTATATTTTATTCTACTAGTCCACTCTACAGAAGGCAGAAAATCAGGAAGAATGATTTATGAGGAAATCCTTTCATTTTCTAAATATAACATTGTGAAGTGGGCCAAGGCACTTGGGGATTAAAACATATACCAGGAAATTTATAAATAGAGGTTGTGCACATCTGCAGATGGATAATAGGATTTCCCCAATTTGAAAATACTTTCTTCTGTTCCTTCGAAGCAAATTCCATAAACTGGTACTATACAGCCAAAGATATATCTGTAAATGACTAAAACACAAAATATGGATTGTGGTGTCTGGAAACTTATCTGCCAACATTTTTGCCTGCTGGTTATAGAGACACTGAATATCCTATATCTAGAATGGAATAAATGAATATACATTGTACACAAAATCCATCTGACGTATGGAATGAAGGTCATTTTATACACAATGCCCTTGTGTGCATGAAGCAAAGTTTGTGTACAGTAAACCATCAGAAAACAAAGGGGCCAAGATCTCACTTCCCATGAGGATGGTCTGGAATATTTTGGATTATTCCAGACAAGTGATGCTCAACTTTACATTAACCAGGCATATACAGGCGTTTGGGGAAATACAGAGTGTCCCTAAGTCTCTATACATAGGAAAAATTAGCAAATTTATATTATATTATACTTTTTAAATAGTTTACTTTGTGTGTGTGTGTGTGTGTGTGTGGAAAGCGGTGGCCAACATATGTGATGGATATTTTGTCATCAAAGGTACATTTAGCCACAATATCCTATGTCTGGAAACAGAATGGGGGACGCCTGGCTATGTTTGAAAAAGATTTTGACGTCATTGTGGACAACAAGTTAAACATAAGCCAACAATGTCATGCGGTAGCTAAAAAGGCCAATGGGATTTTGGCCTGTATAAATAGGAGTGTAGTGTCTAGATTCAGGGAAGTCATGTTACGCCTCTATTCTTGCCTTGGTCAGACCACACCTGGAATCACACTGTGTCCAATTCTGGGCATCACAATTGAAGGGAGATGTTGACAAGCTGGAATGTGTCCACAAGAAGGCAACTAAAATGATTAAGGGTCTGGAGAACATGCCCTATGAGGAGCGGCTTAAAGACCTGGGCATGTTTAGCCTGCAGAAGAGAAGGCTGAGAGGAGACATGAGGGGGGCCATGTATCAAGAGGTGAGGGGAAATCATAGGGAGGAGGGAGCAGGGTTGTTTTCTGTTACTCTGGAGACAACACAATGGTTTCAAACTACAGGAAAGGAGACTCCACCTGAACATTTGGGAGAACTTCCTAACTTTGCGAGCTGCAGTGGAACTCTTTGCCCCGGAGTGTGTTGGAGGCACCTTCTTTGAAGGCTTTTAAACAGAGGCTGGATGGCCATCTGTCAGGAGTGCTTTGAAGGCGATTTTCCTGCATCTTGGCAGGTGGGTTGACTGGATGGCCCGCATGGTCTCTTCCAACTCTATGATTCTGTGGAGAGTCTGGAGATACCCTGTACAAATCCTCTACTCCTGTGTTTTGATCGTTGACGTGCCCTTCCTTCCTTAGTACAGGCAGTTATGAACCAAGTACAGTAGGTTCTGTAGGTTTGTTCTAAAGCTGAATTTGTATGCAAGTCTGAACAGGATCATTGTAAGTGTAACTTCAGCCACATAGGCCCTTTCACACAGTCACATAACCTAGAATATCGAGGCAGGTAATCCACAATATCTTTGAACTGGATTATCTGAGTCCACATGAGTCCATATAATCCAGTTCAATGTGGGTGTTATACAGTTGTGTGGAAGGGAGGGAAGGAGAGCGAGCTTGGGTACCATAGGGAAGGGTGAACACCCCTGTGGTGTTTGTTTCGCTGTCTGTGCCCGTTTGGAAGATTTCACCTCACTTCCTGCCCCTGTGAGAACTGGATTTTGAAAATGTTGGCTTGTTGTGGAAACAAGGATTGGTGCTACAGCTTCAGTGGAGCCGCCTTTTCCCCGTGATAACAATCCTTCCAGTATATTTCTCACTCCCTGTTGCCTCACACCCCCCCCGTTCTTAACTAGGAGTTGTTTGTTTGTAACTCGGGGCCTCCCTCTTGTGTCTCCCCTCTCCGAGGAAATGGCTCGAGCCCGGCCTGGAGAGAAAATGGCAGCGCGGCATGGCGGGGGGAAGGCGCGAGGCCTGGCGCGCGCCAAGATGGCGGCGGCGGCGGCGGGTGCCGGCGGAGGCGTGGGGCCTACCTTGCCGAAGTGGGCGGCCCAGTGGACGGGCGTCCAGCCGTAGAAGGAGTCCTCGGCCGCCAGGGAGTCTCGGGAGGCGCCCTGGAGGAGCAGGGCGCGCAAGGCCGGCAGGTCCCCGTCGCGGCAGGCGCGGTGCAGCGGGAAGCGCAGGCTGAGCAGCTCCTCGCTCGAGAAGCCCGCCTCGGCGCCGCAGCTCACGGACATGATGGTGGTGGCCTTGGGCGGGCGAGGGAGACGGAGGGAAAGGCGACCACCACAAGCGAGCCGCCGCTGGCTGGCTAACTGACTGGCTCTGCCTCCCTCAGCCGCCGAGCACAAAGAGACCGGGGCGGGACTGGCAGAGGCCTGGCTCCTCCCCGGCGAGAGGCGTGCCTCAGAGGAAGAGGAGGCGGCGGCGTGGATTCACTTTTCCGTTGTGGGAGCCACCATTAGAACAACCCCCCCCCCGCACACCAGCACTCACAACAACGGTGACTGAGTGGAAAAGACTGGCACTGGAGCTTTTTAAAAACCAACACTAGTAGGATTATCTCCATCCTCCCGTTGTAAATCAATGGGTAGACGCAGGGAATGCCCTGGATGTGGCCTATCTGGAGCCTGCTTGCGCCATCAACATTTAACATTTATACAAATGACCAGCCACTGCCAGAAGGGACAAGGAGTTTCATCTATGCTGACGATCGCGCCATCACCATTCAAGCAGGGAGCTTTGAAATGGTTGAACAGAAGCTTCCCAAAGCTTTTGGTGCTCTTACATGTGCCAACAATGTGATGCGGCGGCAAAAAAAGCCAATGGGATTTTGGCCTGCATCAGTAGGAGCAATTCCAACAGAAAGGAGGAAACATTGAAAATGAACAAAATCTGGCTACCAGTATTTAAAAAACTCTAAAATTACAACAGCAAAACAACAGAAGGGAAACAATCTGGGACATCTAATCACCTCTCAATAAAAGATTGCTCCGGGCACTAACAAGCCACACCAAACAACAGCCAAGCCATCAAATGCTAATCAAGGTGGTCAGTTGAAACATTCACACCTAGCTCCAGCAGACAAGAATCCTTTGTCACACCCTGGTCATTCCACAGATATATAAACCCTTTTGCCTAGTTCCAGCAGACCTCATTACCTCTGAGGATATTTTATTTATTTATTTATTTATTTATCATGTCATCCGCAACCAGAACATTGTATTACATTTCTAACAGATCAAAACAAACAAACAGATAAAAAAAACAACACAAATTTTGCAAACTTGGTAGCTGATTAAATGTCCTTTGACCAGTATCTGGCCACTTGGAGTGCCTCTGGTGTTGCCGCAAGAAGGTCCTCCATCGTGCATGTGGCAGGGTTCAGGGTGCATTGCAGCAGGTGGTCAGTGGTTTGCTCTTCTCCACAATCACATCTCCACCTCTGAGGATGCTTGCCATAGATGCAGGCGAAACGTCATATAGCCTGAAAAAACCTACAACAACCCAATAGGAGCATAGTGTCTAGATCCAGGGAAGTCATGCTACCCCTCTATTCTGCCTTGGTTAGACCACACCTGGAATATTGTGTCCAGTTCTGAGCACCACAATTGGAAAGAGATATTGAATGTTTCCAGAGGAGGGCAACTAAAATGATGAAAGGTTTGGCGAACAAGCCCTATGAGGATTGGCTTCAAGAGCTGGGCATGTTTAGCCTGAAGAAGAGAAGACTGAGAGGAGACATTATATCCATGTATAAATACATGAGAGGAAGTCATAGGGGGGAATGAGCAGGTTTGTTTTCTGCTGGCCTGGAGACTAGAACGCAGAACAATGGCTTCAAACTACAAGAAAGGAGATTCGATCTGAACATTTGGAAGAACTTCCTGACTATGAGAGCCGTTCAGCAGTGGAACTCTGCCCCAGAGTGTGGTGGAGGCTCATTCTTTGGAAGGTTTTAAACAGAGGCTGGAAGGCCATCTATCAGGGGTGCTTTGAATGCAATTTTCCTGCTTCTTGGCAGGGGGTTGGACTGGATGGCCCACGAGGTCTCTTCCAACTCTGATTCTATGATTCTATTTCTGTGGATGATCTCCCTCTGACAGCTCCAGCACCCCGCGGGGACATGAGAGAAGCCTCTGACAAGGATGGTAAAACATCAAAATGCAGTCATCCCACAGTGATCTGAAGAAAAAGCTGCCCTGTTATCCTGTGCCTCCGACAACGACAACAGGGGAAAGGGAGCAAAGTTATTTAATTATTTATTTCGCGCACTTCTACCCCGCCCTTCTCAACCCTTGAGGGGGACTCAGGGCGGCTTACAAAAAGGCACAATTCGATGCCAACACAGACAATAAGTTAAAAACATATATAACAGCAATTATAAACAGTTAAAACAATCCGTTATATATCCCAATCAATAAAACCAATCCTATGCTCAACGTTTGCCAGCTCAGAGTCCGTAAGTTCATTCCACATTGTCAAATCCTATCAATTCTGGTCGACCTTGTCCTTTGTCTATCTGCCAGATTACCCAAAAGCCTGGTCCCATATCCACGTTTTTAATTTCCTTCTAAAGAGAGGAGGGATGCCGATGACCTAATTTCCCCAGGGAGTGAATTCCACAGGCGGGGGCCACCACCGAGAAGGCCCTGCTCCTCGTCCCCACCAATCTCACTTGTGATAGAGGCGGGGCCGAGAGCAGGGCCTCCCCAGAAGATCTTAAAATTCCGAGGTGGGACGTAGAGGGAGATGCATTCGGACAGATACGCTGGGCCGGAACCATATAGGGTTTTGTAGGTCAAAACCAGCACTTTGAATTGTGCTCGGAACTGGATCGGGAGCCAGTGGAGTTGACATAACAGAGGGGTGGTATGCTCCCTGTATGGCGCTCCGGTGAGTAATCTGGCTGCCGCCCGCTGGACTAATTGAAGTTTCCGAACAGTTTTCAAAGGCAACCCCACGTAGAGTGCATTGCAATAATCTATTCGGGATGTAACCAGAAGGGAGCAAAAAAAATCCGGGCATCCCCTGGGCAACATCCTTGCAGCCAATCTCACACCAGAAACAGTTTCTCAAGTCGCTCCTGACATGAAAAAAACAAAACAAAACCCTGCTATTACAGGAAAAATCAGATGACTCCTAATCCATCTAAAACACAGAAGTGTGCTTTTCATTTTAAGAAAAGACAAGCATCTCGATCTTTGAGAAATACCTGGGAAGGAATCCCACTGGAGCATTGCAGCACACCCAAATACCTGGGAGTTTCCCTGGACCGTTCTCTGACCTATAAGAAGCACTGCCTGAATACCAAGCAAAAAGTGAGCGCTAGAAACAATATCATACAAAAGCTGACTGGCACAATCTGGGGATCACAACCAGATACAGTGAAGACATCTGTCCTTGTGCTTTGCTGCTCTCCTGCTGAGTATGCATGTCCAGTGTGGAACACATCTCACCACACTAAAACAGTGGATGTGGCTCTCAATGAGACATAGCACATTATCACAGGATGTCTATGCCCCACACCACTAGAGAAATCATACTGTTTAGCTGGAATTGCACCACCTCATATCCGCAGGGACATAGCAGCCAGCAATGAAAGGACCAAGACAGTGACATCTCTGGCCCATCCCCTGTTCAGATATCAGCCAGCACACCAATGCCTTAAATCAAGAAAAAGTTTACTAAGATCTACAGAGATACTCGCAGGAACACCTAGCGTAGAAGGGGCCTCAGAGCCTTTCCAGACAGGCCCTATATACCAAGATCCGATCCCAGGTTTTCTGTTTATCCCAGATTATCTTGCAGTGCGGACTCATATAATCCAGTTTTAAGCAGACAACCTAAGATCAGATCCTGGGATATAGGGCCTGTCTGGAAGGACCCACAGGCTTTTGCTCCACTTTGCCTCTCAACAAAGAATGTATAGACTTACCATTCTTACCATTTGAAGATATGGTATCACTTGTTAAGAAACATGTACCTATCCTTCTAATTCAAAATAATTTGTTATATCTAAGAATTCAAAAGTATAGCTATAATGTTCCTTCCAAGTGAAAGGTTATGGATAAAATAAGCTGACTGCTGTATGTATAGTTAAAAAAAAATTACCTTGAGAACAGCAGCATTGAGCAGGATTTGATCTCAGCACCTAGTCAATACTTCCTCTTTTCTGCTTAGAATTTAGAGACAAAATCTGTTAGATCCAACTTTAAAAGTAATGTAAAAGTGATCTGTCACAGGTAGTTATGGAATAAAACAGGGTTTTAGGGTTACGATCCCTATGACAAATCATAGCAAACAAGTCTCTTTCTTAAAAGCTAAGTTATGCATGGTTCAAAAACAGAGGGAGGAATTACCTTTTCTTCACTGAAGTTCAAATTATCCTGTCTGGGAGTTTCTTGTCCTGATCTGTGAAAAATAACCTCCAAATAACCTCCAAACATCCAAGTCTGTTTCCAGCCCCAAACCAGGAATCCCATAAAATAAATAGATGATTAAATTTCTATGTAGAGTAAGAGGAATGTAATGGTACTTACTGACATGATGTCTGTGGCTGATTGAGAATAAATATCAGGTTGTTAGAACAAAACAAGTATTTACAACATAGAAAAGGAAATTCTCCCACAAAAACATTCTCACTTCATAGGGAAAGAGTAAAAAGGTGGCCCACCTGTATCTTTGGTCATTGAAATGGCAACTTCCTGGATTCCTTTACAGATCTAGAAAAATCAATCCCAAAATACCAATGTTTCCCCAGCCCCGCCCAGTTCCCCCAAATAAAACCAGTAGAAATCCAGACAGATGAGGCATCAACAAGATAGGAGTGCATCTGAAATAATGAGAACTGTGCCGCCACTTTGACCAAAGGCCCCAGAACTAGTCACAAAAATAACAAAACATCTGTTATTTGATTGCACTAACCCACCTGTCCAAGCTCAGAATTGTGCACTACTCAGAACACTGACGGTTGTTAGATGGCTGTTATATATTGTATTATGTATGGTTGTTTTAAAACTGTTGGAATTGTTTTTATGAATTGTATTGTGTCATATTTTAACTATGTCGAATCTCAGACTTGTCCCCATGTAAGCTGCCCCGAGTCCCTTCAGGGAGGTGGAGACTACAAAAATAAAGTTATTATAATATTATTATTATTTCTTAAAAATCAAGGCAGCACCTTAATCCTAGTCTAACCCAAACAAAATGTTAACTGCAGGGAAGGTTTTAAATTCAAACATTATTCATGTAATATTCTAAAAGAAAGGACATAACAAAACCAAGGGAGAACTAAACACCCCTTCTATCCCAATAGACCCAAATAGCCATTGTTGTGACATGTGTCAAAATAACTCATTGCGCAGATCTTCAACTCAGGAATGCCAAAGGTGGCCAAAGGAGATTCATGTCAGTTTCACAGGCCACTTGGTTTGCTTAGAAAAAAATTGAACTATGATTTACTTTGGCTTTGCCAGATGTCCCAATTGTTCCTCTCTTCACCTTTTTGGAGATATATTTCAAGTTCCTTTGTCTACTGTTCCCTCAATCTCTCTCTCTCATCCTGCCCAAAGCTCTGATAATGGAAGGAGTGGGAAAAACCAGTATGGAACCAGTGGGACAGTCTCACTTACCGGAATGGGCCAGATCTTTTCGCCAGCCAGTTCGCATCACAATAGGAAAAAAATAGTTCCTGGCTGTGGTGCTCAATGCATACAAACATGTTTTTGTAAATCTTTGCTCATTTGATACAGGCTGAGCATCCTTTGTCAAGAAACACAAAATGCTCCATAGTTCAAAAATTTCCACCTGAGAAGTGCTGTATTTAGAAAAAATGAGGTCCCGTACTAGTTATGTTATGAAGCCCCTTTGTGGGCCCTGAATGAGATAGGCCTGGTAGGCCTAGACTGCCTGCTTTGTGACACACTCCCATAGACTGTATCAACTCGATCATTATGTCTGTCATAGTTCCAAAACAGAATGCCCTCAAATTGGGGGTGGGGGGTGGGCAGGAGGATAGCCCCCCCCCCCCCCGGCCAACAGGGCCCTGTGCTTAAGCACACCTAAGCACAATGGTCAGTCTGGTACTGCATAGGCACTTTGTTTGGTTCCAGGACATCCATGGATGCCACAGTTCCATTATATTCAATGGCATACTAAAATACACTCTCCATGCCATCTGACAAGTAGTGGTTTGAGGATTCGCCTGGGTGTCTGGCACAGTTTTCCAAACATTCCATGTTGATAGCACACATTTTAGTCCTGCATCATTTTGCTACACAGTAACTGAGTTTTTCCAGCAAACTGGAGGTTAAACCAGCCCCTCATAAGTGATACAAACACATACTTAAATTGTAATAACAAAATACATGGGGACACAACATATCTCATGAAAAGCTTTCATTGGATTTTTAAAAAATATAAAGGTAAATGTAAAGGTAGTCCCCTGACATTAAGTCCAGTCATGTCTGACTCTGGGGGTGTGGTGCTCATCTCTATTTCTAAGCCGAAGAGCCAGCGTTGTCCGTAGACAACTCCAAGGTCATGTAAAAAAATATACGATTTGCTTATTTCACATATTTTGTGCGACATACCTACACACTGCAGCCGACACATTAATGTGTTGTGACACACAGTTTGGAATGCCCACCCATTGGCCAAGGTCTCAGAGCCCCCCCCCCCCAGGTGTCCCTAATTTTTAAGGTAGACACCTGGCAACCTTGACTAAAATATGATGCCTTTGGTTTCCACAGGAATTTAATTCCAGGACCCCTGTGGATACCAAAACCTTTGACTGATCAAGTCCCAATTTTATACAAAGGCACAGCAAAAGGGTCTGACAGCTGATAACTTGTGAATTGGCCTGGGTCCATGGATTAAGATTGGGACTGTCGACAGAACCCATCACACTTTTATCACAGCCCAAATTCTGTTGGTAAAGGCTAAATGGGAACTGTTATTTCTGAGTAGATTTGTGTGAAGAAAGACCCAGGCAATGATGGGAAGGCATGACTTTAGCCACAGACCAATTCTGCCAAATATCAGGGAGCAACATAAAAGTTGTGCACACAGAGACATATACTGCAATATCCCAACACATTTGCCACATCTGGAAGAGTAAGCGCCACCTGCTCAAATTAAATAATATTTAAATTAAAAATAATTGACTCATTAAAGGAGTAATGGCAGTGTTAATCAGAAAATCTAGTGAATTACATATAAAACAATGTCAGTATTTAAATGCCCGCTAATTAATTAGCAGGCATTTCATTATGTAACTGCTCAGATTTATTAAATTGTCAGTTTGCTGTTTAGACACCTATGATGTTTTTGTTGTGCTCCATCAGTTGACTTGATCAACAGAAGCTCATGCTACAATAAATAAATCTCAAAAGTGCTGATACATTATTCCCCTCCCCCTTTTTAAAAAATGGAATATCATGTACTTTGGACCTTTATAAAATCATTTGGGTGAAAACCATGATTGTATTAGCCAAACACAATATCATGAAAATTGCAACCATCCTGTACATGCTTATTTCAGAGTAAGCACCACTGACCTTAACAGAGTTCATTTCATTATGCTTTCAAATCTCCTAATCCAAGACATGCAGTCTGCAGATTGTAGTTTTCCATTTCCAGTGATGACATGAAAGCACTCTGTATTTGTTGAGAAAATATTTATTACAGCTTTTCATATGCTCCTGGTTTAGGATGAAATACGGATTTTGAAGAACCCCAAAAACAATATCTTGGGGACTTGGGTTGGCAAACCTTATATTTTAAGATCATGTGAGTGCTCAGAGTTTTTTCACAATACTGTTGAAATTATTCATGTAGACACCAGAGAAGATTGCCCTTTCTCCTACCATAACGTAGGCATCCTAAGATAGAACAAAACACTGCAAACTTTTTTTCATTGTTGCTCAAAGTGCCGTGCAGTTAGATCTCTATTCTCCCATTAGTCTTTACGATCATTAATTTGACTTGTTTCAAATATTTGCAGAATAGGTGGGGTGTGAGTGGAATAAGTGTTCACACAAAGAGGCTATTCATAAACTCCAACCGCCTCATTTGTGTAAATAAACAGTGCAACGTTTATGAGCCCAGAGGATGAGAACTCTTATTGGTAATAATAATATAGAATGGCTGGTATCAAAAATGAAGCTTCAGGTCAATCTAAATGCTTTGGCATGCCCAGTGTGGTTTTGAAAAAAAAAGGTTTTATCGCCTTCGTACAATAGAGTTATTCTATACCATATCAAAAACTGTTTTTCCTTTCATTCTATTTTTGAATACAGATTGCTATGAAGCTTGGAGAACAACTATTAGTGAAACACAAGACCACTGCTCCCATCGCTGTGTGTAACTAGATGTGTTCCTTTTCTGGAATTCATTCAATACTTTTTAAAAGTTAAGCTTATCATTGTCAACAAGATTATTTTCTAAATTGAGTACCTCCTGAGGCCAGATCCTGCCAACCGTTTGGTTGAATCTGTGTACTGAAAACTGAACATCCTATTTTGGGAGTTTACCCATAGATACTTTTTATGCAAGCACCAGACCTTATGTCTGCATTTGCTTGGGCAAAAGCCAGCCTTCTCATGGTTTCACCAGCTGGGTCTTTCCATCAAGACACTCCAGATAAAATTGGAAAAACTGGCAAGCCTATAGAAGTCACTGTTCCTCTATAATGGAAAACTTTCAAGTGACCAGTTGTCCTAGTGCTGAAATTACTCTTGCTTCAGAAAACGTTGTGACTTTCTACGTGGAGATTCCTAAAGCAGGAGAGAGTTAAATTCTTAACTATGCTTATAGTTAAAACATCTATTTTAAAAAGAAAAAGGGGAGATGAAATAATCACAGTTTTTATATGATATCAGGATCTTGCTCTTAGCTCTGTATCCTTCTCAATACAGGTTGAACATCCTTTATTCAAAATACTTGGGGACAGATACATTTAATTTTGGAAAATTTGCATATACATAATGAGATATCTTGAAGTTGGAACAGATTCCCTTTATTTTTCATATACACTTCATTCACATACTCTGAAAATAATTTTATACACAGCATATTTTTAAATATTTGTGTACAAAACAAAATTAGTGCACATTGAATCATCATGAGGAAAAATTGTCACTACCATAGCCACATGTGAACAAGTTTGGATTTCAGAATTTCAGACAAAAGATGCTCAATTTGTACTTGGTTCTGAAACATATCGTTTCTAAGTGTCCCTAAGAGTAAGCAGCCACAATAACTTCATATATCAGACTGGAAATTTCTGGCTATCCAAATAAATTCCCAGAAACTCTAGCTTGTGTTGTCAATGGAATACAGGGAGTTGTAGTTCAACAACATCAAGATTCCTACTTCTTATATACTGATACCTTATCTGTGTGGTAAAAAGTTTCAAGTTTAACCTGGAGGAGAATATGAATATTCTAGGGTGCATCTACATTGTAGAATTAATGCAGTTTGACACTACTTTAACTGCAAGGTTGCATCTGAGGAAATAGTCCATGAAAGCTTATGTTACCAACTTTGTGCTCTCAGTTAGATCCCTTTGCATATAGTCTTCATAAAGTAGCTGTAATAAACTGAAGCTTGCCTTACTATGGAAAGAAATTGGAAATAATACAGGTGTCAATATGTGGTTACTCCAGAGCTACACATGGTATGAGGAGACAAATGTGAACGTGTTACTGGATAGTATCAACCCACAACATCTATCATAAGGCTCAAGACTATGAACAAAACAGAAGCCCTTTGAAAAGCTGACTAAAGTGGAAATTCCATATACAAGAGGCAGAGCACATAGCTCGCACAGCTGTTCCTTATGAGCTACTGGAAAGGAACAAAAGTGGGTGGATGGATAATCCAACCAAGTCATAACAGAACAAATGCAAGCAGTGGGAAGCTATCTTGTGATCTATGTTTAAAGCATTCTTTGCTTACATGTGGAATTACACATTGTCCAGGAATTATTTTTGACAATTTGCACAAGGCCTGGCAATAAAGATTAAAGGCTGGTTAACAGGTTTGTGTTGTTTTTATGATCGCCTCAGGAAAACTAAGGTGAATCTGTGAGTTGTTTGGACACAGGAAAGATACACCGACTATCTGTGACCAGAAAGAAGTGTAATGAATGCTGATTCACAATGCCTGATGCCAGCAAGCCACATGGAGACTGGTTGCTGCTGATCCAAATGCAGGATTAGCATTTCACTGCTTCTACAAACGGCATAGTCTAAAAGTGATCTCCTCCTCCACTCCTTCCTTTTCAAGGTTGATATTACAGCTTTAAATCAGTCACAAGGGAGGCTGCAATTTATATAGACTCTTACTGTCGCTTGCCTATCTATACATAGAGACATCCCAAGGTCATTTAAGGTTGTCAGCCTTTTATCTCATCTGTCACTATGCTGTAAACTACAACATGACAGATGTCTTTTTAGTCATAATTTTAGATGTACAGTAATCTCTCAGCTAACCGGCACCCATGGGGATTGGTAGATGTTGGATAAATGTAGTTTCTGGTTGCTTGAGAGTTACTATTAAAAATAGACCTACCGTATATCTTCAAGTATAAGCCAAGTTTTTCAGCCCCTTTTTTAGGCTGAAAAAGCCCCCCTCAGTTTATACTTGAGTCAAAGTTATTTATTATTTTACTCTGTTATTATTATTATTATTATTATTATTACATTTATTTTACTCTATTGGAAGGATACATAAGCACATTTACACTGAAGAAGGTTAGAATACTGATTTAATCAGAGTTGGACAGTCTTATCTTACATTACAGTTTAATGTAAATATTTAAAAAAATTAACCTACTGATGCCTCAAATAATGTAATTTTATTGATATCTATTTTTATTTTGAAATGTACCATTAGCTGCTGCATTTCCCAACCTCTGCCTATACTCGAGTCAATATGTTTTCCCAGTTTTTTGTGGTAATATTAGTTTCTTCGGCTTATATTTGGGTCAGCTTACACTTTTGTACATATGGGAACTAATACTGTATAACCTGTATTATACCAAACAATCAACTCTGCATTGATAGTATTATGGTAATATTAAAATACACCAATTAAAAGCAAATAAAGGCAAACTTAATGCAAGATTTCTGCTAAAATTGATTTAATTTTAATTTTATTTGAAGTATTTTTAAAATTTTTGTCAGTTGCTTGAGAGCTCCAGTTGCTTGAGTTTCATTTAACTGGAGTCTACTGTACCTTGTTTACTATGAGGACAATTTGTGAGTAAACTCTGATAAATATTTTCCAGTGCTTGAGAAGGTGACATTGTATTGCCTCAAATAGAGAAAGCAAAGGCTTATAATGTCTGATCTCCAACTAAGCTAAATCCCAAATGCCCTATTTTGAACTGTTTCAGTCCTCTTGACATCATTCTGCTTAAATCTACATATTTTGACTAAATTTGGTGGTAGAGCAAGCATCTAATGAGATTTTATAGGCAAACTCTTAGATGCTTAGATGAAGTTTGAAATGTGATCCTTCTTTCTTTGCTTTGTAGTAAAAGTTTTCAACTATAAAGAAGGGGACATTAACCTCAACAAAGTGTCTTAGATATAGAATCAGATCTGATTTAGCATCCCATTGAGTTAATCATAGTAATAATTGATTTTTATTACAGGCTGCTATATTTTTTAAATTAAAAAATGTTTCAGGTGCATTAGGGTCATAAATATAAGGTACAAGCCAAATTCTCCTTATGGCACAGCATGGAAAATTCGGACAATCGCAGAAGTCTCTGTACAGCCTGGGTCACTCTTCCCCATGTCAAGGGTCATGCTGTCTAGAGATGATAGATTTATAGAGTATCATTTGTGGAGGAAAACATGATATACATACACAAGGTGAAGCATGTATATAAACTCTTTTGCAACCATGAGCTTCATATCCAATTTTAATCGTATTTCTCCATTACTTTTAAGTAAACACTATGCCATTTGTCAGAAGATTGGTAGTATAATAATTTTATCCCCCCCCCCCCGACAGATATAGATAAAAATACATGACAGTACAAACATGCAATAAGTTACAATGAAATCAAACTAACAATAGAATCATTACCAAGTATTCAGCATTATTTATCATTGAGCTTGGTGAAGAAGCCATCAAATATTCATACTTTCAAAAAATAAGTAAAAAAACACTCAGCATTTTAACAGAAATCAATACAAATGCTTTCTCATTGCCCTCTGTGAACTCAAGAATACTGTTCAGCCAGGGTGTTGTTAGTCAATGGAGTCTGCAGTCAAGAACAGTTTCTGAGAACAAAGAGTCTTAATTACTCAATCTTAACCATATTTACTTTAATTAGATCCCTTTGTGCTACCAAGATAATTTTCTTGTAAAATAAACTCACACTTGACTGTCTTTATCTAATCTAGGACCTCATCTCCTGAGTGAGGGGAAAGTGGGAGAAAGTGGAGGGAACTGTCTTACTCAATTCCCTCCTGTCAAGGTCTGTCTTCTGGGATGGCTAGCCAGCCCACATCCTTTCCCTGTTGGGGTCCGTCTTTTCTTCACTTTCACCCATTTAGAGTTGGGTAGCACTGGGACCCACCAGAAGTGCCCTTATGTCATGTGATGGCCTCCATGGGACTCTTGTGGGGCTCTATTTCCGAAGTGCATGGAAACTGAGCCCTGAATCTATGGGATGAGGTCTCCAGTTGTTGTTGCTGTATGCCTTAAAATTATTTCCAACTTAAGGTGAACCTAAGGTGATCCTTTCATAGGGATTTTCTTGGCAAGATTTGTCTAGAGAGAAATACTTTTGACTTTGTCATCTTCTAAACCTGACAGATTGTGACTTGCTCAAGGTCATCCAGTGGGTTTCCATGGTGAAGTGGGAATTCAAATCCTCATCTCTAGACCTGTAGTCTAGTGCTCAAGCCATCACAGCACTCTACTTCACACACCACCACTTTCCATGTCTAACAACAGGTATATTGCAGCAATCTCTTGGAGAAAAAAATAGAATGCAAAGATAACAAGAGATGTAATTAAAGGGATCTAATTAAAGTCCCCCCTCGGGGGTTGAGAACGGCGGGATAGAAGTGCCTGAAATAAATAAATAAATAAGTATTGAAAGGTCTCTAATGTCTACTTCAATTAGGCCACTAAAGCCTCTATTTAAAACATTTATAGAAAAAGTTCACATATAGATAAGGAGGTTATAAGTATCCTCTGAAGGTTTAAGGAAGAATGCCTTATTGAGGCTTTGCTGGGGTTATTTTTTAAGTATTCCTTGTCTGGTAATACTGTTTTGGCAAATCAGGTCATAAGCCTGAATTCAAGCTTGCTTCAGTAGTCTAAATTTATAGGCTATTATGAATATTATTTATTTATTTATTTATTTATACCCCGCTTTATCTCTTTTGAAGGAGACTCAAAGTGGCTTAACATAAAGCATTAGCATACAGCTTAAAATGTACAAATATGCAAACGTTAAAACAGAATTACATATAAACAGTATTTAAAAATCCACAATTAAAGAGTTAACAGTTAATATAAGCTGAATTAGTTCCTGTAAATATTTCCATAGTATTTCTTCATTTAAAAGAGTAATAGTGTTTGCTTTTGCATTATTGAAAACGTGTAGTATGCGATAACATTTTAATACTCGTATAGTATTTGCTTATATTGTATTATACTATCACTGCACTTTAGTCTTAGCTCTCTTGTTGAATATCTTGGTATTCTCATTTAATAGTCTTTTGAATTACTGAGTTGCTTACAGAAGTGCTAAGAAAAAAATCTTATTGAACTGCTTGCATAATTAATACAATTATTCTTCCACAACATTTTCACAGCACCCTATTCCAAACTCCTTGCCTATCACCCATTTGTAATTATTTTAAACACATTTTGAAGTGATTTGTAACAATTGCTGCAGGGTGGTAGTGTTGGGGGGAAAGTTTAATTCTATTTTTTAAAATTCATATATATAATATTAAGAGCAATTTCCTTTGTTTTAATTGATAATTTACCACATGCTAATATGTATATAGTGGGCCCTGGACTTGGTTCCAGGACCCCAGTAGATACCAAAATTGGTGGTTGCTCAAGTCCCATTACATACAATGGAGTAACAAAATTGTGTCCCTTATATAAAATTGCAACATCAATGTTTCCTTTCTGGATTTAAAAAAAAAAATTCCTGCTGTGGATGATTAAGTCTGTGGATATAAAATCCGTGGGTGCAGAGGGCCAACTGTATGTGTTCTGAAAACGGAATTACAGTGATTAATAATAAATGTGAAATGAGGCAGTTAAAATCTATGCCTTTGTAGCATATGAAACCACAGCGTTCTGAATGCCTCCCGGTAATTTCTTTGCTATATCTAGAAAATGGATTGTGTTGCAATATACATTTGTCTTTTACCTGGGATATTTCAGCCAGCTGACCAAACACAGCTCCAGAATACTAATTTCCATCTTTCCCCTCACCCAAAGAGTGCCTGTCACTGGGCCCTTTAGGCGAGGGATGACTTTACAATAAATGCTGCTGTGAGGCTGATGTATACCTTGGGGTTCCAGGAGCATGCTGACACATCTGTTATATTTCATTAGCCGTGTTTTGGCTGCAGAGCTGTCAGCACTCCCTATCTGTTTTTGTGCTGAAGGGAGTGATATGTTATCATTCCCTTTTATCGTTTCCTACTTTATGACTCATGTTATTCTTGCATTCTGTTCTCTGCTACAAATGAGAGACCTTGTATGCCTGCTTTTGAATATTGAAGACAGATTTTCTGGGATTAGTCAGATAAACATTGTGAATTTTCCTATATACTGTATCTCAGTGATTGAGATAATTGTAAATTGTTCTTGAACAAGGGGGAAGAGATCCTACACACCAACATGCATATAACCTATGTTGTTCACAGAGACATCCAGGTACACTTCCTTTCCCTTGACTTAGCACTTGATTAATGTTTTGGCTACCCAGTAAGTGGGCATGATGCTTCCGGACAGGTGGTCAGGAGTTAAGATGTCATCTCTGGCTGTGACGAATAAGTAAGAGCCATATGTCTTGACAGAATGGTTAAAATAGCCTTGTAGATACTATTATTTAGAAAAATACAGAATTGGACTGTTGCTAAATTACTTTTTAAAGAATTCTTGAGACTTAACTGTGTTCATGTTAGATAGATAATAAACCTACTTCTCAAACTTTTAACTGTAATAACTCCAGGAACCATTAACTTTTTGTCAACTGGTGCGGCAATTTTGTTGCCAGATGTCATTTGTATGCCAGTTTCAAAATACATTTCTTCCAGGAAAGAACATTTTGTAGATCAATGTGCTTTTAAGTCTCAGTTTTAATGGGACACGGGAAATGAGTGTGTTCAGTCTCAAACTGGAGTGTGTGCATATTGCATACAGTATTAGTCTTTTTCACTAGCTTTTTCTTGCCCTTTACTCCCTAGATCAGGGGTCCTCAAACTAAGGCCCAGGGGCCGGATACGGCCCTCCAAGGACATTTACCCAGCCCTCACTCAGGGTCAACCTAAGTCTGAAAGCACACAACAACAACAACAATCCTATTTCATCAGCCAAAAGCAGGCCCACACTTCCCACTGAAATACTAATAAGTTTATATTTGTTAAAATTGTTCTTCATTTTAATTATTGTAGTGTTTTTAAGTGTTTTTTGCACTACAAATAAGATATGTTCAGTGTGCATAGGAATTCATTCATATTTTTTTCAAATTATAATCCGGCCCTCCAAAAGTTTGAGGGACTGAATCTGGCCCTCTGTTTAAAAAAGTTTGAGGACCCCGCCCTAGATCATAGTATACTGTGGAAAGACAATGGAAGAAGGTAGGAGAGCTCTTCTTAAAATGTTGAAGATGTATTAAATACTCCATAGAAAGTAACTTCTGAGTGTCCAGCAGGGCAAAGAGAAGTTATAGTATTTGTGCTATAAATGTTTCTATTCTCAATAAACAAAGTACTTGTTTCATAGACCAGAGAAGCGGTGTCTACCTTAAGAATGATGCCATCTGTCTCCTCTACGAATAGTTGAGCTAGAGGCAGGAGGAGGCGATCCTTGTGATGGGGGTAAGTAAATTCTCTGTCTTAAAGTCAGAATCTCATGCAAAGAAGATGATTTCTCCCGCTTTCCCCCATTTCCTCCCATTTCCCTCAGCTCCATCTGCTGAAGTCTTAGGCATTTGCTAGGTCCTCTATGGCAAACCTACGGTAACATCTAGAGAAAGCATACAATAGAATCACCTTGAGAACTTAGAAAACATCTAGATAGGATCTTTTGCTGGATGCAGGCAGGTGAAACCATGGCTACCAGCCCAGTCAAGCCAGGCTGCCCGGCTGATGTATGGCATTGTGAGGGTGTTGTACACATAACTGAGAAAGTTTCATAATTATCAGTCTACATTCTGCAATGTAATGCATAACTGGTATATGGTGCTAGAAATGTGGCTCAAGTGGACACAATGTGTGTGTGTGTATTTAGAAGAATGCTGGAGGTGTTGATGAGCTCTCACCTGTCTACTTACATTACTTTACCACCAACATATTTATAAATATAACACTGTGAAATATGAAACAGATAGCAAAGTGATCCAGGATGAGACAGTGTGGGAAGGGTACAGGAAGGAACTGGGGATTTATGTTTTATCTTTAAGTCTGCCCTACTCACTTGCTCACGGTTTCCCACTCACTTTTCTTCAAGATACAGACTGATGAGAAAAAGTTCTAAAAGATTGTGCACTAGTTCACAGAGATGGAATATAGATATATTCTGACTCATATTTTAGCCTAGATACATTTCTTAAGAATTATCCTCCTGTACTGAACTGCTCATTTATGAGACAGGGGGAGAACATCAAATTGAAAAACATGATGAGAAACAGGACAGGTGCAAAAATGCAGGGCCTATCAGACATCCTGCTTTGTACCACGTGGACCTTCCTGAAAGGCCCGGGTTTAATGGGGTATTGGGCCTGACAGCTGGGTAGTCCTACCTGGGGTTCAGTCCCCATAGCCATCGTGCACTTTTTGGGCTCCTGGAGATGGCACTCACCTTCTTCCCCCAATACAACCCTTAAAATAAAACAAAACTTACAGGACCACCATTAAGCTGCTCAGTGATTCCTCATGGTGTATAGAGATGACACACCAAGAGACAGGGGCAGGGAAGGAGTTCTCCCCACTCCCTGGTCTCCTGGCGTGTCATTTCTACACGGAAGAAAGACTCACAGAACAGCTTAATGGCAGACGGCAAGGTTTTTTTTAAAAAAATTAAGGCTTGTTTTGGAGGGTTTTGGGATGGCATCTAGGAACCCCCTCCCTAGGAAGCCCAATTGGGGGGGGGGGTTGTACACAAACCTGCACCAAAGCGGGTTTTAAAAACCTGCTTTGGCACTGATTTAGATGCTGTCTGGAGGCTCCCAGAGAGTTAAATAGAGTTCCATACAGATCCCTATAGATATTACTGTAGTTATCGCATGAGAGATGTGTCTTGCTTACCCCATTGAGATGGGTCGAACAGCAGTGAATCAAGTAGTCTGGAACTACTTGAATACTTGTAAATAGAGCTTGTGCAGAGACTTCTTAATTCAATTAGTTAATAGAGAATGGCTGTCTCTTTACTGTGATGTTGCACAGGTACACACAAGCTAAGTAGCAATTAGGCATCTGCATGCAATTATTTTGTGCAGTGAAGTGCATGGCTCTGAGACAAATCTCTAGATTCTCAATCCCTGGGCCAGATTTCATAACTGTGCACATAGTGTCACAACAATCTCTGCACAATGTAGAAAACAGATACAGATCAAAATCAGATGGAATTCAAATCTGAACATAGCAACAAGTATAAATAAACTAACAGAATACTGAGTTTAAGGTACCTCATTTTCCATCTCGCATGGCATTGTATTTTATCTTTTCCTACAGTCTACCCTGGCAAAACAATTGTAGATGTCAAGCAAGAGAGTGATCTTCAAATATAGAATAATGTATATATATATATATATATTAGATTAGGCTGTAATATCTGTATTCAAGGATATGTCTTACTATAATATATTTTCTTTTTTCCTTCACTCTGAAAAAGTGTTTGAGCTCTTATTGGAACATGAAATTTTTCTATATGCATGCCAAATAAAATTCAAGCACCTGAAAAAAGAAAAGAAATGAATGAATGAATGAATGAATGAGAAAAAGATAACCCACATCTAGGCAAGTTTAATCCAAATCCTTTTTTTACTCAGCAAAAAATATTTGTTTATTTTGTTGGGGGGAACATTTAGTATCTTGTCTTTATTTGAATAATAATAATACTCTTTTTTAGTGATTGCTACATTAATCAAGTACAGATTGAGGGCCCTTTTACACAGGTCCAAAGCTTGTGATCCAAACAATGCCTCAGATTAACTGGAATTAATCTGGAGTGAACTGGGATTTCCCAGTTTAATCTAGATTAATTTGACATGAGGTAAGGTCCAGATCTTTGCAGCTGCTGGACCTGTGAGGACTGACTTCTGTGACTGCTTCTGCAGTCCCACAACCACCCCAGTTTGTAGGGCTCCTAGAGATCGCCTTATTTTTCCCTCCAAAACTTTCCTAAGTGAAGAGTACTCCTGATGCACAGGGAGGTTTTGAAGTGGGAAATGGGGGGCTGGGTGCCATTCTGGGTCAACCCCCTGAGGGAAAGACCGGGGTTGGGGGTGGGGACAGAAACCCAGAAGGAACTGGGTTTTTAAAACCCAGTTCCTCCTGGGGTTTGGGACAGTGTAGAAGAGCCCTGAAACACTTGAATTTTTTTTGTCCAGGGCTACCGAAAACATTTTAAATAGTAAGTAAAAAAGCAAAACAGCTATATCTCATTTTAATCCAAGTGTTAGCAGGGCATTTTTTAATTAGCAAAATATATATGAAGAATTTAATTATGCACACAAATTGTAGTAGCATACATTTATGCATATCACATGTGTGCATCCACTGAAAGTTAAACTGAAAGCCTTACTTGTCTTGTTGGGAGCCATTCTGGGTGGTGTAAAACACCCACACATACTTACAAGCTCACTTTACAATGCAATATGATATGGCAACTATGCATGCCCATCCATAGGAGTATAGGTATTGAACGGGTACGTAGAAGGATACAAATCACAACCCTCCAATATTTCACAGATGAAATACAGGCCAAGGAACATTAGAATGTATACGGTACCTTCAAATTTTCCAAATTTGGCAAGGACAGTCCAGACTAATACTATGTATCCCCTTGCTTTTCGGCTGTTTTTAAAATGTCCCAGTTTCCCCCCTTCTCCCGCTTTCCCTTTTTTGTCTTCAGTTTACCTTAGTTGCTGTAAACAAGGATTATTGTGTAAAAATAGTTTGTACTCAATTGATCCAGTAGTTGGGTGGAGAGAAGAAGTGATACAACTCTGCTCTCTTCAAGAGGCTCTTGCAAAAACTGTTAGAGCAGTGGTTCGCAACCTTCCTAATGCCGCAACTCTTTAATACAGTTCCTCATGTTGTGGTGACCCCCAACCATAAAATTATTTTTGTTCCTGTAATAACTGCTATGAATCATAATGGAAATATCTGATATGCTGATGTATTTTCATTGTTACTTCTTTTTCTCCCTGGGATTTGGCCGTAGAGGAGCCACTTTACCGTCCTCTAAACCATGCCCTCCCCCAGGTCCCCCCTACCCCCCCTCTCACCTTCTCCCTTCTCATCTCCATCTCCTCCTCTTCCTCCTCCCTTTTCCCTCTTGGCTCCAAAACAAACCTCACCTCAGTCGCTCCTGTCTCTTCCTCCTAAAATGATAGAGGGGGTGGGGTTGAGTGACATCACCACCTCCCTCTGGAGAAGAAGAAGAGGCCTCTGGGAGGTGAAGGGGATGGGAAAAAGTTAGTAATGTCTTGGTTCCTAAGACCATCGGAAATCTGTGTTTTCCGGTGGGCTTAGGCAACCTCTGTGAAAGGATCATTTGATCCCCAAAGGGCTCACGACCCACAGGTTGAGAACCCCTATGCTAGAGTATCTACTGGATTGTGTGTTCTTCCTTGTTGATAATTATTGCCATCTTGGTCACAATCTTACTGTATATTACTTGGCTGCATGTGTCATAGTTTTCAACAGGGAAATATTGGAGAATATGCTGTTAAGCTGTGTTCCACTCCCTGCATTTTATGTTTCCTGGTGTTTGCATGCTTCTATGTGGTAGTCCTGCAAGGAAGACTTCA
This sequence comes from Anolis sagrei, assembly GCF_037176765.1. Lineage (NCBI taxonomy): Eukaryota > Metazoa > Chordata > Lepidosauria > Squamata > Anolidae > Anolis > Anolis sagrei. The sequence continues at coordinate 109,940,563 of NC_090023.1, read as the reverse complement.
GCAATACATGGAGCGAGAGTTTCCAGATGTTCAGGCTGGGTTTAGAAAAGGCAGAGGAATGAGAGACCAGATTGCCAATATCTGCTGGATAATGGAGAAAGGCAGGGAGTTTCAGGAAAACATCTATTTCTGCTTCATTGACTATTCTAAAGCCTTTGACTGTGTGGATCATAATAAATTGTGGCAAGTTCTTGGTGGGATGGGCATACCAAGCCACCTTGTCTCTCTCCTGAGGAATCTGTACAAGGACCAAGTAGGAACAGTCAGAACTGACCACGGAACAACAGACTGGTTCAAGATTGGGAAAGGCGTATGGCAAGGCTGCATACTCTCACCCAATCTTTTTAACATGTATGCAGAACACATCATGCGGTGTGTGGGGCTGGATGAATGCAAAGCTGGGGTGAAAATTGCTGGAAGAAACATTAACAACCTCAGATATGCAGATCAGGCCTGTAGCGAGGGGGTGGTTTTAGGGGTTCAACCCCCCCCCTGAAATTTTTGAGGTTAAAAAAAATAAACCTGGTTTACTCATGAATTTTAACTGGTTAACCAAATCCCCATGCTAAGACTATGGGACACAAAAAATGAAGAGTCCCTCCAGAACTGCAAGCACTATCTCATATCGACAATTTATTCACACTGTCATTACTTGCAGCAATAGCTGATGTAGCGAAGCAACCAAGTTGGGGGGCGGGTAGATTTGAAGGCCCTCATGAAGGAGACCAGACTTGGTGGGGGTGGTTGAAAGGGGTGGAGCTGAAGGCTATTGAAGGCTGCTCTGCCCCTGCTGTGCTCTTTGCTTCAGCGTGAGCTAAGAAGCAGGTTTCAACCCCCCTCCCCGAAATTTTCAACCCCCCCCCCGAAATTTTCAAAACTCCCCCCCCCCAAATTTTCAACCCTCCCCAAAAAAATTTTCTGGCTACGGCCCTGATGCAGATGACACCACTCTGATGGCCAAAAGCGAGGAGGAGCTGAGGAGCCTTCTAATCAAGGTGAAAGAAGAAAGTGCAAAAGCCGGGTTGCAGCTAAACATCAAAAAAACCAAGATTATGGCAACAAGAATGATTGACAACTGGAAAATAGAGGGAGAAATCGTGGAGGCCGTGACAGACTTTGTATTTCTAGGTGCAAAGATTACTGCAGATGCAGACTGTGGCCAGGAAATCAGAAGGCGCTTACTTCTTGGGAGGAGAGCAATGTCCAATCTCGATAAAATAGTAAAGAGTAGAGACATCACACTGGCAACAAAGATCCGCCTAGTCAAAGCCATGGTATTCCCTGTAGTAACCTACGGATGTGAGAGCTGGACCTTAGGGAAGGCTGAGCGAAGGAAGATAGATGCTTTCGAACTGTGGTGCTGGAGGAAAGTTCTGAGAGTGCCTTGGACTGCGAGAAGATCCAACCAGTCCATCCTCCAGGAAATAAAGCCCGACTGCTCACTGGAGGGAAGGATACTAGAGACAAAGTTGAAGTACTTTGGCCACATCATGAGGAGACAGCAAAGCCTAGAGAAGACAATTATGCTGGGGAAAGTGGAAGGAAAAAGGAAGAGGGGCCGACAAAGGGCAAGATGGATGGATGGCATCCTTGAAGTGACTGGACTGACCCTGAAGGAGCTGGGGGTGGTGACGGCCGACAGGGAGCTCTGGCGTGGGATGGTCCATGAGGTCACGAAGAGTTGGAGACGACTGAACGAATGAACAACAACAATGTGGTAGTCTCTCTCCAGATTACATGAGTTCAGAGAGAAGCAACAAGTAAGGAACAAATCTTGAAATAATTCCATATATCATGCATTGTTTTATCCAAGGTAAACTCATGTATTATTTTTCTCATGTATTAATCATCCATATTTATTTTGACATGGCTGTAATTCTCAAGGGTGGACTCGGCTTTCAAAAACAATTTGAAGCAGAGCCTAACCATGCTGATGAACTATGAAGCTGAAGCTTTTAGCAGCTTTTAAAATGTTAAAGCTGCCCTGGAAAACTCATTTACAAATGGACTTCTCTTTAGAGCTGTAAAATCCCTTTCTACTCAATGCAAACCTGAGGGTTATGATCCATTTTTCAATTTGGGAGAGGCAATTTAAAAAGCTGAAGTAAGCGGCACTAAAAAATAATTGTTTTGAATGTAAAATACATGTGTTTGGTGAAGAAAATTCTCCTAATTTATTGTAGCAAATGTAGTTTAGGACTGACTCCTGGTGGCTTGGTTTCAGAATCTAGTCACTAATTTAAAGAGGCTTCATAAGGAAACACAGATAGCCCTATGTATTTGTGGATTTGACTTTTGCAGGCTTGATTATTTGTGGATTTCTTTAAAATGTACAAATTTGGTGGAAGTTGAGCATAGAGTCATGCTGGAGAATCTAGATATTTCTAGAATATTGTTCTCTCAGGTAAAAATATAGCAATTTTATTATTTATGGTTTCTAACCTTTGCAGGGGCCCTGTGGCTCTAAGGCCAGAAAATATGGTTTCTGTAAACCTATACAGAAATACATACGAAATGTTATAATACAACTGCAATAAATATTATGATTATCATCATCACCATGCAGTTAGCCCTTCACATTTATTGTGGTTAGAGGTGAAAGACCCCACAAAAGTGGGGAAACTGTGAACAAATAAGCACCCTTTTACTGAGGGAATGTACCCCTTGGAATCTCCAGATCCTCCAGTACAACTCTGTAATAATCTTCTGGCAGAAGTTGACCATTGAGCCATGCTGGAGGATCTAGAGATACCTAGAAAGAACATATCAATCAAATCCATGAATAATCAGATCCTCAAGTGTGAAACTTGCAAATGTGGAGGGTTGACTGTCATAAAAATAGGAGCGGGGAGATAATTTCTCTAGGAGTTCTGATTGCATACTATTGAAATAGGAACAAGCAGAGGACACGATGCAGGCAATTTTCCTGTTTTCCCCAACTTTTTTGTTGCTCTATACTAGGGGTTTTCAAACATTTTTAGCCACGAAGCCCTTTTTGAAGCAAAATTTTACCATGGAGTCCCAAGAAAAGTTTATATATTATATTATATATTGTATTCTATATAATTCATCAGGCATGGGCCAGGCCAGTGGCAGATGGATGGAGAGTGTTTGTGTATACTAATTCACACAGTGCAAAAAAAAAAAAAAAAGGGAAAAAAGGAAAGAAGAAAAAAAGAGAATACAATATTTAAAATAACGAACAATTTTAATCAACATAAACTGAACAATATTTTAGTGGAAGACCCCCAAGGGCCATTGAATCCAAAACCGCAATCAAAGCCCCCCCAACGGACAGCCATGCAGCCTTTGTAATAATAATAATAATAATAATGATAATAATGATAATAATAATAATGTTATTTTGTGGTAAGAAGTCCAGCATATATATCTCGTTTGCTGTGTCATACTGTGTCTTTGTGTCAGTAAGTAATAATAATAATAATAATAATAATAATAGAACCTCAAAAGCCATTCAGTCTAACCACCTCCTGCCATGCAAGAAAAATACAGTCAAAGCACCCTCTGAGCTGTTGGAGTGAAATAGGGTTTGGAAATAAAGAAAGCGGGGGAGGGGGTGTCTAGGCAGCAAAAAAAAAAAAAAAGAGTCTGGGCTACAAGGGAGGAGGGGAGAAAGCGCCTGTGCCCTGGCAGGATGCTGTTGTTGTTTCTGGCAGCTCAAAATTTCCCTGTATTTCTCAGGAGGAGGAGAGAGGAGTAGGCGGGAAGCATCATGGTGCCACGGAGCCCCTCAGTATCACCCATGGGACCCCAAGGGCTCTGTGGAGCACAGTTTGAGGACCCTTGCTCTATATCTTTTGCCACATCAGGTATTCATTAAGAAGGAGTTGAGCTCTCTGTTACACTGCTTTGTTTTCTTTCTTTTTTTGACTACAGCTACCATATTCCCCCCTCTCCTTCATTCTGGGGACTTAAGCACACTGCTCAGGTATAGTAGTATTATTTGTTTAACTTTAATTGCTCTATCTTATGGAAATCTGGGTTTTGTACGAGTATAAGGCAGAAGACCTCTCTGGTTGAGCATTCTAAATGCTTCTCACTAAAGTGCCAATTCCAGAATTTCATAGGACAAAACCATAGCAGTTAAAGTAGGATAATAGTACTATACTTTTTTTTTTAGAAAGTAACTTCATTGTGCTCTTTCTCCTCGAGCCATCCCAAACAATTTTCTTTCATGTAATTATGCTATATAACACTCCTTAATTCTGAACTCTGCCATAACTGTTCTTGCAACAGTCAGCTGGAATGAAATCCTGTAGTCCAGGAAGAACCACAGAATTGAGATAGTCTTGCAACAAAGCTTATGGAATAGGCCATGCAATCCCATTTCTCCCTCTACTGCAGCCAGCTGGAATGGCAGCTGGGGAAGAACAGAATTATGAATGGATTTACAAATCAGTCAACATCTACACGACTGGATTAACCATTTTGTTCTGTGATACCATACATCCCCAGCTTGAATGTTCATTAAAGTTCAGGTAGGCATCATGTAAGAAATCTGTCATATGCTGTAGCCTAAATTGCTGATGAGCAGCTGAACACGAATCTTTAACACTCATTATTATAGGTAGATTCCAGTGTCATTATTAAGCAGAACCAGGGAGTACATCTGGGAATTCCCAAAATAGATGAAAGAAGCACAACTCTGTAGAATTCTAATTTGGTTCAGCTACGATGACCCACTGTTTGGCACCATATTAAATCTGTGACATAATTAGTCCCTTAATGCTTTAAGAACCCTTGTCTACACCTACTGCACCTCCAGAATCTTGTTTACACCCACCATGACTCCAGAATCTAAGTATTCCATTGAGAGCTTCCCTTGCTTTACATCTGGCAGATTAATTGGTCCCTCTAGCCAAAGGCTGCCGGCAAAGCAGTGCCCAAGCAACAATATCAACTTGCTCACTTGGCAGTTCGTCAAGGCTTCAAAAATTATTATTTCAACATTACCAAACAAGCCTGTTGTCTTATAATGTAAAGATAATTGAGCCTTTCAGTGACTGGAAAGTGTCAACAAACATCTGGTCATATAAAAATTAAAGGTTGGCCTGGATAGGGAAGTAATTACTGTTTTTTAGAACTGACAATGTCCAAAGGGTAGAGAAGAGATTCTGCCAACTAAACTGGATGGCAAACATGTGAATAACAAAAACTAGAATAAATTTGTATGCAGTATCTCCTTGTGCCCTATAGATAGATACACATGCACACACACACACACACACACATTCAAGCACCAGACTACATTAAAAGCATAACATGTGAAGTGCTCCTTGCTGTAAGGAAGTGTGAAGAACCAATGATCCATTTTCTCAGCTTGTCGTGAAATATTGGCTGTGCTGTACAATACTTGTCCTGGTTTTAAAATCCTTGTTGCCACCATGTCTGGTGGCAAAGAAAGGAATGATCTGTATATAGTAAGTTTTGTGTGAAAGCTTTGTTTTCACTTGGCAGTTTAAGACCACAAAAAGATATGTGGCAGGGAAATTAACAGGGGAGCACGTTTTCCTGTAAGCAACCTTTTCTATGGTTTTCAGAGCTGCCAGGACACCTGAATAATAATAATAATAACAATAACAATAATAATAATAATAATAATAATATATTTATATTCCGCTCTATCTCCCCAAAGGGACTCAGGGCGGATTCCAAACATAAAAGGCAAAAATTCAATGCCCGAGTACAACAACAATACATTCATACTAACAAAATTTGTACAACCCAACATATAAATATGAATTATAACTTAACAAACTAAAATTAAATAAAAAGCACAGCCTGTTATAACAGACATAAGACAAAACATCAAATGGAACCAATAATTTTCCATACTTCAATTTCTGTTATTAACTTTGAAACCATATACTTTTTGGAAATCCAGCTTCCATGGGGCTAGCTCTTAGGCAACATGCACCCCAAGTCAGAGAACCAACAGCCAGCAATGTGGATGTTGAACATTGATCCTGGGGTAGGGTTAGTTTTGGTGCCTAATTTTATCACTTACTGTGTGAGGAAGCTGAAGCCCATCAGCTAAAGTCTTGTGATGCTTCTCCGCTGTAGACCACCTGCTGTATCACATATCACCTACAAAATGTATTGTAGGAATGTATGTCATTTTTGGTATGAAAAGAAGTTCTTCAGAGGCTTGGAGCACATACTTCCACTGCTGAGGGAGAAGCATCCAAACCATGAAACATTATCCAGTTTGCATTAGTTATTATTCCACCATTAGTAAATACTGGTTTTCTAGATGCTTTGATTGGGTGTTCCTGTTTGGCAGTGGTTTGAACTGGATGACCTTTGTGTTCTCTTCTGACTCTATGATTTGGTGACTTTTTCACTGCTTTCTGAAAAATGCTATTTAAAAAAAAAATCTCCAGTATTTCTCAAATGACTCACAATCTTAGGGGCTACATGTATGTTCACACATCCTAGCAATCTTCTCTTGCTCGGGGGAGTGGAGAGATTTCTCCCCACCTCATAGGGAATCATAGGGAAGCTGTAACGGAGTGGTCTACCTTTCAGAGATGGTGTAAAAGCAATACACAGATCTGGCTTGGAAAAGCCAAGGAGAGCAGGTTGGAGTGATTAAGGCAGCTTCATAACTGGAAGTGCAGTCTGATTGGCTGAGGATATTGGAGGGTATTGCTTAGCAACCAGAGATGGGCGGAGCCAGAGGGGGAAGAAGAAGCTAAGGCAGCCATAGTTTAGTCAGTTTAGTTTGAAGTTGGGAGTTTGGGATTTGAAGAGCTAGTCAGGAGTTTTGAAGGGGAAGAAAGGAAGGAAGAGTTTTGGGAACTGTTGTTAAAAGATACCTCTTTGAGGAAAATAGTTACAGCCTTCAGGGAGAAGGAGAAGAAATATAGTAGGCCTCTATAGTGTTATAGTGCTGGTGTGGAGAGCGGATTAAAAAGGTTCAAAATATCCTGTTTGCATTCCTGTGTGTGGAAAGCTCAAGTTATAAGACAATTCTCTGTAAAAGCAAAGCCTGACAATGTATTGAAATCACTACACATCTTTACTGTTCAAGAACAAAATAAACAACATATCCTTGTTTTATTTCACCTGAAGAGTTCATGTGTCTTCTTGAACATTCTCAGTGAAGGTGAAGGTGCCCTATGAATCAATAAAGGTGGCAGCAAAAGAAACCTTCATAGTTAATTGGTGGCAGCAAAGAAATATTTAACATATAGTGGTGGCCTCCCACTGTCCTGCCTTGTGCGTGTGGACCTCTTATCCCTCACGGCCTTCACTGGCCATACCTGTTGTTCCTTAGTCTTAGTAGTCTGGTATACTGCAGAAGCCGATGGTGTTAGTGTGGAAATTATTTCTTAATATCATTTATATTCCTCCTTTCTCCTAATACAAAACCCAACAGAGTTACAAGAGAAAAATGCAAATAAAGCTCAGCTAAACTAGATATGTTAAAATAGAGAAGTGTAGAGACATCACACTGGCAACGAAGGTCTGCATAGTTAGAGCAATGGTATTCCCTGTAGTAACCTATGGATGCGAGAGCTGGACCATAAGGAAGGTTGAGCAAAGGAGGATAGCCGCTTTTGAACTGTAATGTTGGAGGAAAATTCTGAGAGTGACTTGGACCGCAAGAAGATCAAACCAGTCCATACTCTAGGAAACAATGCCTGATTGATCACTGGAGGGAAGGATATTAGAGGAAGATGAGGTACTTTGGTCACATAATGAGAAGACAGTAAAGCTTGAGGAAGATAATTATTCTGGGGCAAATGGAAGGAAAAAGGAAGAGGTGCTGACCAAGGACAAGATTGATGGATGTTGGATTGACCTTGAAGGAGCTGGGGGTCGTGATGGCAGACAGGGAGCTCTGGCATGAGTTGGTCCATGAGGTCACAAAGAGTCGGAAGTGACTGAACAAATAAACAACAACAAAAACTAAATACAGCTAAATAGAATTTGAAATTAAGATAATACATTAAAAAAGTAGCACCTTAAAATTAAAAATATTTTGATTTAATGTACTAATTTAAAAATATTTTTTTTAATAACGAGAAAGAGAAAACCTGAATAAGGTAGCTAGAGCCCAGAGAGATTAAGTTTAACATATTAAGGTGTCTGGATCTCAGACAGATTAAGATTAAATAGATTAAGGTGGCTGGGGCCCAGGAATAATTCCCAAAATAGGGGTCCCATTTATGTGCATGCCAGAGCTATTCTGGGAGTGGTAGCACTGCAAATAAACAGTGCAAAAATCTTCATCTATTTTCAGTCTGGACTTTAAATGAGATTAACATCCTGATATCCCATGGAGTTGTACTCAGTTACTCAGATGACTCAGTTAGAAAATGCTGATGACAACAGAGGGAAACTCAGAAAGTGATTGGAGAAGAGGCATAAGCTACACTTTCAGCACTGAAAACCAGCGTGATGTAGTGTGTTGAGTGTTGGACTATCATTCTGGAGACCAGGTTTGAATCCCTCCTTGGCCATAGAAACCCATTGGTTGAAGAAGACAAAGGATCATCATAAGTCGGACATGACTGAAAGGGACACAAGCAACAACCTTTAGTCCTGGCCCCTACTCAGCTATTGTCATTAAGCCAATGAGGTATAGTGACTTGAGCGCTGTGCCTGGATTCTGGGGACCAGGGTTCAAATCCATGCTATTAATTTATCATGTCAGAAGCGGTATAGTTATAAAGTATTTAAGACACAAACAAAGTTAAAAACTTGGCATTATGCTAGATTTCCTTTGACCAGAAGCTGGCCACCTGGAGTGCCTCTGGTGTCACTGTGGCAGGGCTTGAGCCGCATTTATTTATTTATTTTATTATTTGAACTTATATGCCGCCACTCCCCTGGGGCTCGGAGCGGCTTACAAGAATAGCTAAAATCTAACAAAATTTAAAAGCAATTTAAAACAATTTAAAAACAGCAATATCAAACATTAAAAGCCTGTCGAAACAGGTATGTCTTACATGCCCTGTGGAAAGCTGGTAAGTCCCGCAAGGCACGGACTTCAGGTGGCAGAGTATTCCAGAGTGATGGGGCCACTGCTGTGAAGGCTCTGCGTCTCGTTGCTGTTAGACACAAGGTCTTGACACTGGGGACTTCCAATAGATCTTGGTCCTCAGAACGGAGGGATCTCTGGGGTTGGTAGGGGGTGTATTAGGTGGTCTGTGATTTGCTCTTCTCTACACTCACATGTCATGGACTCCACTTTGTTTGGTCATAGAACAGTGTTTCTCAACCTTACTAATGCCGTGACCCATTAATACAGTTCCTCATGTTGTGGTGACCCCCAACCATAAAATTATTTTCCTTGCTACTTCATAACTGTAATTTTGCTACTGTTATGAATCGCAATGTAAATATCTGACATGCAGGATGTATTTCCACTCTTCGAACCAAATTTGGCACAAATACTCAATATGTTCAAATTTGAATGCTGGTGGGGTTGGGTGTGTGTGTGTGTTTTGACATTTGGGAGTTGTAGTTGGGGGGATTTATAGTTCACTTGCAATCGAAGAGCATTCTGAATCCCACCAATGAGAGAATTGGGCCAAACTTCCCACACAGAACTCCCATGACCAACAGAAAATACTGTGTATTCTGATGGTCTTTGGTGACCCCTCTGACACTCCCTCGTGACCCCTCCAGGGGTCCCGACCCCCAGGTTGAGAAACACTGTCATAGAAAATTGTCGGTGACCATGAGCAAGTCCTACTCTTTCAGCTCCAGAGGGAGCCGATGGCAAAATACTTTCAATAAATCTTGTCAAGAGAAGCCCATGATAGGCTCACCTTAGGGTTGACCAGAATAAAAAAAAAGGTGTCTGCAATCCATTCTGTGCAGTTCCTTGGGAATGAAGTACATTGGACATCTGGGGTAACAATTCTCAGTAGACACTATGATTATAATAGTCTTCATATTTAAGGATTACACCAGTAATGGATGGGGAAAGTAAACCTTAAGATCACCCTATATCATCAATGACCTGAAGGCATACAACAATCACATCAACAAAATGTGTGCATCAAGGGATGAAGACTCAGCACTCTTCTGTCCTGTTGATCCTTTTGTAAACTTGATAGTTTTTGCCCATTTACTTGTAACTTAGACATGTGTAACCACACTGTTTATCTATACCAATGGTTCCCAACCTTTCTTTGACGAGGGACCACTTGACCAGGGACCACTCTCCAACATTAGTACTAAAAGGGTTACAAATAAGTTTTTGGTCAACTTTAGATTCGTTTTGGTTATCTGAGGTGGTGATTCAGGAAATTGCATTGGATAGACCACATCAGCTCTAGTTTGTGATCCAGAACGTATGACATCCAGTAGACGCCATCTGCTCACCCACAGAAAACCATATTTAATCAGCCTTGGCACTAGAAGAGGGTTTTGCGATACCAGTCACTCTTGTTGCAACGGTATAGTAATGGTGAGACTGTGGACCATATTTTAGTTCTTATGGACCACTGGTAGTCCATGGACCACAGATTGGGAATCACTGATCTACATGGTTCCTATTTGAATTATCTCAGTTATTTGATTTACCTGTTGCATCTCTATAATTTTACAAATGTTACAGAACATTCGTCAGGTCCTTCTGCTCTACAGCTTCAACTGCCCCACAATCCACAAACAGTCTTAATATTTAAGGATGCAATAGAGGAAAATAAATTGCCCCCCATGAATATCATGAAGTTGGCAAAATTAACAATAGCTTGCAGTGACAAGTCCTCCTATCTTAATCCTATTTTAGTGTTAAGTTTTTGAGGTTTTAAATTGTGTAATGTATTGTTAGCCATTTTGGGTTTCATTTTAGAGTGAGAAAGCAGGATATAAATCAGGCATGAGCAGCCTATTGGCTGTTGGGAATGGTGGGAGTTGAAGCCCAAAACAACTGAAGGGCCCAAGTTGGCCCATGCCTGATATAAATACATATACATATAATAATATGTTTGTGAAAGTTTGCTTTGATGTTTACATCAGGCCAAGATGCCCATACGTTTAATCCATTTGGAACTGTTTAATGAACAATTTGTATTTCTAATGCTTTTGGTAGTCTATTTTCAAATCTTTTTAGACTAGGGGGGAGTCTATTTGTCATTGCATCAGTGATTCCATGTATTTTAAGATCGGTAATTATTGCTCTTTTTAGTGTTTTTTTTTTTTTTTTAAGTGGGGGGAGAAGATATACCTTTAAAAATCTATTCCTAGAGACAGGAAACCAGTTCATTTGTCTGTGAGGTTTCTCTGCCGCCAGGAAAAGGAAGAAGCCCAAGCCCCCCCCCCCCCCCCCCGTTTCCTTTCCTACCTCTAGCTGCTGCTGCTGCTATTTCCATGGGATGAGCTCATTCACTCGCGCCTTTGCGCAAAGCAATTCGTCGCCAGGGGGCGCCCGAGGCCGGATCCCAGCCTGCTGAATACAGACCCGAAATCTAATTCGTGACCGATAGATTCCCCCGCTCCTTCAGGTGGCCCGGGAGGGATCCGCATGGTCGGTCGACGGGATGGGGTGGGGAGGAGGCTCCGCTGAAATAACACCCCCCCCCCCGCCGCTCCCCTTTCCCTTAGTGCTCTTAAAATGAATTGGAGAGATCGCATGTCAAGCGCTTGACAGCTTGGGCAACGGGCTGCCCATTGAATTCGGATTCTGGTGCTGCAAAGTGACAGCTGGGTGGATCTGTTTGGTTCACGTCGTGGGAGGCGCACCAAGGCCGCCGCCGCCGCCGCCGCTACACCCCCCTCCTCCCTCTAACATGGTGTTTCAGCCACCTGGCGGGATGCGACTATTGGTGTGTGCGGTGCGCCCCCCTCCCTCCCTCCCTCCCAATGTATATAGGAGGAGGGAGCGCATGTGCATTTATCTACCCATGTGCATAGATCTAGCCATCTATTTCTCTATCTAGATACATGGATCTATCTATCAGTCTATTGATCGAGATCTGTCTATTTCTCTATCTGCCCAACTCTATCCATCTACTCTATCTGCCTATTTACCTATCAATACACACCTACGTATCTATCTCTTATCTATCTGTCTATCTGTCTTTTTCTATAGACCTACCTATCTACCTAGATCTATCTGTCTATACAGACCTACTTATCTACCTAGATCTATCTATCCATCTGTTTTTACAGACCTACCTACCACATCTATCTATATCTATCTATCTATCTATCTATCTATCTATCTATCCAGACTGACCTATCTACCTCTTATCTATCTGTCTGTCTATTTTTACAGACCTACCTATATACCTCTTATCTATCTATATCTATTTTTACAGACCTATCTATCTATCTACCTACCTACCTATCTGTTTTTATTTATTTATGACATTTATATGCCACCCTTCTCACTTTGAAGGGGACTCAGAGCAGCTTACAAGATATATATACATACAATATATTATATTATTAGCATAGCACAATATCAGTATTATATATTACATATTGTACTACACCATCTTATTGTAATAATATTACAATACAATGGTACAGTACAATATAGCAATTTTACATGTAATATAAAATATATAATTATAATAACATATTATTCATAGTAGTATTATTATATTGTATTACATTATAATATTATAAATATTATATGTATATGTACATTATATTATATTAAATTATTTAGCATAGCGCAGGAGATGAGGTGGAACTGTCTTCCTGGCCCTCTCTCTTCACTCTGGTCCCAGACCTACCTATCTATCTCTTATCTATCTATCTATCTATCTATCTATCTCTCTATTTATATAGACCTACCTATCTACCTAGATCTATCTCTCAATTGATCCTCTATATATACAGGCCTACCTATCTAACTAGATCTATCTATCTATCTATACAGACCTACCTACCTACCTAGATCTGTCTGTCTGTTTATTCTTACAGACCTTCCTATCTACCTAGATCTAGCTAGCTAGCTATCTGTTTTTACAGACCTGCCTATCTACCTAGCAATGGTTCTCAACCTGTGGGTCCCCAGATGTTTTGACCTCCAACTCCCAGAAATCCTATAAGCTGGTAAACTGGCTTGGATTTCAGGGAGTTGTAGGCCAAAACACCTGGGGACCCACAGATTGAGAACCATTGACCTAGATCTATCTATCTGTCCATCTGTCAATTATACAGGCCTACCTATCTACCTAGATCTATCTATCTATCTATCTATCTATCTATCTATTTACACAGATCCATCTATCTATCTATCTATCTATCTATCTATCGAGGTCTGTCTGCCTGTCTATCTATTTATCTGTCTATTTACACAGACCTACCTATCTACCTAGATCTGTCTATTTATACAGACCTACCTATCTCCCTAGATCGATCGATCGATCTGTCTGTCTATTTGTATAGACCTACCTCTCTACCTAGGTCTGTCTGCCTGCCTGCCTATCTACCTAGATCTGTCTATAGAGCTACCTACCTACTACCTACTTACCTACATCTATCCTCTCCCCCCCCCCCCGCCCCGCCCTCCTCGGGATGGAAAGCGAAGCAAAGGGATCCCGTGGACGCCGGTTTTGAGGGCGGGGGGGGGGGCAGGTTTCGCAGCGCAGAGAGGGAGACGCGGGGCAGGTCTCTCTGCGGGTGCCCATAAGGGTGACCCACACCCATCCCTCCATCCTCAGCGCCTTGGCCAAGGCAAGGGTGGCGGCTTTTATGCGGGGGCTCCTGGAGGAGAGGAGGGGGGCTGAGCCTCCTTCTCCTCCTCCTCCTCTCCTCTCCCCCTCCCCTCCCCATCCCCTCCCTCCTCAATGATGTCATGGAGAGGCAGCAGGAGGGAGGGAGGGAGGAGGGGAAGAGGAGGAGGAGGAGGAGGGAGGAGGATAGAGGCGGCGGCGGCGGTGGCGGCCCTGCAGGTCCGTGTGTGCCTGTAATGAGGAGGCGCCTGTCCCTGGGCCCAGAGGCTCCGGAGGAGGGAGGAACCGGGCCGGCCCCCCGCGGCTCCATGGCCAGGAGGAGGCAGCCAGGCCCGGAGCGGGGCGCCTCCTCCATGTGAAGCCCGGGAGGAAGGTGGGCTGGCTGCCGAGCGAGCGAGGGAGGGAGGCAGGCAAGGCAGGCAGAGGGGTCTTCCCCAAGACATCAACCGCCCCCCCCCTCCGATTATTGAGAAATTAGACGCCCCCAGCCGTGCTATTTGTGCAGCCCTGCTGCCCCCCCCCCCTGGATTGGATTGGGATAAAGGGTTCCGGGGCCTGGCTCCCCTCCCCTCGCCGCCTTTCCTCTGCTTGGCCTCCTCCGCCGCAGCCATGAATTCCGCGGAGCAGACCGTTACATGGCTGATCACCCTGGGGGTGCTGGAGTCGCCCAAGAAGAGCATCTCGGACCCGGAGGGCTTCCTGCAGGCCTCGCTCAAGGACGGCGTGGTGCTCTGCAGGCTCCTCGACCGCCTCCTCCCCGGCACCATCGACAAGGTGAGTCCGGATCGGACGCGGACCCCCCGCTTTCCAACCCTGCGCGGAAGGGGGGGAAGGGGGTTGAGACTGAGACTGAGACTGAGAGGGGGAACCTGGGTCTAGGATGAGGCTGGTGGGGTCTCCCTCTCCCTTTCTCCCCTTGCTCCTTTCCCCTAGTATCCACTATCCCCTGGGTATAGGATGAGGTTGGGGGTCTCTCTCTCTCTCTCTCCTCCTTTCCTTTGCTTCCCCCAGTATCCCACCCCCCACCCTCATCTCCCGCATGGCACAGTTTCGGATCTGGGCAGGATCAAGCGACACCCCCCTTTTCCTCCCCCTCCCGATCCGCTTTCCGCAAAGCCCTCCAGACTGGGGAAGACAAGAGAGGCTGGGGGAAATGCCCAGCACTTTCCTTTGTCCCGCATTAGCCTTGCAGAGGCAGGAAACGGGGGTCTTTTTAAGGGGAGCCCCCTCCCCACCCTATTTCCTCACCCCCTCGCATTGACATCCTTCCCTTCTCGCTGGGAAGGCGCCATTGTCAAGGCATGGGAGGGGGCTTCTCTCTTGGGAGGGAGACAGAGTTTGGGGCTGAGCAGCTCCTGCCTGCCTTGGGAGGTGGACCCCTCCCAAAAGGAGCTTTCCTTTGGTTCTCAATCATGACAAAACACATGTGGTTGGGCCCAGATCGCCCACAAAACCGTGCACTGCCCTAGGAGCGATGCTCAGCCCCACCTGATAGATCTACAGCAGATGGTGGCTCTTTTCCCCCCATCCTGTTTGAATGAAAACATGCTCGTTTTAGGGCATCCCTTGTTCTTTAATGAGAAATCACATCAAGGCCAAGAGGCAGGAAGCTTTTACAGCAGGGATGAAGGGCCTCCAATGGGATCCCTTCGCGGTCTATGAACAAGGCGCATGGTTTTGATGCTAGGAGTCTTTTTCAGATCCAAAGGCCAATTTTCTGGCCTCTTTGATAGTCATAGAATCCTAGAGTTGGAAGAGACCTTGTGGGCCATCCAGTCCAACCCCCTGTCAAGAAGCAGGGAAATAGCATTCAAAGCACCTCAGAGAGATGGCCATCCAGCCTCCAAAGAAGGCCTCCAAAGAAGGAGCCTCCACCACACTCAGGGCTGGCTATTGACAGGATGGACAAGCTCTCGGGCCCTCGTTTTGAATGGGATGTCAAAGCCTTCACAAGATTTATGTCAGAAGTCTCTATGATGTGGATATAATGATGTGCAATATTAGATGGGTAGACTAGAAGGAGCCACTACAGTCCCTGTTGCTTAAATAAGTCCTTTTTTAAATGAGGTGTGTCTCTCTAGCACTTCGCGTTGCAACATGCTGACCTAATTTGCAAAGGCACAGTTTGTGTGTGTTATTCTCCAAGATTTTAGTTTTGAGATTTCATTACTTGATGCTTTCTAAATCTGTTCAAATTGGAAAAAATATTGGTTTGTGTGGGGTTTTTTTTCTTGTCTCAAAATGTAAAATTCACAATATTTTTGTAAGATTCATAATATTCTTGGAAAATCCATAATATTCATGTAAAAACCATAATATTCTTGAATGTTTGTTCTTTTAAATATTATGTTGCCAAAGGCTTTCATGGCCGGAATTACTGGGTTGCATTCTCTCCTGACATTTTGCCCACATATATGGCAGGCACTCTCAGAGGTTGTGAGGTCTGTTGGAAACTAGGCAAGTGTGGTTTATATATCTGGAATGTCCAGTTTCCAACAGAGCTCACAACCTCTGAGGATGCCTGCCATAGATGTGGGCAAAACGTCAGGAGAGAATGCTTCTGGGACATAGCCATACAGCCCGGAAAACTCACAACAAGCCTTTAAAATATTGTTTCAATTCAAGTGATTACAGATGTGTGTTTTATTCTTTGTCTAAGAACCAGATATTCTGATTAGCACATTGCATTTCAATTTCCCTGGTTACAGTTCTGGAAAAATTGGTGCTTGTTCATTGATTCCCCCCTCTATAAACTATGGTGAACTTTGACCTACATATTGTTTTGCTTTTATTCTCTTTCATTGGTGGGAATGGGAAGCCCAGGCTAGTTTTTTTTTTTAAAGACGTTCCATGGTAATGTGAACTTGACATAAGAGAGGAACTGTTGTCTTTTGGAAAGGATATCCTAACCTGAAGTTTTGGCATTATTTCATAGATCTTTGTATCTTTTGAGTATCATTTGCATGACAGTAGCCTTTAGGGGGCAGAGTGGCTATTGGCAAGAGTGGTTTGTTTTTTATAATTGCTCTCAAATTGACTTTGAATTACAGGACACTATCCACTTCATCACATTCATTAAATACTACTGAGCCATCCACTTAAAAATGGCAACCTACTGTGTTCATCATATGACACAGTCTTCAAGTGTAGGGTAGAAATATCTTGTGGGTGAAAAAAATTCACAAGGTTATCTTTGAGATGCTTTCTAAGCTTGTTAGCAAGTAACTTTTTTTGCAGATTATCTGGTTAGATTTGAGTAAAATGGCCAATTTTGTCGTGTGATAGCATTTGTTCTCAGCATTAAAATGATACAGTTAGGCAATTTGTGGGAGGAGCCAAAATGCTCCTTTGAGAAAAAGCTCCACCATTACCTTTTGCTCATGGAGGAGGGAAGAGATCAGCCGTATATTGTGATCCTTTTTGTCTCATGCACCTTCTGGTGGCCTTCCTTCCTTCTCTGTGTTGTGTGTGCCATGTGTTACCTCCCCCAGATGCCTCCTTCCCTCCTTCTCCTCCGGTTGACCGCAAAGGCCATCTATTTCAACCCCCTTCTTTCAGCTATGTAACAAAAGCACAATCAAAGCATCCCGACATATGACCATCCTGCCTCTGAATAATAATAATAATAATAATAATGAAAATATGTTCCTAATTTGTGTTATTTCCTGTTTAATTGTGTAGTCCTTACTTTTAAAGTAGTAGTTGTGCTCCAGAAACTTGGTTTTTGTGTCCACAAACTATGTTAAATAGGTAAAGACTCTAACAGTGGTTCCCAACCTGTGGTCCGTGGACCACCAGTGGTCCCCAAGAATGAAAATATTGTCCGCGGCCTTATCATTACTATACCATTGCCTTGAAACCATGCAGCAACGAGAACAACAGGTCTCACAAAACCCTTTTATAGTGCTGAGGGAACGAGGATGTTGGGAGGGAAGAGGCTGATTACCCATGAAAGATTATGACTACCACATCAGATCTAGATATTAAATATGGTTTTCTGTGGGCGAGTCAATGGCAACTATTGTATGGCATATGTTCTATATCAGAAACTAGAACTGATGTGGTCAATCCAATGCAATTTTCTGAATCAGCACCCCAAATAACTAAACTGAATCTAAAGTTGACCAAAAACTGATTCGTAATCCTTTTGGTACCAGTGTTGGAGAGTGGTCCCTGGTCAAACTGGTCCCTTGTCAAGTGGTCCCTGGTCAAAAAAGGGTTGGGAACCACTTCTCTACCTGATATTCAATCATTGAGAAATTAGAGCAAAATGTGCTATAACAGGATGTCCCACCTGCAAAGGCAAAGTTTTTTTGCAGTTTAATAAACTTTTCCATGTGTTTATGATAGAATCAATTAGGAAATGACATTTGTAATCCAGGAACAAAAATCATAGTCCAGGAGAGGAGGTGTTTCTTTTCACAAAGAAAACGGGGGAGGGACAGTGAGTGGTAACAACTCTCTACAATGTGGTAGCAAAATAAAATGTCTGAATAAAATGGATAGTTTGCTATTGTGTGATGGAGGTAGGAAAATCATCCATTTAATTTCAAAATGGAGTATGCCTGAGCTGTACGATACTCTACTCTTCCAAACACTTGACATGCTCAGTGGGATGAAGTCTTATGAAGTCTCATGAACACAGGCCTTGCAAATTTGGGGCTATTGGTTTCTTGACTGAGTCCCTCCATCTGTGATATGATCTTCTTTTCCTACTGTTGTCTACCTTACAAACATTACTTTCTTTTCTAGAGTCCAAATTATGACAATTTCAGTTTGGTCATCTTGGCTTCTATGACTGATTTCCTTTAGTACCCATTTATGATTCCCAGATTCTCTGGTATAATAATCTTCATAACATTGGAAAGGACAGGAGAAGTCAATTGTGTTGGACTTGCTAGTGATTGTCGGTTGGCTAAATAAAATCCAGACAGTTCTTGTTAAGTGGCTAATATAACTGAGATCATTTCTTAGAAATGTAGAATCACAGAATCATAGAGTTGGAAGAAACTACCAGGACCATCCAGTCCAACCATACAAGAAAACATAATCAAAGCATTCCCAACAGCTGGCCATCCAGCCTCTGCTTAAACATCCCCAGAGAAGGAGACGCTAGACTCCAAAGCAGCATTGCTAAACAGCTTTTACTGGCAAGTTGTTTAATGTTTAGGTGGACTCTTTTCCCCTCTGCAATTTGAATCCATTGTCCTGTGTGCTAATCTTCAGTATAACATCTTTTCATATATTTAAAACTGGCTGTCCTGTCCCCTCTCAGCCTTCTTTTCTCCAGGCTAAACATATCCAGCCACTCCTCATAGGACTTGATTTCCAGGTCTTTGATCAGTTTGGTTGCTTTTCTCTGGATACATCCCAACCCTTCAATATCCTTCTTGAATTTTTGTCCCAGAACAATATCCTAGGTGAGGCCTGAATAACGCAGAATAGAGTGGAAATATGGTGCCCCTTGATCTCAACACTTTTGTTGTTGTTGTTGTTATGCACCTTCAGACCTTTTATGACTTAAGGTGACTCTTAAGTTTACATGGGATTTTCATTGCAGAATTTGTCAAAGGGAGTTTGGCCTTGGCTTCCTCTGAGGCGAAGAGAGTGTGGCTTGCTCAAGGTCACCAAGCAGGTTTCCATGGGTGAGTGGAGATTCAAATGGTCATCTCTTAGGCCCCTTCTGCACTGCCATATAATCCAGATTATCTGCTTTGAACTGGATTTTATGAGTCTACACTGCCATATAATCCAGTTCAAAGCAGATCATCTGGATTTTATATGGCAGTAGGGGGGCTGAGCTTCCTAATCCAACACTCCGACTTCACCATGCTAGCTCTCAGTACATTCTGCAATACATTGTTCAATGAGTACTTCTTACGTTGTTCAATGCAGTTTACCTACATCCTCCCCAGGATGCCATGGGCCATATTTATACATATTGTCTAAAGTTATTTCTTTCTTTCCTGTGAATTCTCCATGGATCGACAGCTGATGGCTTGTGGACCAATATGGGTCCATGGACCATCCCTTTGGACTAGGGTTGTTAGATGCAATGGTTGAGGTTCACTTTGCAGCCCATCACACCTGTTACAATCCACACAAGCTATTCAGTCATTGGGCTGGAAAGCAATGTCCTTTAGTAGGACAAAGGAGTCGACTGAAGAGTAGTTGATAATAAGATCCTGATGGTACAGTTCCTCCTTTTAAAATTATTGTGTTTCAAGGAGTGTGGAGAATTTAAGGGAGTATAGGAATGGAGTATGAAATTTGCTTGTGTTTGCAGCTAAGGAAGAAAAGGTGTGGGATGGATGGTGGAGGCAGTTGAGAGAAG
Source organism: Anolis sagrei (assembly GCF_037176765.1). Lineage (NCBI taxonomy): Eukaryota > Metazoa > Chordata > Lepidosauria > Squamata > Anolidae > Anolis > Anolis sagrei. The sequence goes on along the minus strand of NC_090023.1, from coordinate 109,920,559 downwards.
GAATCTGACCTAAGTGGTGAGAATGTTTAGGTTGACAGAATGGGCTATGTTAAGGAGGGAGCTATTCTGAGATGTGCAAATCTTTTGGATGGCAAGCAGTGGCATGGAAAGGAAGAAGGTTTTGATGGTAGGGGACTTGCATAGGAGGTGGAAGAAGGGTTTGGCACCTGATGATATTGATATTTTTGGTGGGACAGAATCTGAAAATTATATTCAGATTGAGTTGTTTCTTTTAGTAATTAACAATCACCTGCTGGAAAAAAGGTTACTGGAAAACATGCCATTTGGTTGAATTAGAACTCTGGACCGCTAGGTGCTCTGAGATGGGTAACCTTAGTTGGGATAGGCTGATTATATAATTAAAGATTTCTTTCCCCAAGGTTGACGTCATCCCTTCCCAATAGGAAAAAACAAAAACAAATGCTGAGACAATTAAAAGAGTTTTTCCAAGGCACAATTCATCATTAATCTTCCAGCTGTAACCAGTTGGTAGCCATAAAATGGGCATGATCTTCAAACGTGAGATTCTGAAATTGAAGATACTTTGTAAATGCCTGTTATAATCCACACAAACTATTAGGTCATTGGCCTGGAAAGCAATGTTCTTTATTAGGACAAAGGACCTGACTGAAGGGTAGTTGATAATATGACCCTGATGGTACAGTTTTTCCTTCTAAAATTGCTGTGTTTCAAGGAGTGTGGAGAATTTAAGGGAGTATAAGAGTGGAGTATGGAATTTGCTTGTGTTTGTATTTGTAGTCTTATTTGCCTACATTACATAATATTTTTACGACATCACTATTTTATTATCATTACTTCTGGAAGTTGTAGGCCAAAACACCTTGGGACCCACAGCTTGAGAACCACTGGACTAGAGGTTAGCTCCACTGAATTCTCCAAGGATTACTCTGCAGTAAATGAACACACGATCTCAGCCTAAATCATTCCTAATGTTTCTGCACCTGGGGGCGGAGCATGGGAAGCAAACCGTCCTAGACCCAGGCTCATCTCTCCGCCGAAAAATAACTGTTAAACCCTAGAAATTCAACTTATAGCCGACTGCAAGCCTTCTTGAAAGCTCAGCGCAGAAAACTGGAAAGCTTTTTACAAGCTAATGTTTCTGCACCCCTGGGTTGTTTGAAGGCATTTGGAATAAACTGCTGTAAGTTGAGGGTTGTGGAAGAAACACTGATTTGCATGTTATGAACATAGTTCAGCAATTATATTATTTGAGAAAATGAAGAGACTTGGGTGGAACACATTTCTGGAATGATTTACAGTGTGTGAAAGTTCGGCTCAAATGCAATTAATTTTTTAAGAATTGCAGCCAATGTGAACCCTCCTTTTTTTTTTTTTTACAGTCATGACTTTGACATAGTACTGACTTCACTGAAGTGATCATATCTCACTTTAATAAGATAAGATGTGGATTATATTTTTTGGCTGTGCATGCAACTGCTTGGCTTGAAATGTAATTAAACCAGCAGATCTCTAGCCATGGTTTTTTTTTTTTTGTTTCTCTTGAATTAGAAAAGTTTGAATATGATCTCTCAAACAAGGAAGCTGGGTTTTAAACTATAGTTTTAAGTTAGTTTACTGTTCTGGCTTGTTCTGAAGGTTTTACCTGTACTTATCTGGTTTGGATAAAATGGGAAATTGTGGCTTAATGTACACATGAAAATGTAATCTTAGGTGTGAAAGAGCTTCATGTGGGAACAAATAGTGTTTCATATTTTACTTCAGGGCTTTTTACATTTTTTCCACTCACAATCTTTTTCTACCTGAGTAATTTTTAAGCAACCCTAGGTATATAGGGGTATAAAACAGGTATAAAATCAAACATTTACTGATAATAAATCGGCATTGCCAGGCTTGCGGCACAGGTTGATAACTCCTTTTTTTGAAGTACAGCTGAAGCATTTTTGGCAGAGTCCACTGTAAATGCTACACTATGATAACAGGTTTACTGTTGCCATTTTTGCAACCCCAACATTGAGTTAAGGGGACCACATTTGGGGTCAAGAACCATAGTTTAAGAAGCAGTGGTTGAGTTTATCACACTGAGATATGATTGTCTGAAATGGCCATTGCAATATAAACAATAAACATGTTTAGATAGAAAATTCCTTTATCATATCTTCTAATCAGTTTCTACTTATGTAACTTGGATCACAACATCCCACTATGGGAGGTTTTATTATATAAAGTTTAGACGTTCAACTACTATATATTAAATTCTGCAGTTATAATGGGTGTGATGCCTGCCAACTCATATAAGTACACGTATTGGAAAGGTGACTATTTTCCTTTTCAATAATATGGTTTTTTTAAAAAATCATGTCAGAAGTGACTGGAGAAACCACAAGCTGATTCTGGTGTGAGAGAATTGGCCGTTTGCAGAGACATTACCCAGGGGATACCTGGATGTGTTACTATCCTCATGTCCCCACACGGGAAGCTGGAGCTGACAGATGGGAGCTCACCCTGTCTTGCGGATTTGAACTGCTGACCTTCAAGTCAGCAGTTCAGTCAGCACAAGGGTTTAACCTATTGCACCACCGTGGCTCCTAATATGATTAGTGATACTACACCACTGAAAATAATTGTGGCAGGAATGTGGCATTTTTAGATGTGAATTTTTATACATAAAGTTGAATACTTTGATGCTGAATTCACACATGTCCACAAAGCTTTCCTCTTGTTAATATCCACCACTGAAGTAGGCTATTCTCATCTAATTTGATTATTTGGAAATAAGAACTTTCTGTTTTCATGAAGAATTGGACTCCTAGAACCAAGACATAATAATTGTACCATTGTAACTTTTGACCTTCCAAATCTTTGGGCTGGTTGAATAAAAGGCATACATTCTACTGCATAAATCAGATGTGGACATACTGCATCCATCTAGATATTGTTGAAATCCAGTTCCCATCAGCCATAGGGTCCTTCAACACAGCCCTATATCCCAGAATATCAAGACAGAAAATCCCACATGATCTGAGTGTGGACTCAGATAACCCATATTAAAGCAGATATTGTGGGGTTTTCTGTCTTGATATTCTGGGATATAGGGCTGTGTGGAAGGGCCCTTAGCCAACATAGCCAGTGGTGAGGGATAAGAATCTGTGAAAGCTTTCCCATTCAGTCACACATCTTCTTGCTCTAGTTTTCTTTTCTAAGGAGTCCAAATGATACACTAATTGCTGCTATTGGTTGCAAATAATAATTAGATAGCAATTTGCACAGAAGAAATGAATATTGTTGCTAAAACACATTAGAAATACTGTCAGCAGCTCTGCTTGCTTTTTATTTCAAGTTAAATAATCCACTTTAATAAATTCTATTAAGCTAACATTCAAATCCTGACAAAGAAAAGTACAATCTGTGAACAGTTAGGCTTTGCTGGAGTAAATCAGAATCAGTCATTATTCTTTTCCATTGAGTTTAGTTTTAAACTTAGCTGTTGCTAAATTGGTTCTAATGTTTTATTTTTTCAAATAAAGCCTTTACAACAACCCCCCCCCCCCCCCCCGGCCAGTTATGTTGTTCCCATCTACCAATCCCATTCTGAAAAAAATGCAAATGCACAGTCTACCCTTGCCCAGGAATGTTTTAATACTTGCGATTGCAGTAATGAGGGACAGATGGCAAAATACGGTCATTTCATGGAAAGTGAAATTAAAAATAACACTAAACAAGAGGCATATAAAGCATGTTCTCTGCATTTCATGTTTCAGTGCAGTACTGTGCATAGTAATCTCTAATATTTTGTTTTGAAAAAATATCTCGATTAGGAATAAGGAAGCACTAACAGCACAATCTTTTCTGAGTTCTGATTGGGGAATACTGAAATTAAAATGTGAAGGAAATAATTAAAAAGTTATAGACCAGGCATGGGCAAACTTTTTTGTCTTGGGGCCGCATTGCCGGCCCGGCCGGGAGGGAGGGAGGGGGGCCAGGCACACGTTGGTTGGGGATGGCCTGGGGAGGATGGAGCCAGGAGGGGGCAGGGCAGGTTCTGGGTCATCTTCAGATTGTTGTCCCAGCATAAGGACCGGGCTGCTCGCCCCATCCTTATGCTGGGAGAAAGGTGAGACATGTAGTGAATGCCCTGATCCGCTCCCCAATCCTCCCCCCTCCGATCCTTCGGCTATCCTCTTGGCATTATGCCAGAAAGAGGACGAGACAGGTGGTGACTGAGAGTGCTCTGGAGGGCTCTGAGCCACCCGTTCCTTTCTCGAGCCATCCTCCTGGCATAAGGATGGGGCTGCTTGCACCCTCCTTATGCCGGGAGGAGGGTGAGAGACATGGTGTCTGAGAGCGCTTCAGAGGGCTCTCAACTGCTGTGTGCCTTCCTCCCTCATCTTTTTGGTCTAAGGATATGACAGACCACTGTGTCCTTCTGCAAGAGGACAGGGAAAATAAGGTGGGTTTGACATGAGCACCCAGGGGACATTTTTATTTCATTTATATTCCTTTGCTTCTAACAATTATGTGGGAGAAAAGCTGGCCATCACACAGAGTCTGGCCCAAAGTAACCAAGATTGATCTGTGATCTGAGCTGAGGTGCCCTTTCAATCAACAAATAATAGCATTCTTTTTCCATTTTAACTGCCATGGTCCTGTTCTGTGGAATCATAGGATTTTGTAGTTAGTAAGGCTCGGGAATGCAGCTGAAAAGATGTTCTTCTCTAAACTGCCAATCCTAGGCTTCCAAAAGATGGAACTGTGGCAGGTAGAGTAGTACAGTAATTCTTTAGTGGCATAGTGGTTTCAGTGTCAGACTATGACTCTGGAGACCAGGATTCGAATCTCCACTCTACCATGAAAAACCACTGAGTGGCCTTTGACAGGATGTACTCTTTCAGCTTCAATGGAAGGCAAATCTTTCCAGTTGAATTCTGTGAAAGGTTCATATTAGGGTTGCCATAAGTTGGAAACGACCTGAAGGCACACAGTAACAATTCTGTAATGTGAATGGACAATGTCTTGCCAGTCCAAAATTGTAACCACTGCACCAATGCTGGATTCTCTTAGTTCTGGTGGTGCTGATCATATCTACTTTGAACTGGGTTAACTGAATCCACACTTAGATATTGTAGGATTTACTGCCTTGATTTTCCATTAGGCAATCCCTCATTGTCTGAGTAGGATTGTCAGTGTACTGGCAGTGGGTACATAGGTGACTGTGGACCCCTATTCTTGATCTGCATCTTCTCCCGCAGTGAGGGCATTGGTTTCCAGGTGGAAGGTGGTCCGTCAGGGTTTGGCTTGGCGTGCCTTCCTCTTGGCATGTTTCTCTCTTTCGCCCTCCATTCATGCCTCTTAAAATTCTACAGCATTCCTGGTCACAGCTGACCTCCAGCTGAAGCGCTCAAGGGCCAGGGCTTCCCAGTTCTCAGTGTCTATGCCAGAGTTTTTAAGGTTGGCTTTGAGCCCATCTTTTAATCTTTTTTTCTGCCCACCAACATTCAATTTTCTGTTCTTGAGTTTGGAGTAGAGCAACTGCTTTGGGAGACGGTGATCGGGCATCCGGACAATGTGGCTGGTCCAGTGGAGTTGATGGTGGAGGACCATTGTTTCAATGCTGGAGGTCTTTGCTTCTTCCAACACGTTGACATTTGTCCACTTGTCTTCTCAAGAGATTTGCAGGATTTTTGATATTCTGGGATAAAGGAGTATGTGGATGGGCCCTGAGAGAACAAAATTGGTAGCATAAGCTTTTGTAGACAGCAAAGGTAGCTTACTGTGTTTCTACATAGACACTATAATCCAGTTTGAAGTGGATTAAAACAAACTGGTTTTTCTGTGCAGTATCTATGCAAATACCCTAGGAACCGATTCGAGGCTGGAGGGGTGGCTGCATTATTCGCTGGTTGCGGATCGGAGAGAGCTGTTGCAAAATTGAAATGCACTGATGTGTATATCTTTGTCTGTTTGGGATCACCCCAGTTTTGAGCCCTGCACACATCATCTGCACACATCATCAGCTGCACACATCATCTGATTTGGTCTGGACTTCCTGGTGAATTTTTAAATGGGTTATTTTCTGGGTTGATGTGTGCTCCATCATGCATTTGGGGTGTCTGTTTTGTGGACAACCTGTCCTTGATCCAACTTTGAACTGCATTACAACATTTATGTAAAACCACCCCAAGAGAACAAAATTGAGCTGGCATAAATTTGGGTCACAATTGTCATGTAAGAAAAATGTTGGATCTGGCACAATACAGCTCCTCTTTCACCTTGTCCTTTTCCTGCCTTCTTTTGGACTTTTCTGGCAGCATATCTTAGCCAGCAGGGTTGTTCTGTTGGCAGTTTGTATTGTCAGCAGATTTCTAGACTTCAGCTGGTAAAATGGTTTTTCTGCCAGCAGAATAAATTATGGTGCCTAATAATAAATCTCTGCACCTGAACATCATGGAATAAGTACATAGTTCACTGTATTCTGTCGCACATTACATACGTTTAAATAATTAGCAGGCTGTTTTGTAAAAACAACTTTATCGTTTTCCATTGTCAAATGAAACAGCTGAAGGTAGCATATTCATGAATGGCTTCTATGACATTTTGGCTAAAGCAATTTACTTTAAATTTAGGGATGAAGAGCTGGAAAAGCCTTTTAAGCAAAACAGGTCATATTTAGCTTGCACTTTTCAGCTTTAGTTTTGACTGACTAGTGCAAAATGTGTACTGCCACAATTATTTCGGTAACATTTAAACTAAAAAATAGTGACTTTTCATCACAATGTTTTGTTACATGTTGTAAATTAGAATGAGTTGGATACCTGGCTTATTACAGCAACACTTTCCAAAAAATTACATTGTTTGTGGGATATGGAAACCAATGGGTTTAATTTCTGGACATTTTCTGGCTGAGCTCTCTGTTGATCCATTTAAACTGAAAACAATTTCAAAACCAAGCTTTATCCTCCTATGTAGATCTTTCCTGGAAGTGAATATAGCTGAATTTTGCCACAACTGGGGAAACTCCATCATGAGGGAGTAATAGACTGGGTTTTAAATCATAAAGGTGTTCTACATCCAACATAATCCTACTCTGGCCATTAAGAGGAGCGGCCTCTGCCTGCATTGAGATCCCCCAGTACTATATTAATTGACAATAGTATAACATTGAGATAAAATATAAGCCTTTGATGTGTCACCTTTCCTCTACTACATGATTTTTAATGACTTTGCCTGATGAAAAGTCCAGTCATTTTTCATGACCAATCCAAGGTGCTAGTTTAAAACTGAAGCTCTGCCTCCAGTAAATAAAATAGCTTATTAGCTATTTTTGTGGTTCAGCTCATTCGTGAGAAGGGATGCCAGGGTCTGAATGGGTTTGTACTGCTTGCAGGATCCAGGAGGAACAAGGCTTTAGCAGTGTTGGCACAATACTTACAGAATGGCTACCTAGAAATACTTATCATATTTACTTGTTCATGGTCTACTGAAGATTAGTCAAGGTCTTTAATGGTATTGGCTGAATATCGTTTTGTTTTTGCATAGGACAATAGTCTTCACATCTTTCCAGGCCCAAGGTTTACCTTTAACCCTGATGTGCTTTGCTTTTGAGTTTCTATCAGGCTGAACTTTCTGTTATCATTGACATAATTTTGAACTCACGTTTTGCGTATCCTGATTATATATATTTAGACTACTTTTTTGTATTGATAGTAATCCATCCCCTATACTCCTTAAAAAAATAGATTGTGTGCCTTTGGCACAGACGCCTCTTTTATTTTTGTACAGTGCCATGTACTGTACATCAATGTGCAATTACACCAACAACATGATAAAAGTATACTAAGGAGCAGAGAAAGAAGATGACAGGTTTTCAGCTTGACCTTGACATTCCAAATTTAGCATCATCCTTATGTTTATTTATAATGTGCAATTCTATTCCTTCTCACATCATTTGTTTCTCTCTGTCTGTCTCTCTCCCTCTTCTATACTCTCAGTTATTGCACTGTCTTTTAAAAATAGAATAAAACCATTGGAACATATCTCTAGATGCTGTTTGTACTGTAGCCAGGGATGCGGGGAACTGCAGTACAACAATATCTAGAGGTCCACATGTTCTCCATCTCTGACTGCATTGAAACCGTAGAATTCATGTAGTTTGACACTACTTTAACAATTATGCCATGGGAGTTCTACTTGGTAAGACACCAGCATTCTTTGGCAAAGAAGTTTAAATATCTTGTAAAACTACAGATCCCACGATACCATAGCACTGAGTCATGGCTTTTAAAGTGGTGTAAAACTGCATTATTTCTACAAATATAGATGGGCCCTCTGACCTACCTCAATACAGCTTACCCGTTTCTTTGTCTTCTTGATATTGTGGACGATAATGTTTTTGTATTCTGGGTGAGGTTTCAATTTGTATTTAATTTCTTGAAATAAAAACAGGGGGAAAGGCAGATAATAAATGTTAAAATAAGTATTCATGTCTGAATGAAAATAAGTCCCATTATGGGGCTTCTGAAAACGGTTGAAAGAATGAACTGTAAAGTCTTTGATTCTGCTTTGTTTGAAGCAAGTAGGCCTGTTCCAGTAACCTGCCTGAGTGGTAGACCACATGTAAACCATATGCAAGGTTCTCAGAGAGCAAGGGCGTAAAGTATAAACATACGCAGGGCTGGGCTGCTGTTCCAGAGAGAAGTCATGAAGTGCAAATTTCTGTTCTGAATTAAGCTTTTGGAGCCTTGCCAAGAAAGAACCTCTCCTTGTAAGGAACAGTGAGAATAGCTTCAGCAGTCTATTAGTCGGGAGATCTCTGTAAATGTGGCTACAGGTCACAGTCCAGACAGAGCCTTTTCTGGATGCAGGAGCCTTTTCTGCACTCTGCAAGACTGTCTCATAAGAACCCTTAAGTCTTGGGAGATGTTGCAGAGACTGACAGTAGTAATCATAGTAATAGTGAAGAAATATAGGCTACAGGTGAAAGTCTTTTTGGAGTAGAGATAGCATTGTCCTAGACTGCATAATGGATAGCTATGTAGGGGCCACCAACCTGGGACTTTGCTTGTATTTTAGGGATGAGGGATATGTGACATCAGGGCATTTAGTTAGCTTTCCCCAGCAGGTATTAGCCAGTGAAACAGAACAAGCAAGGTAATATTGGCATGGCATCATTGCCTCGCCTTACTACACATTATCAGGGTGACAAGAGGCTGTGGGGAATGGATGTTGACAGCCTACATTCCTGTGGCATTTATTTTGGGCTCCCCAAGATGCTTGTGAGCATTTGAAGACATGCCCCCATTGCTCCCTCTTCCAATTCTTTCTTGGTTGCTCTAGATTTGAGGCAAACCAGAAGGTTATGTTATCTAGAGCGTGCTAGTGCTATAAAAGTTGAAAAGATTTTATCTTCTGCTTATCCTGCAGAAAGACATCCTGATGTTGTTAGATGTTAGTTGACTTTGACTTATGGCAAATGGATGAGAAATCCCCAAGACACCCTACCATCAATAGAACTCCTCAGATCTTGCAGATTCAGGACTATAGCTTCTATCTTTCTATCCTGCAGTTTTCCTATTTTCTTACTGCCTTCAACTTTTCCAAGCATTATTTCCAGTTTAGCAAATCATATCTTTTCATGATAAGATTGTAGTATGATAGTCTCTGTTTAGTCATTTTGGCTTCTAGCGAGAAATCAGGCTTGATTTGCTCTAAAAAGGTAGTTTCCCTTGACATTAAGTCTAGTTGTGTCTGACTTTGGGGGGTGGTGCTCATCTTCATTTCTAAGTCGAAGAGCCAGCATTGTCTGTAGACACCCTCAAGGTCATGTGGCCAGCATGACTCCATGGAGCGCTGTTACATTCCCTATTGGTCTACTCACATTTTCATGTTTTCAAACTGCTAGGTTGGCAGAAGCTGGGGCGTAACAGTGGGAGTTCACCCTGCTCCCTGGATTCAAACCGCCAACCTTTCAATCAGCAAGTTTAGCAGCTAAGTGGTTTAACCCACTGCGCCATCAGAGGGCCCATGATTTGCTCTAGGACCCATTTATTTTTTAGCAGTCCTTAGTATATGTTGAACTTATCTCTAGCTCCACATTTCAATTGAGTTGATTTTCTTTCTGACAGTTTTCTTTACTGTCCAGCACTCACAAATGAAATGGGAAATACCGTGACATGACTGTGACACTCCCTACTTTAGTATTAAGTGCTACATTTTTGCACTTCAGGATTTTGTTAGGTTCCTTCTTCATAGCTGGCCTCCCAAGTTCCAGTTATTTTCCTGATTTCTTGGCCCTGCCTCCATTCTGATTAATGAGTGAGGCCTGTTACAGGAAATCCTGAACTATTTCAATGTCTTCATCATTTCACTCTAAAGAAAATCATCTATAGTTATTATTTTTGTTTTTCTTAATATTCCAATACAAATCTGCCTTTGCACATTCTTCCTTGATTTTCTTCAGGAATCATTCCAAGACTTCTATTATTTTCTGCTAGTAGTGTGGTGTCATCTTTATATCTTAATTAGATGCTCTTTCATGCCTTCTTCATCAGAGTCTAAGCCTGCTTTATGTATGGTCTGTTCAGCATTACAACTTAAACAGATAAGGTGATAAAATGCAGCCTTGACTGATCCTTTTGGTGAAGGGAAACTATTCTGTTTCTCCATATTCTGCTCTAATCATAGTGAGACTGTATTTCCTATGCTGGGGAGCTAGATCTTATTTATATTTCCTTTTTTCATTTTCCTTAGTTCTGAATAGACATGCATAGGAGTACACTTACCTCTGCTGACTAGCGGTGGTCATTTGTAGATCATTGTAGAAGCAGTTCATGAGTTACAAACATCCAACTTACACATTAGTTACAAACATCCAACTTACAACTTACAAGTTAAGAATGGGGATGAGACAAGTAGAAGGGAGAGGAAATCTACCCCCAAGAAGCGAAATCACCCTTGTCAGAATCATCATGGGGAAAGGGTGTCTCCACTGAAGCTTTATCACCAATCCTTGTTTCCACAATCACTCAAAATGTTCAAAATCTAAGGGACAGAAAGTGAGGTGAAATCTTCTAAACAGAGGCATAGACAGCAAAACAAATGTCACAGGAGTGTTAACCCTTTCCTATGCTATCCAAAACTTTAAAAATAGATTTTGGCTAGAGTTACACTTAAACATTTACCTGTTTCAACTTACATACAAATTCAACTTAAGAACAGACCTACAGAACCTATCTTGTTTGTAACTTGCTACCTAGTCTACAATTGTACCAGAGCAGGGACAGAAGGAAGAGGAACTGGTTATGCATAAAGGGAAAGCAGAGAGTGGATCCATATGAAAAACCTACGGCTCTGCCTGGGGACTGTCTGAATATCGGAATGAAAAGGTAGCCTTTAGTGCCTTGCTATTGTGAGATACTGTATAAATGTTGCCCCCCTCCACGTCTCCAGTCTGTACTCAGCAAAACTCAGCAGTAGATGGGGCTGTTTTTACCAGCACTTTCTCTGTGAGCTTGGAAACATTTCAACTAGTGAGCCATTAGTTTTGGAGTAGGAGCCTTACCAAAACAAAAAGTTGCTTGCTTTTGCTAGCATGGTTACTCGAATGAAAAAGAGGCAAATTGACTCCACTTTAACTGCCATGGTTCAATGCTATGGAATCAAACGAGTTTTAGTTTTACAAGGACTTTTGCCTTCTCCCAAGAGGTTGGTGCCACACCAAACTACAACTTCCATTATTCCATAGTACTAAGCCATGGCAGTTAACGTGGTGTCAAAGTGCATTATTTCTACAGTATAGAACCCTAGGTCTTAGCTTCAAAGCACTTGACATCTTTCCAGAAATATGTATAATTGTCCTTCTCCAAAGGAAGCATGAATTATAAGAAAAAATGCATAACTTGATAACAGCTAAACATAGACTGGACTAGGATGTGGGATCCTATGGCATGCATATCTTGTTTTTTTAGTTTATATAGCCCTGGATGTGACATGTTCGAGGTCATTGGTGCCCAACCTGTGGGTTCGCAGATGTTTTGGCCTTCAACTCCCAGAAATCCCAACAGCTGGTAAACTGGCTAGGATTTCTGCGAGTTGTAGGCCAAAACACCTGGGGACCCACAGGTTGAGAACCACTGTTCTAGGTGTTTGAATACATAGGAGTGGAGAGAAGAAACATGTGTGTATTGGTGAGAAAATAACAGTAGATAGCAAGGAAAGGATTATAGTCGCAGGTTGTTCCAGTGTCTTTGACCCATATCGGCAGAGGGCATTAGAATGGAAGTCACTACCATGTCATTGCAGTTTTCTTTTCCAAACAATCATGAAGGAGCTTGTTGTGTGCCCACTGTGACAGTTGTTCAGAGGTATCTTGGGCCTTTCCATTTGGGACACAAGGCGTGGCTTACGTATTTATTACGCATATGGTCTTTTTCTCTGACAATAGCTGCTATGTGCAGCCTTCTGCAGAGATTTATGTGTGCTCATGGCAGGCATAATCTGGCTGGGACAGCTGTGTTTGGTCTGTTCAGGGAATAATGGTTCACATTAACTATGGTTTACAATGTTAATTCTTTGAAAGCTGGCCATATGAGCGTTCCTTGAATGGGCTTCAAATTAATTTTAACACCAGCTGTCTGGGTGGCTCAGGGAACGGCAAACTAAAGCTTCCTCCTTAAGGCCAGCTTTCATGATGTCTGGGTTAAGGGGCCGAATTCCAACTTGTTTGCGGGTTTTTGCTGTAGACCATTTGGGAGACTCTGGGTCACTACCACTCCCTATTAGAAACTTGAGAAGGGCTTAGAAATAACTGGGTACAATGCTTGAATTTTCCTTTTTGAATTAACTGGGGCATAACAGAGTTATGTTACAAGTGCAACACAGTATGGGATGACTCTATCCCTTTTTTGGTGTATATATGGCTTCATTATTGGGTGTATTTTATATCACAGGCCAGCAACATTGTAATCTGCTGCTTTTAATTAAACAAAAATGTTTAGTTGCTTTGAAATAACAAGATTGTAAAGAGTTAACTTTTAGTTAAATTTGGGAGGGTTATGCTTTCGAGCTGCAAGGATTGTTTTTTTTTTTTTAAGTAATTGTACAAGCCTTGAGGTTGAGCCACTGTGAGAGCCTACAGTTGGTGTGTGCTTGTTTGGCCCCATCTACACTGCCATATAATACAGTCTGAAGTTGCATTATGTAGCCAGTGTAGACTCATATAATGCACTTTCACTGCATTAAGTAGCATTATATGAGTACACTGAGCATATGATGGGTAAAAAAAAGGAAGAAACAGCGCAGCCATTGCCTCCAAGTTTTCAGTTTCCAAAAGGGAAAGGGGATGTTTAAATTTTAAAGAGGTTGATCAGATACCAATGTATGGTCAAACTGACTGACTGCCAGTAAGAGCTGTCTTTCAATAACGTTTTATCAACTTGTCATATAGGATTGACTTACATTAACCTCCCTTAGTGATGAATTCTCTGTTTGTTGCTCTTCTTTTGTTGCTGTTTTTAATAATCAATGAGAAGCGTTATTGCTGACTGAGAAGTAAAGGTACTAAGTTTCCTCTTGCCATTGTAACTATTGTTATATAATACTTTTTAAATGTTAATATATTTTTCTTTGGATACTTTGATTGTATTTTGAAATACTATTAGAAATTTGGGGAGCAGAGTTTTTATTTGGACATGTAATGCCTGTGCATTAATTCCTTTGGTTATATCACTCATATTAATAGGATATCCACTATGCAGACATAAATTATTTAACAATTGCTCCCTTGCTGTAAGGAACTCTGGGAAATGTAGTACCTGGAGAAGGATCGCTACTTAAGAATTCTTAGACTAACATCTGCACAGTTCTTGGGGACACATGTACGGTCAGGATGCATTTACACTGTAGAATGAATGCAGTTTGACACCACCTGAACTACCATGGCTCTGTGCTGTAAAATCACGAGAGCTGTAAATTTACATTATTTATTTATTTATTTAGAACATTTGCATCCCGTCCTATTCTCGACCTCTGAAGAGGGACTCAAGGTGGCTTTCAAAATAAAAACATCAATAAATACACAATTACAAAGAATGATAATAAATATACATTAAAAACAGTTCACCAAGTTTAAACGTCCTCCAAATCAGTCCAAAAAATGCGGTCCATAAAATCTCACCTTCATCAATAAAAACCATCTATTTTATGAACACTGTCTCCCACAGCCAACTGTCCTGTGAAAAGTCAGGAGGGAGGGGGTGATCTAACCTCTTTAGGGAGGGAGTTCCACAGCCGAGGGGCCACCACGGAGAACGCCCTATCTCTTGTCCCTACCAAACGCAACTGCGATGGTGGCAGGACCGAGAGCAGGGCCTCCCCAGATGATCTTAAAGTCCTTGATGGTTCTTAGGGAGAGACACATTCGGACAGGCAAAGTGGGCCAGAGCCGTTTAGGGCTTTATAGGTCAAAACCAGCACTTTGAATCGTGCTCGGAAATTAATAGGCAGCCAGTGGAGCTGGTGTAGCAAGGGAGTTGTGTGCTCCCTGTACCCCGCTCCCGTAAGCAGCCTGGCTGCTGATCGTGGGACTAGATGGAGCTTCTGGGCAGTCTTCAGAGGAAACCCCATGTAGAGCACGTTGCAGTAGTCTATTGGGGATGTAACAAGAGCGTGGAGCACTGTGGCCAAGTCAGACCTCCCGCATAAGTTTTAATTGTGCAAAAGCTCCCCTGGCCACCACCGAAACCTGGGGTTCCAGGCTCAATGATGAATCTTTTCTGTCAAATATTACTGGTGCCTCACCAAACTATAACTCTTTTGATTCCATAGTATTGCGCCATGGCAGTTAAAAAGGGTGTCAAACTACATTCATTTTAAAGTGTAATTGCATCTCCATTCCTCTTTAGTGCCACTATCTGTTAGACCATTTCTGGGCTCAGAAAGTTATAATAAATTAGAGCAATTAAGGGTGGTATATATATTTAACATTATTTGTAATGTTATAATGTATAAATAATGTGAAATAGCTACACCATCCTTCATTACTCAGTCTTGCAAAGAGCAAGTCTTCCAAAAAGTTTTGTAATGAATGAAAATGAAAAACAAAAATTACAGTATCATAAAACTATGAAGTAAAATAGTAGACGAAACAGAAGAAATGGCCATAAATTATTTATCACTGGTAGGTTTTCAAATGCTCAGGTGAACATTTGATCTAGCCATGGTTCTTTACATCCCGTTTGGATTATTTTAAACAGGCTGCCTATTATGAGTGTACAGATAATTAAAGCTAATACAAAAAGCTGAAGCCTGAGTGTTAATTGGGACAGTTATAAGTAAGGACCATGAAACTGCCTTGTAACAAGGATAAAGCTCTACTGATTGCCAGTTTGTTTCTGGGCAAAATCTCTAGTTCTGTGAGCCAGATCTAAGTAGCACTATTGCTGGGGTGGTATGGAAGTTGAAAAAAAAAAACAAAAACAAAAACAAATCAGCCCAATCTTGTTATTCTTCTGGATGAGGAGGCTCAGTATTGTGTCTTTTAATTTTTCCCCCTCAAAATTCAACAGGTGTGTAGCTTCATTAATACCTAAATATAGGTTGAAAAAGAGGTAAGGAAGGAAAAGGGAAAAGGTATGATGGGAGGAAAGAAAGAGTAAGAAGGGATGAAAGCAGCAGGGCAGTGGCCTCCCTGACACCCAGGCAATGCCAAGTATTTACACTAGTTTAAAATAATTTCTTGCATGAAAAAAGGTTTATGTATATTGAATCATCATAAAGCACAGGTGTTGGTATCTCTGTCACCTACGTCTGCAATTTTGGTTTTTGGAGTATTTCAGATTTTGGAATTATGGAAAAAGGTTCTGCCTATACTCCAGAATTGCAAAATACCCTAAAACTGTGCACAGGGTTGGCTGAGATACTGACATCTTGACTTCTGATGGGTCAGTGTACACAAACTTTATTTCAT
Organism: Anolis sagrei; assembly: GCF_037176765.1. Classification (NCBI taxonomy): domain Eukaryota; kingdom Metazoa; phylum Chordata; class Lepidosauria; order Squamata; family Anolidae; genus Anolis; species Anolis sagrei. The sequence continues at coordinate 109,904,619 of NC_090023.1, read as the reverse complement.
GTAAAAAATTACCTTGATGCCACGTATATGTAGGATATATGACATATACACAAATGTTGCATTTAGACTTGGAATCCTGTCTTAGAGGTGTCTCCACATTTGCAAGTTTGACTTTTGTGGATTTGATTATTAATAGATCTGATTAAAATGTTATCTCTAGAAATCCCTAGAGCAGAGCTTTCCACACGGTGTGATATGACATGATAGTATGTTGGCTGCAGTGTGTAGGCATGTTATGTGGACGTAATGAGAAACCTCAGTCTATGGGAAAGAATTTATTTGTGAAAAGAGATACGTTGTGTCCCCATAGATGTTGTTATTATGATTTCTGGTCATGTCCGTATCTCTTATAAGGGGCTGGTTGAACCTTTTGTTTGCTAGTAAAACTGAATTACTGTGTTGTGAAATGATGTGTGTCTAAAAAGTGTGTCACCAACATGAAAGCTCTGATCTAGTAGTACTCCAATGGACATAGTAATGAAGGAGCACCTAGAGATTCCTGCAGAGGATACTTTCATAGACACCTGTTGGTCCTCCAGTGCAATTCCATGCTCAACATCAGGAGGACATTTACTGGAGGATCTAGACTGCAGTGGTTCGCAACCTGTGGGCCCCCAGGTGTTTTGGCCTACAACTCCCAGAAATCCCAGCCAGTTTACCAGCCATTTATGGGATTTGAAGGCCAAAACCTTTGAGGACCCACAGGTTGAGACTCACCGACCTAGAGGAGCCTGGAGGTGCAGCTACACTGTACAATTAATGCAACTTGATATCACTTTAACTGCCATGGCTAAATGCTATATAATAGGCATGGGCAAACTCTGGCCCTCCGGGTGTTTTGGACCGGTAGGCTGTTAGGAATTGTGGGAGTTGAAGTCCGGAGGTGCTTATAGAAGCATGGGAGTTGCTGTTTTACAAGGCCTTGGGCCTTCTCTGCGGGTGTCTCACCAAACTACAAACCCCAGGATCCCATCGCATTGAGCCAGGGTGGCGAAAGTGGTGTCAAACCGCGTTACTTCCATGGTGTAGGTGCACCCTCGTTTCAGTGCTTCTGGAGGGAGGAGGAGAGGCGAGGTCTTCATTCCCTTGGCAAGTCAAGAGAAGAGGCGGGGGTGGGATTGGGAGGGGGCAGGACCAGGACTCCCCACGCCATGCGCACGTCACTTCCTGCCGCCGTGTTTACTTCCGGGAGAGCGGGTTGTGTGCTCCGTTCTGCCTGGATCCGCGCCTGACTCCTTCCCTTCCCTTCCCCTCTTCTGTTGCAGGTCTACCCGGAGCCGCGCACCGAGGCCGAGTGCCTGAGCAACATCCGCGAGTTCCTGCGCGCCTGCGGAGCCACGCTGCGCCTGGAGGTGAGGGAGGTGCACGTCTGCACGCGTTACCGGCACGCGTGTCGCCGGGCACACTTTGGAGCGCGAGGCGGCGTCTCCCCTGTGGCATGGGCGCAGTTTGCCAGGACTCCTTGCTGTTGGATCCTGGGAGGCGTTGTAGTCTGGTGGCGCACCGAAGCCCTTGTCAAACTACATCTCCCAGGAATCCGCGGCGGTTAAAGCGGTGCCAAACCGCATTCATTCCACAATGGAGATGCACGTTGGTCTTGGTTGTGGGAATGCGCTGGACAGGTCACACTCTCTCAGCCTCAGGGGGCGCCAAGGGGAAACTTCCCTTCCGAACAACTTGCCAAGAAAACTCAATAATAGGGTTGCCAACCACATGTCTTAAGTGGCCTCAGCACAATTGTGTATTTCAAGGAACCATAAAAGCACGAAACACTGCCAGATGGCCTTGGGCAGTCACACTCAGCCTCAGGGGAGGCAAAGGGTCTGATCAGGTCTTGCTAAGAAATCACAATGCCATGTGCCATAAATGACCTGAAGGCACCCAGCAAATGTCATTTGACGCCTCCCGGGAATGATAAACTCATGGGTGAGCTTGGGCTCTCTCGGCCTCAGAGGAAGCCAAAGGGAAACTTCCCTTCTGAACACAACTTGCCAAGAAAAGCCAGTGATAGTGTTACCAACCATACATCCTAAGTGGCCTCAACACAATTGTGTTTTGAGTATTCCAAGGAACCTTGGGCAAGTCACACTCCCTCAGCCTCAGAGGGGAACAAAGGGTCTGATCAGGTCTTGCTAAGAAATCCCAATGATAGGGTCCATATGTGCCATAAATGACCTGAAGGCACCCAGCAATTGTCATTTGATGCCTCCTGGGAATGATAAAGGCATGGGAACCCTTTGGCATCCCTCTCCTGGCCTCAGAGGGATGCCAAAGGCAACCCTCTCCTGGACATCTCTTGCCAAACAAAACACCCTCCAGTGATAGCTCAGAATTGATGCTGCCAAGAAGATCCCATAAAGGTTGTCAGCCCTTCTAGGAACAACGATTTATTTATTTACTTAATTTCTATCCTGTTCTTCTCAACCTGTGAGGGACTCAGAATGGTGTGCATCATATATCTAGGCAAAAATTCAATGCCTCATTATACATAAACAAATAAAACTACGAAATCAATCAACACAGTGAAACCCCTTGGACAAACGCTGCCTGCAGTTCTTCCTTGGGAATAAGTTAAGTTGAAGCCCTGTGGGAACCTTCTAAGTAGATACTGTGATTATAATAGCCCTCATATTTAAGGATTGCAACAATAATAAATGGGAACAGTAATACCTTCTGAACAAATCTTGCTGAGAAAACTACATAATTGGATTGTCTTAGGGTTGCCACATATCATAGGTGGCCTGAAGGCACACGACGACGACTTCGACAAAATATGCACCAAGGGATGAGAAATCGGGCACAAAACATGATTGGGGTTAAGTGTCAAACAGCACTCTGAATTGTCCTTTAGTTGATTTAATCGTGTGCTATTTTGTTGTGTGCGCATGTGTGTGCACGCATGTGAGGTGGGGGTTAATAGCAGCTCCCATACATACATTGAGAGGAAAGGGCGATTCTTCCCATTGATCATCTAATCAAATGTACTTATGCTATTGCAATTGCTCAAGGTTGTAGTCTGTTTGTAAAGAGATCTACCTTTTTTCACTGGGTGGATATTAACTCAAAATGAAGCATTTTTGATCCAACTGTGATAAAGAAAAATGATCCTCCCCCCCCCCCCCAAAAAAAAAAAAAAAAAAAGGAAACCTGTAGATTCACAGTTCTGGTTAATCTCCCAGCTGTGTAGAATGGAGTTTTGTGGAAGTTATCTTTTTTCTGGTGCTGTCTTCATCTTCAAATGAATGGTAATCAGACTTTTCACAATTTTAAATTGAGTCTTTTAAAAAAGTTAACTAAAATATATTTAAAATAGTTATAACCAGTCTTAACATGCAAATCGTAATATGCAAAGTTTCTTAAGAAGAATATGTAGCTCTGTATTGCACATGGTACCTGTGTTTATATATAATGGAAAACTGCAATTGTAGTTAAACCTGACTTTGAATAAGCTATAAACAACATATGGAAAGCATAACATGTCATCCAAGGGTCTTAATTTTGTTATGCCCTTTATGAGCAAGAATTGCAACCCATAATTTCTCAGTTTATGAATTCTGTATTTGAAAACTAATCTATAAGTCTTTATTGGATAATTCAGTTAGCATGCTATTTCTATTACAGTTTGACTTTTGCTGTTTTGATTGTTCACAGATCTGATTAAAATGTTATCTCAAAGAAACTCTAAGGCCTCGAGTATGACTCTATGGTCACTTCTTCTGGAAGTAGCCCATAACGTTTCAAGATTTAGGGATTCTTGGAGAAAACAGCTTTCTAGAAATCTCCAGGTTTTCAGTGCAGGTGACAACGGTGTTGTGTGAAGGACCTAGATATACCTAGAGGTGTTCTCTCAAGTGAAAAAAGTATGTTTTTATTCATGGTTTTCCCCACTTTTGCAGGGGTCCTGGGCCCCTCACCCAAGAAAATGTGAAGGGATTAATACTTCAGCTCCACCTGATGTTGGGAGGAGCTATGCAGGAGCATTTTGGCTAACATGAATGTAACCCTATCCACTCTGTATGTTTCCTCTAGAATAAGTTCAATTTAGTCCACACAGTTCATGAAATCATGCAATTATAGAGCTGGAAGTGATTCAAAGGATGACTAATCCAACCATCTTCCAGTGCACAAATCCACAGCTAAAACATTCCAGATGGATGGCCATGCCATGTCATCTCTGTATAGAAGCTTCACATGATGTCGACTATCTTTCATAATACTCTGTTTCAAAGTCACAAGGTTAATCCACAAACTGCAAGTGAATGTTTTCAGAGCAATACTATAGAACTCTCTCCCCATGTGTGGGAGGATTTAGAATTAAACTGGTGCCTCCTAGAATCATAAAGTTGGAAGAAACCACAAGGACCATCTAGTCCAACCCCCTGCCATGCAGGGACATACAGTCAGAGCACTATCAGCAGATAGTTATCCGGTCTCTGCTTAAAAACCTCTAGAGAAGGAAACTCCACCACACATATTCTCCTGCCAAACAGCTCTAACCACCAGTGTGCTTAATGTGTTCTGGTGGCTATCAATAAGGCCAGGGCAGAAGGTGAGGTGTGAGTGACTCTTGGCTTTTCCCAGGAAATGTAACTTGTGTTAGTTCAGGGCTGGTGTAGTTCTTGACCTTTTGTGGGTATATATGGGTGAGTGAGTGAGGAGGGTTTTTTGGAACGTGTGGCCAAAATCCTGTTGGTAGTCAGTGCTAGCAGTTCTTTTCCTAGAGCTTCTTGATGGAAAGGAAAGGAAGATAAATATTTTTAATGTCTTATTTTCCTAATTTTTTGCTGCACCTGCTGTCTTTTTCCTACGTTTGGGGACCTCTGGTCTATGTGTTATATATATTCTGTCTAATAGTGACACATGATGTTACCCTTACTAATACACGACATCCTCGAATCCATCTCAGGCATAATAACAACAACAACAACAACAACATTTTTGTACTCCATTTCCCCGAAAGGACTTGGGGTGGCTTACATGAACAGACATAAATTAAAAACACAATGCAATACAATTTATAAATAACATCATAAAACAACCAATAGTATGATACTATACTGACTCGGAGGGTAGGAGCTTGTGCAATATAGTTTCAAGACGGGCTGGTAGAAAGTGCAAAAGTCGATAATAAATTAAGGCTAGAAGGACAATATCATTTAGAATGCCAGATCTATAGGGCAGGGGACAGTGATAAAGTGCAGGAGCTGATAGTAAATTATACTTTTTAGTTTTTCTTCAGTTATTCAGAGTGTTCCAGGTCATTATTTCTTAACAGAAGATTTGGTAGCAGAGGCAGATATAACATTCAAATAATAGAAAAAGGTTCGGTTCCTATGCCACAAAAAGAAGTTGAACGTGTTTTAGCAGACATTTTATTCTAATTAACAACATGCTTATGTGAAATGAAACAACCAGTTCAGTCTCCACTTTTCTTAAAATTTCCATTTTGGTGGACAAACACAGACTTTTGTTTTTGTGACACACAGAGTGGAGATGCTGAATCAGGCTTCTCATATTTTCTCTCTTTATCTCTGTTTTCACATGCTCAATAGGACATTCTGGAGGCAGCTGCCATTTACGTTGCCTATTGTAGGCAGACACACACTGCTATAGTAAGATCAGCTAGAATGGAATCCTGCTTTTTCTGTATAGTGGATTGGTTCATTGCATTGTTTAGTACAGAGAAAGTGCTGCAACTCAATATCAAAAGTCTGAGTTTCTCCAACAAGCCCTCACCAGAACCTCAATGCTGATGCTGCTAAAAAAACCTTTTAGCTAGGTTATGGATGAAGAAGAATGGGCTGGGCAGGTGTGAAAAGGGTTCAGTAAAAAGGAGCTTCTCTGCTAGAGACATTTAAAACTGGTGTGCTGTAGTAATTATAGTTGGCTTTCCAAGTTGTTGGGATAAGGGCATAAAACCACCACAAAAGTGAAAAACTGTAAATTTTAAAACAATGCTATGTTTTTAACCTGAGAGAACATCTCTCAAGAAATCTATAAGGGCCCTTTCACAGAGCCCTATATTCCAGAATATCTGCTTTGAACTGGGTTGTCTGAGTCCACATTCAGATAATGTGGGATTTTCTGGCTTGATATTCTAGGCTATAGGGCTGTGTGGAAGGGCCCTATTTTCCAACACAATTCTGTGTTCAAGGTCTTCCAAAAGGTTTCCTAGAAAGCATGTTTTCATCAAACCTGTAAATAAGAAAATCTACTAAAGCCAAGTGTGCAGATGTGGAGGGTCAACTGCAATACTTCTTTAATGACAACAGGACAGATATTTTCTGTGTATATAATTCTTTTATTAGAACCATATCTTTTCCCCCATTCTTTTGGCAGTGGCGCTATTTGCTGATTCATAGCCAGTGACTCATGATGAACTCTTCTGACTCCCTCCTTACACAGCTGTTTGACATAGCATTTTGCCTGGAGCATCTTAACTTTCCTTTAGGTTCATGACTCTTATTTTAATAGATCTCAGAGGCACAGCACTTGCTAATTAAAATTTTTACAAAATTCCTTCAATTTTAAATAAATTTTACATTTTAATAAATTTTAAGAATGATACTTGATTTGAACATAGTAGCTTGATATTGTTTACTTGAGCCATTATGTGTATCCTTGTGAGAGTTCTCATACAATCCTGTTACCACTGGCCAGAATATTATGGCAAGATAGAAGATAGATTAGAACAATTTCTGTAGCTCTTCCAGCCTGAAATATACCTACCATGCTTCATAGAATGATAGCTTTTGTTCTTTCAAACTTGTTGAAGCAAGCTTATGAGCAATAGTAGTAACATGATCCTCTGATATTATTTGCATAAATCTAAAATCCATGGATATTTAGGGGAAATACAAATGTGATTTAAAAAATATGATTATTGTAATTTTGTTGAAGATGGTAATGTTGTTTGGTCTCCTGCCTGATAAATAATTGTTTCAGTGTTTAAAGCGAAACTACTAATTCTGACCATAAGCAATATTTAGTTTAGTATGCTGAGAGGGAAGTGCTGTTTGAAGACATATAGTAGGTTGTTTGACATATTTTTGGCACTTGTCTTTCTGTTGAGATAAAGAAATTCAAATTTGTTAGTCAAAATTTTATTTTAAGAAATCAGTTGAGCAACAGATACAAAATGCAGAATGAGCGCTTACAACTTGCAAAAGAAGTCAAAAAGAGATAGGAATGTGTTACTGTGTGGTTTGGTGAAACACTGTATTTTTTGGTGTCTGTGAAATGTAAAGAGGTTTATTACCATGAATGTTCCATTTTAATTTGTGAATTAAGTTAAAATAGTGGATACCTGAAGACAATGTTAGAGAAAAGGTACCGGTGCCCTATTTTGTATTATATTTAATTTGCAGTTCCTTACCAATTCACTCTCTAGATACCATAATGCTGTTGACTTCTTTGATGAAAGTACAACCCTGTATACAGATCTTATATTTATTGTTCCATCTTAAGATAGTTTGCTGTGCTAATTTGTAAGTTTATAAAGTATATAGTTTGATATTCTGTCTCTTTCATAAGGAAAGCATGTTTCAATACAAGTTGTACATTAAAGCAAATATGTAGGATGGAAACAACCACACAGCAGGCAAATATGGGTTGCCAAATAAATGTTTGACATGGAGGTTATATTGGGGATGTGCATGAGAAGGTGAAGGCAACAATCAACACTGCAACTTGTAGGAATATATATTTATCACTGTTTATGCAAAACAATCTTGGAAGTTATCATTTGGAGAGTGAGGCTATTGAGAATTTTATATGAAAGAGGACCACAGAATTGTAATTACCAGAAGTTCCAAAATACTTACTGATTTAATTTTGACCCAATTCTCATTAAAGTTATAAAGGACTCTCTGGAGTGTTTTGTTAGGTGGTAAGCATGAATTTATTGACTAAATTTTGTTCTGCACAAATGCAAAATCCCTTTACATAGGAAAATTTACAGTATGGAGAAGGATGCAAGCATAATATTTTCAGACAGCATCTTCTTTAGGTGGCACAATTTTGAAACATGGGAAGTTAGAAAAGGGCATAGACATTTGGAAGAAAGGGGAGGCTTGTTTGGAATTGTGACTGGTTACACTCTCATCTCTGTAGAATGTTAATTGGTTTTGTTAAAATATCCTGTACCGGGCTAGATGAGGATGCTTTATAAACAGGACTGTAGAATAAATAGCTTTCTGGATATTGTTGAGACTGCAACTTCAATCGATGCTATCCAGTATAGCTGGTAATGAAAGATTATTAGACTTGTGCCTTAATATTCTGGACATGGTTTTCACCACTGCTTTACAGCACAATTAAATGTTTTGAAAAATTGTAATGCTTGAAATATTAAATAATTGTAAGCTATTAAATAGTGATGAAAGAAGATGCTTAAAATGTCTTGTATTGTATAGCTTGGTGAGCATTACCATGTAAAAATAACTACAGAGATTCAGTTACAATTGGGCATATGATTAGAAGAGTGTGGTGGTCCAATTTTTAAGGATCTGTAGTACTTTGGAGCTGAGACAGCAGGCTGATAATGAAATAACTGTGTAGGGCATGTTGGGTAGGTGAAGATAATCCTAAATGTAAGTGTAAGATCTTGAAATGATTTTTTCCTTTGGAGTGTTTGTACACAGACCTCTTTTTCTCTGTAAAAGATATAAGGATGTCATTGTTGTTGTTGAGCACTTTGCACTCAACATTGTTGTTGAGCACTTCGCACTTCTTGTCCCAATGTTTAGTACTTGTGTTGCTTTTGAAATTGTTCTGCATGACATGGCAGTGTGACTGTTATATGTACTGAACAATTTATGGGATGTGAGACATGTCATGTCTCTCACACAAATATTTGTTCTTTACTGCTTTACGACAATTTCCAATGTCTGAAGAGCTGAAGAGGCTGAATCATTTTGTCGCATGATATTGGATATTTTAATTATCATTGCTCGTGATGATGAACTTGAATGGTCTACTGCCTGACAGTTCAGAAGATCAGTTATGCCAGTGGGGTTGGGGGGATGCAACACATGCAGAAGTGTGCCTGTTTGTATACAAATAACATCTACTTTTTATAGCCTTTCAGAGTTATTGGAAAAGGAGAGGAACAATGTCCTGCTTGGACCTGTTATATAGTTTCTTGGAGAGGTAGGTGATGTGTGCCATGAAACTGAATAAAACTCTTTTCTTCATACTGTAGAATAGATAGTTTTTAAGGAACAGAAAATATTACCTTTTCCCTTTGCACACTTTTAAAAAAGAATCTCATAATTTTCTAATATAAAGCAATAAACTAAGCCTAAATACACACACACACACACACACATTTATTTGGGTATACAGCATGACCCCAATAGCAATAGGAGATATATTCCTATACTTCTCGTGGATAAATAAAATCACAGATAATATCGAAACCTATTATTTTCAATGGAATGAATGGTGGAAGTACCAACAACACAGCATAACTTGTACAAGAGGCTTATGTGAACAAGTGAAACTGTGGATAGGTGAAACGCATGGTAAATATTAGTTCAGGAGAAACGTGGTTTTGTAGGAAAGAAGGCTTCAGAAGAGTGGAAAAGAGGGAAGTTGCCTTTCCCTGATAAAAAGTATGCAGAAGCCTTGGGATACGCACTGTGTATTGAACCCAACATGTCTTAAAGTCAAGTCCTTTAGGAACATAGCTTTAATTGCCACCTCTCTGGAAACATGCTGAATGCAGGTCAGAAAGCCCTGTCAATGTACACAAAGCCAGCCAAAAGAATCTAGCCACTAGAAGCAGAACAACCCACAAAATAAACAATCTTTCACTGCATTTTATGATTAATATACTGCCTGAGGGAGCTGTCCTACTTTGCCAAATAGTAAGGTATGCTCTGTTTCAGCAGGACCATGCCTCTCAGTATGGTAAATCATCTCCATGGCTAGTCTGTATTTCTCTGTATTTACCTGCCAATGCCCATTGGAATAAAAAAGCCATAGCTGGTCCAAATGCAGGCAATCCCTTGGTTTGTTCTTAAGTTGAATTTGCATATAAAAACAGGTACATTTTAAGTGTACCTCCAGCCATTTTTTTTTAAAAAGCTTTGGACAGCATAGGGCAGGGTTAACAGCCCTATAGCGATTGTTTTGCTGTCTGTGTCCCTGTTCAGAAGATTTTCACCTCACTTTCTGTCCCTGTGACAATTGGACTTTCAGAATTTTAGGTTGTCATGAAAACAAGGATTGCTGAGAAAGTTTCAGTGGAGAAACTTTTTTCCCATGATAGCTCTTCCAGGCGTGAATTTCCCTTCCCAGGGATAGATCTCATCTTACTTCCTGTTGTCTCACATCCATTCATAACTAGGTGTCGTATGTATGTCTGATGTTTATAACTCAGGAACTGCCTGCAGTCCATTTTATGAAGTTGGTTTTGGCCATACTGCCTGTAGGTGTCTCTGCAGAGACCTGACTAGAGGTCTGCCTACTTGAGGAGCAGCTATTTTTCTTGGTGACATATTACTTGTTTTTTTAGAGTTTGGAAAGGTTCTTTAAAAATTATAAAGCTCCCAGAATCTTTATTTTTACAGTAATCTTTATACAATAGTTATACGTATAACCAGGTAGCTAATGTTGCCACATAAATTATGATAAATTATTTGCAATTAACAGCAAGCCCTTAAGCATCTGCTGTGGTTTGGTTCTAGGACCCTGTGTTGATACCAAAATCCATGGGTTCTTAAGTCCCAATATATACAATTGTGTAATAAAACAGTGTTCGTTATGTAAAATAGCAACATCCGGGTTTGCTTTTTGGAATATATTTTGGTGAGGGGATATTTTCAAGATGTGGATGGGTGAATCCAGGGATAAATGATAGTTTTTGTGTATGGACATTCTGAATAGTACATTAATTTCCATCTTTGTGAAACAGTTAATTTTTATCTATTGTATATGTTCATTATCCTATGTATTAAAACACTCACATGACAGGAAATCAGATCCTTAAAACCATTATGTATATGGAGGCCTCTTTTCCTATTCCACATTTGTCATCCTATTGTTTGATTTCCTGTTGTCCAGTGCAGACTAGGGGATTGGATGAGCCAGTCAGTTGACTCCCAGTATATCCCAGATAGTCTCATTCTGGCAGGAAACATTGGCCTCTTCACATCCTGTTTTTCTTGATTTCTTTTAACGGACTGACTTGGTGGATTTTTTTTTCCATTGCAAACCCACAATGAAGGTGAGGCTTTTACTTGCTTTTTAGAGATTATTTTGTTACCAGACTGTTCTGCAAATCTATTTATAAATAATATGAATAGGCAGAAAGTTGTCTATTAATTGGTATTTGAGTATTCTTTAGACTTGAGGAACTTCCATGCTTTTGCTTTATTTAAGAGTTTCTGAAAATACAGGTGTGTATGTGTGCGTTTGAATCATACTATTTTAAAAATAGAAGATTACTTTGTGGTTATTGGGCATGCAGATTTATAAAACATGGTTGCTCATTTGTGTTTTCCTGTCTGTTCATGTTAGAGATGGAAAAGTGTGGGTGTTCTAATCCCTAGTGCTGTGGGTGCAGAAACTGGTTTTGTATACATTATAGTTCAACGAAGTGCTTTTTTAGAGACTTTATAGTGTGTATAACAGGATGGGGATTTTAGAGTTTTTATTATTTCTTAAGTAACAAGTAGTGTAAGGATCAGGGCAGCAAGCAGTAAGAGCTGGGGTAATAGGAGTTGGAGTTTGCTTAGGAGTTAGAAGGTTGGAGTTCTGAGAGGCTTGTGTCTTGAGGAGATTGAAGGTTGGAGTATCAAGAAGAATTGGATTACAAAACCAGTCTGCTGCAAGTAAGAACTCTCCAGTTATCTGGAAGTATCAGGAAAAGAAGGCTGGAGAAGTGTTTCAGTCTTCAGCCACTGTAAATTAACTCTGTACATATATATTTGTATAAAGTCATCTGCAGAGACAAAGGTGTGAGTTTACTTCTTGATCGGAGGGGGAAAGTTTCCGTGGCTGTTTGTGACTACACATATTAATCTTCATTGTGACAGGGGAGTGGTGGGAAATGCTTGGGACATTTATGGAGGTCTTTGCTCTGCAATATTTAAAAAACGGAAAAGAGAAAAATAAAATGCTTCTTTGAACTTTTTTTGGCAGAATGACTAGTTTTAAATATAGGGTGAGGCAGCATATCTTCCTTTTTTAAAATGAGCGCCATTCAGACGGTTGAAGACGTAGCGGAGCGCTAGTGGTCTCATTCGAGAGGCAGGAGTATAAAGTTTTGTCCTGACACAGTTAGTCGCCATCATGCGTTGGAACAGTGAGGAGTGTGCTTTTGCCGTTGAGGCCAACTTTTCGAGCAAATTTGGAGTGGCCGGCCTGCTCTCCAGATTTGGCCCCTTGTGATTTTTTTCTATGGGGTTTTTTGAAATCCCATGTTTATGTGAACAGTCAAGGACCCTATAAGATTTGAAGACCAACATCCAGGAAGAAATTGCCTACATAATGCCTGCTATGCTGGCAAGAGTCATGACAAACACCAGAAATCGGTTTACTCAGTGTATTGAGAATGGGGGATGTCACCTACCTAATTTGGTCTTCAAAACTACGTAAAACAAAACTTTAGGTATGTGCCTACATTATATAAAAAATTCTGATTCATACAATGGGTTTGATTAAGTTTTGAAAAAAAGGAAGTTACGCTGCCTCACCCTGTACTTTCTGGATAAAGTACCATGAGTCTTACATCGCAACTCAGACAGCTCACTCTAGGATGAGTCATATCTGGAGTAAACCCATTGAAATGGAAAGGTCTTAAATTACCCATATAAAAGTAAAGCAATGTTGATTTCAGTTATTCTACTCTAAACATGGCTTCTTGTACTTTCCCTTCCCCAATTGCTGGCATTAGGATTATATGATGCTTTTTACATATCTATATAAATAAAAATGTAATATTTGTTTGTGGGATTAACATAACTCAAAAACCACTGGACGAATTGACACCAAATTTGGACGCCATACACCTATCAGGCCAACAAGTGACCATCACTCATAAAAACACTAGAAAACACAGCAGAATAGACTTAAAAAGCAAAAAAACCCCAACAACATTAGAATACATGAGCGTAACCACATATACACTAATATATACATACACATATATAAACATACAATACACATATACACAGACTGGGCCACAGCAACGCATGGCAGGGGACAAATCTACTTTTGGTTCTAGCCAGACTCTGAAATTTAATGGTAAAGGATGATGTGGTGAATCCTACCTGGTAGGCCGGAAAGGGAGCCTGGATAACAGTAAGGCAGGCCTCCATTTTAGGAGGGAATGCTAGGGAGGCAGCCATCTTGAGTGAGGATGGTTGGAAGAGGGGAGGAGTTTAGAGACTCCTAGGATTAGCCAGAGCAGTTGGGAGGAGCCAAGTCTGAGGAGGGAAAGAAGGTAGCTTCAGTGAGAGCTGGGAGCTGGTGTGTGAAGATGTAGAGTTTGAAACTGGGTTTTGAGGGAGAGAGCTAGGAGAGAGAGTGTCTGTGTTAGACAGTACTGTGAGCTGACAGGAAAAAGGTCAGACAGCAGTCTGATCTCTTGTGAGAGTTAGCACAAGAGATTGGCTCTCCAGGCTGGGTTAGTTAACAGGGAGAACTCTAGGGTAGAGTTCGTTAATAACCCAGGGGCTACCTAGATAGGCTAGTCAGACCCCTCACTATTCTCCGAAAGAGAGCGAGGATTTTGTTACCAACAGTTAGTTCTGTTTGGTTAGCTCTGTCTGAAACAAAGTGAAGAGGACTGTTCAAGCAACCAATCAAGCTGAAGTACTTTTGTAACAAGTCATGCTTTTCATACCTCTCAGGAGTGGTTAGTTGTCTGTTTTTAAAATAAAATTTATTCTATTTGACTTTCAACAAAGTCTCTACTGTACACCATTCCATCATCAAGCCTTTGGGATAGTTCCAGCCTTTTTAACACCCTGTTACTATGGAAAAGCCTCTCAACAAACAGTTGTTTGGGAGCCAGGGATAAAAGCAGGGTTGGCAGGAGTGGGTAAAGTTCACCTCAAATAGTTTTTTAAAAAAATCCTAAAACACCTTAGGTTGGTGGCAGCTTTAATTGAAAGGAAAGTTTAAAGACAAGCAGTGTTCACTTCATCATAACACATAGCCATCATTATCTTGCTATCATATTGGAGGCACCGGGATGGGATTTTTTTTTAGGAAAGGAAAACCTCTGGGAAGATCCATCCTGCCTGGGCATAATATTAATAAGCCTCCAGCCTTGCGTCTTTTGTTATAGATGATTACTAAGTGCTGTTTGTTTCAGTACTTTTCTGAAGTTGGACTTCACTGTTCTTTGTCTATAAACATTTAACAAAAAGTGAAGGCTGACATTTTCGGTTTGCATAGCATTTACGTGAAATCTTAGTGAAGGCTCATTTTTTTAAAAAAACTGCCTGTTTTTTTGGGTTGCTGTGAGTTTTCTGGGCTGTATGGTTATGTTCCAGAAGCATTATCTTCTGACGTTTCACCCACATTTATGGCAGGTACCCCCAGAGGTTGAGGGGTCTGTTGGAAACTAGACAAGTGAGGTTTATATATCTGTGGAATGTCCAGGGTGGAGAAAGAACTCTTGTCTGCTTGAGGCAAGTGTGAATGTTGCAGTTGGCAACCTTGATTAGCATTGAATGGCCTTGCAGCTTCAAAGCTTGGCTGTTTCCTTCCTGGGGAATCCTTTGTTGGGAGGTGTTAGTTGGCCTTGATTGTTTCTTGGAAACTAGGAAAATTGGGTTTATGTATCTGTGGAACGTCCATAGTAGGAGAAAGAACTCTTGTCTGTAGGAGCTAGGTGTGAATGTTTCAATTGACCACCTTGATTAGCATTTGATGGCCTGACAGTTTTTAGGTGTGGCTTGTTACTACCTGGGGGGATTCTTTGTTGAGAGGTGATTAGGTGGTCCTGATCGTTACTTCTCTGGAGTTCCCCTGTTTTTGAGATTTGTTCTGTATTTACTGTTTCAATTTTAGAGTTTTTTGTAAATACTGGTAGCCAGATGTTGTTCATTGTCTTTGTTTCCTTCTTTCTGTTGAAATTGTCCACATGCTTCTGGATTTCAGTGGCTTCTCTCTGCAGTCTGACATGGTAGTTGTTAGAGTGGTCCAGCATTTCTGTGTTCTCAAATAATATCTGGTGTCCAGGCTGGTCCTTCAAGTGCTCTGCTCGGGCTGGTTTCTCTGTTTGAATTAGTCTACAGTGCCTTTCATGTTCCTTGATTGGTGTTTGGGTGCTGCCTTTCTTTTGTTCTTTTCTGTTAAAAAAATAACAAATAATCTAATTTCTTGCCTTACCCTATCTACCATCGTTCCCTATGTCACAGATGTTTTTAAACAATTTCCTTATCAATCATCATACTACTTAATTATCCATACACTTTTTCTGTTGTGTCAATATTCTTGTTCATAAGACATGTATGGTGAGGTTATATTAAAGAACTGTCTAGCTCTTTGTTGAAAACGAAGTAATTTCTTTCCTTCCTTGGTAAATGGTTTCTGATAGTGCATGAACTCAAGAGTTTCCTTCTGGCTTCGATGAAAGACGAGCAATTAACCCTTTTTTCTGCTGTTCGTAAGACAACAGATACGGAGGGGCCAAGAAGACCATATTTGATTTGCTATCTATCTGTAATATATACAAAAGAGAGAGAAATGTGTTTAATCTGTGTGCTTGACAGTATTTAATGGTATTTGGGTGTTTCTGCTTAAATACATATGCCATTTATGGTAGTTTTCTATGTGGGAGTCAAGAAGAGAAGTTAAATGTGAAGCGGGCATGGTTTTTCTTTTTATTTTTTTCTGTTTACATTAGTTCTAAACTACAGTTAATCTGAATGCAAATGTAAAACTTCTGTCCAGAAGCATGCTACCCCATTTCTGGCCCCACATGTGAAAACTCCCTTTGTTTAACATGTTCAGATGAGGTCATAGCATCTGTTCTCAAATGTCACCAGCAGCTTGCTCCTATGTGTGTCTACTCTGAAGTAACTCCCACTAACGTCACCAGAGCTTATTCCTAAGCATATGCTCTTTTAGGATTGCCTTGCTGGGCAGACATTTCAAGTTCACTGTAATTTAGAATTAATGTAAAAAGAAAAAGCACTAAACTTTTCTTCCTTCTACATGGCAATCTTCCATATATGGCACATTATTTAAGCAGAAACACTCAAACATCTGTGAAAGACTCTTAAACACAAACACACATGCATTCCTTCGCATACATTTAAAAAAAAAGAAAAACCTAATTGAAATGAGTGCGTCTTCATTTGAGTAAATATGTATAGGATCTGGATTCTGGATTCTGAATATGTTGTGCCTATTTTGGGGGCAAGGGAGTTGTTCTTTGTTTATTTCTTCAATGCTGTAGGATGTAGTTTTCTGCCGTAATTAGCTCTCGTGTGGTGTACAGAGTATCAAAATATGATGTGGGAGCCAGCCACAACAAAGACAACCAACATCATAATAAAAAAGACATTGATTAATAAAGGTTTTGGCAGCATCTGTAATTAATTAAACGTTCTTTGTGAAAACTTAAAGCAGTTCATATACTCCCACCTTCCCATCTTCCTCCAAATCTTCAAATTCACTAACACTAGTGGTAATTGTTCTGCGATTACTAGGTAGCAGCTGAGTGTCAGGATTTGAGCCCATTTCCCTCCAGTTTAAACATGCTGCTCCAAGGGTCTCCCTAACATTTACTGAAGCAGAATAACATCATTCATTCCCCAGGTAAATTTAATGTCTCTCACTCAGCCGTGGAATAACCATGTTTTTAGATGTCTGTGTAGGATTGGGACTGTGCAATGAGGCAGCGATAGGAACCCTTAGTATGCCAACCAAATTCGATATGGTTGTTGAGACAGTTTTAACTAGTGGATTTTAACGTCAATATAAGTTATTTTATTGCTTTTTTATGTATATGGTCTAATATGTTTCAGCATTGAATGTTTGCCGTTTATATGTTGTGCTCTGCCCTGAGTCCCCTTCGGAGTGAGAAGGGCGGAATATAAATGCTTTAAATAAATAATAAATAAAATACATAGAATTGGAAGAACCTTGTGAATCCCCTACTTCGAAATGTGTTGTGCAAACAAATCAGAGACTGGCTTGCACCCTTACAGATTCTATTGGTCTAAAAAGGGCTCAGATACTGACATTTCTGTGGCATATATTGTATAAGGATGTGGGAAGTTCATGAGGAAGAAGACAAGTAATATAGGCCGCGGACCATCAAGCTGTTGAAACAGGTGCACAATCTTTGGCACACCAGATGTTGTTGGATGACAACTCCCATTATTCCCCATTTTTGGCTGTTCTGACTTGGACTGATGGGAATTACAGTCCAACAATTGCATCTGGACTCAGATACTGAGTCCAGTATTCCTTAACCTCTTTTAAAGGCTAGTGATAGCTCTTTCAGATGCAATTGGAATCTCTCTATCTGTGTATGTGTATCTCTTTGTATTAGTCTGCGTGAGAGAGAATCTGTTTGTAGAAATTTATGGCATTTTAGCATTTAGAAAAACTTACTTTTTTTCTAGATTGTCATAATGTGTCTTGTTTCTTTTTTTCTAGACCTTTGATGCAAATGATTTGTATCAAGGACAGAACTTCAACAAGGTGCTCAGCTCTTTAGTTGCACTAAATAAAGTCACAGCAGGTAAGCAGAATCCATCTCATAGTCTTGCAAATATTCATTTCATAGTCTTGCAAATAGCTCTATTTCCTTAGTTCTGTTTATTTGCTTGTGTTCAGTTTTCTTAACAGCAGCATGTTTTTAACCTACATTCATCTTTTTCTTACTGTTCTGGTTGGAAATTCGCCAGGAGGTTGTTTGAGTTTCCAAATAAATGGTTCTGTGACCCAAATACAATTTTTAATAACTTAAGTTGTCATTGATAAGAAAGATTTCGGTGCATGTAAGGTGCTGCTCCATTCTTGGAAACCTTCACCTATCTTTTATGTTAATGCCACCCCCTTGAAAGAAAAAAAAACCCAGAAAGAAAAGATGTTTTCCAGAATGACTGAATTAAATAGTAAAAAAATAAATTTCATAATGGGGTTAATTTGTTGGTTTGGTTGCATTCCATTCCTGAAGATGATGACAGAAAGATAGAAAGGAAGGGAAATTTACCTGTTCTGCCTGCCCCCAGTTTCCTTCATTTGTCGAAATTCTCTCCTGAAAGCAGCATGTATCACTTGTGGGATCAGGAACTGCATACTGCAGATGGTTTCATATTCTAATGTGGATTTTGATGTACATCTTCATTCATCTTAATGAGAGCATCATAGCAGAGGATAGAACACTGTGGGTATTCTGCATTTGCAGTTTAAAGGATATTTTGAGCAGAAAAAATTGGGCTTGGAGACGTGAGTTTTCAGAATGCCGTTTCCCACACCCCTTTGAGTTTAAACTCAAGTCAAGTAGCTTCTTTGAAGCATCCTAAGTGCTTGAATCTATCTTCTCCAGTTGTTTTCCCCCCTTTTTTGGTGGTCATTGCACCATCTCCAATTGTCATAAAAAACTATTTACATATAGTTATGTGAAAGATTCTGCTTTTATGTACATCTTTCTGTGACATCCAGTTTCCGATTTTACATGATCAAGTTTAAATGTATTTCTGTATGTGTTGTTTCTGAACTTCTTGGTTCATGGTCATATTTTCAGACATTGGGCTGGGAAGTGATTCTGTATGTGCGAGGCCATCGTCTCATCGGATAAAGTCGTTTGATTCTTTAGGCTCCCAGTCTTTACACAGCAGAACTTCAAAACTTTTTCAGGGCCAGTATAGAAGTCTGGTAAGTGTTGACCCATTTAAAATCTCTCTCTCTCTCTCTCTCTCTCTCTCTCTCTCTCTCTCTCTCCACTCTCTTTAATTAGTGTTGCAAAGTGAGAAGCATGACTCAGATTCACAGATATCTGATCGTTACCTTCTCACCTATCAGTAGCAGAAACATTTGAAATGCTAAAAAAATGCAGAGCAGATACTGACTCTCCAAACAGTGCAATTTTTTTTCACTGGCACGGATCACAGTTTCCAACACGATACAGTTTGCTTGCGGCTGTTAAATCAATGGGCTGGATTGTGGCCAAAGACTCATATAACTTTTGTACTGTAAACAGATCATGGTCATGTTTTTTTTAAATCATGTTATCTATGAGTTGCCCCCTGGTGGCGCAGAGGGTTAAACCGCAGAGCTGCTTGCTGACCAAAAGGTTGGCAGTTCGAATCTAGATGCTCATAGTGTTAGCCCCAACTTCTGTCAACCTTGTAGTTCGAAAACATGCAAGTGTGAGTAGATCAATAAGTATTGCTTCTGCGGGAAGATAACGGTGCTCCATGCAGTCATGTTGGCCACATAATCTTGGAAGTGTCTACGGATAACGACAGCTCTTCAGCTTAGAAATGGAGATGAGCACCAGCCTCCAGAGTAAGACATGACTAGACTTAATGTCGGGGAAACCTTAACCTTTACCTTTATTAATGAGTTGCTGTGCACAGCTTAAATTTTTGTATCTTCAGAAAATCCTTACAGAGAATGTATTAAAACAGCCGTAAGTATGAACTAAGACAAAACATGAATTGTTGTGGCTTAGTTTAGTTACAGTGAACCTGTATTACAAGCTAGATAAATGGCACAAATAAGAAATTTTAAATATATGCACTTCATAATTATCATTTACATTAATTGATACAAGCAAATAAGCTAAATTCAAGATGTAGGTGTAAGTATTATGGGACAAAATTCATACAGATGAATTGTATAATCACACCTGAAGAAGGCGCTACACTGACTATCTTATCTATCTCATTAGACTAGTTTTGATTAAGACATTTTCTTCTTATTATTATTATTCTGAAAAGTACCTAAACCTTTTGTATTTCATTGGTCTTGTTACTTCTAGGATATGACAGACAACAGCAACCACCAGATGGTGGTAAGGGCAAAATTTAATTTTCAGCAGACCAATGAAGATGAACTTTCTTTTACAAAAGGAGATATTATCCACGTTACAAGAGTAGAAGAAGGAGGCTGGTGGGAAGGAACTTACAATGGCAAGACAGGGTGGTTTCCTAGCAATTATGTAAGAGAAGTCAAATCAAGCGGTAAGTTCCATGAGGCTGCTTTACAGACTGTCTAGTTTCACTAAGGATTGATTTATGTGTAATCTGATATAGGCTTTTGACTATGCAGTACATCTCAACTCATATAGATAAATAATAATAATATAACTTTATTCTTACATCCCGCTACCATCTCTCTGAAGGGACTCGGGCCACGTCACAAAGTGCCTGAAAACAGAACATAAAATAAGCAAGGTATAAAATACAATAAGTAAAACACATACACATATAAAACATCAACCAAAACTCAACAAAACTGCGCTCATCAACCAACAGTGGTAAGCAGTTGTAAATGTGGCCAGACTGTAGACAATAGGACTACTACTTTTCACCAGCTACTAAGGAGGCTGTTCAGGTTCTGAACCGGTGCCTGGCTGCTGTGTCGAGCTGAATGAGGGCAAACAAATTGAAGTTGAATCCAGACAAGACAGAGGTACTGTCTGGATGGGGTTACACTCCCCCTGAAGGTGCAGATTCGCAGCTTGAGAGTCCTCCTGGACACATCACTGAGCTTGGAATCCCTGGTTTTGGCGATGACCAAGGGGCTTTTGCACAGCTAAGACATGTGCGTCAACTGCGCCCATACCTTGAGAAATCTGACTTGGGCCACTGTAGTCCACACTCTTGTTACATCCCGTATAGACTACTGCAACGTGCTCTATGTGAGGTTGCGTTCGAAGACTGTTCGGAAGGTGCAAATAGTCCAACGTCCTGCAGCCATGTTGTTAACTGGGACATTGTACAGGGAGCATACAATCCCCTGTTGCAGCAATTCCACTGGCTGACTATTAGTTACCGAGCACAATTCAAAGTGCTGGCTTAAATGGCTCTTGTCCAACTTACCTGTCTGAATGTACCAACCATCCACTGCACTACATTCTCCCTGCCTGAGCTAGCCAGGGAGATCTCAGGCCTGATGTTGAAACCCCAACGGCTCATAGTGTTGAGGGACTTCAATGCGGAGACCACCTTGTCAGGAGCGATTAAGGACTTAGTGGCCACCATGGGGCTGTACCAACTAGTATCTGGCCCTACTCACAGAGCTGGACATACACTAGACTTGGGAGGAAGGTGGTTGTGTGGAGGAGCTGACTATCACTCCATTGCCATGGACCAACCATCAACTGATCAGGTTTAGGCTTACTCTGCCCCCTAACCTCTGTAGGGGTGAAAGACCTATTAAAATGGTCCGCATCAGAAGGCTTATGGATCCGGATAGATTCCTGATGGCTCTTGGGGAATTTCCCGCCACCTTGGTAGGTGATCCTGTTGATGCTCTACTCTCTCTCTGGAATAGGGAGATGACTAGGACAATAGACAGGATTACTCCAGAGCACAGTATCCTTCTGGGATGCCTTGCAGGAATGGGTCTTGGAGGTACTGTTCTGCAGTGGCTCCAGTCCTTCCTAGAGGGCCGCTCCCAGAAGGTGTTGTTGGAAGACATCTGCTCAGCCCTGCAGCCATTGTCTTGTGGGGTCCTGCAGGGTTCAATACTGTCTCTCATGTTGTTTAAAATGAAGCTGTTGGGAGAGATCATCCTGAGTTTTGGAGTTCGATGCCATCTGTATGCAGATGATGTTCATCTCTGTCATTTCTTTCCATCTGCTACTATGGAGGCTGTTCAAGTCCTGAACCGGTGCTTGGCAGCTGTGACAGTCAGGATGAGGGCGAACAAATTGAAATTGAATCTAGACAAGACAGAGGTACTCCTGGTCAGTCGAAAGGCTGAACAGGGTATAGAGTTACAGCCTGTGTTGGATGTGGTTACACTCCCCCTGAAGATGCAGATTTGCAACTTGGGAGTTCTCCTGGATCCATCGCTGAGCCTGGAACTCCAGGTTTCGGCGGTGGCCAGGGAAGCATTCGCACAATTAAAATTTGTGTGCCAGCTGTGCCTGTACCTTGGAAAGTCAGACTTGGCCACGGTAGTCCACGCTCTTGTTACATCGAGAAAGAATTACTGCAACACGCTCTACATGAGGTTGCCTTTGAAAATTGTTCAGAAGCTTCAAATGGTCCAATGGGCGGCAGCAAGATTGCTCACCAGAACATCATATAGAGAGCATACAACTCCCCTGTTACGTCAGCTCCACTGACTGCCAATCTGCTACCTAGCACAATTTAAAGTGCTGGCTGTAGCCTACAAAGCCCTAAACAGTTCCAGCCCAGCTTACTTGGCCAAATGTATTTCCCCCTATGAACCATCTTGGAGTTTAAGATCATCAGGGGAGGCCCTGCTCTTAGTCTCGCCTCTTTCACAGGCACGATTGGCAGGGATGAGAGACAGGGCCTTATCAATTTCTTAGCTGGAGGAGATGGGGCAAGAGGCAAAATAAATTTATAGAGATGAACTTTGGGATCAATCCCCCTTAGTCTTGTATATGTAGAAGTTTGCCTACTCAGTGCAGTTGAAAGTTGTGCAGGTGATTTTTTAAACCTGTTATAACAAGGCAAATATATTGATAGTTTATGGTGTACTCCACACTAATATGTGCTAAAATGTTTATGTGTATGAATTCTCCCCTTTCTACTTATTTCTTTAAGCAGCCTCACAAATGGTCATGTCTTCATTAGTTGTTTGGTTTATTATCACTGTAAATTCAATGAAAGGTATCTTGGAGGTTAAGATTGTCCGAGGAGGCCCTGCCCTCAATCCCACCGCCCTTGCAAGTGCAACTGTTGGGGATGACAGACAGGGCCCTCTTGGTGGTGGCCCCTCAGCTATGGAACTCCCTCTCCGGGGAAATTAGATCAGCCCCTCCCTCCTGATCTTCTGTAAGGGAGTGAAGACATGGTTGTGGGACCAAACCTTTGGACAATGATCCCCAGTGCAATAATGAATAATGCAAGTGACAATCAGAATGGCTCCTGGAATATGCTTTTGGATTGTGTGATTTTAAGTAATTGTTTTTAAGTTTGATATGTTTCATTATGTGATTTTAGAGTATAGTTTGTTTTATTTTATATATGTATTAATGGCATTGAATTGTGCCTTTTTTGTGACCTGCCCTAAATCCCCTTCAGGGTGAGAAGGGCAAGATATAAATGCAGCAAATAAATAACTATTTTGGAAGCTTTGCGACCCTGATATCTACTTATGTAATATGTCAAGTGCATTATTTGTCATGAGGGAATTATTACAATATGCTTTCATCTATTCTAAATTTCTACTGTTGAATTTGACTTGACCAGGCAGTCATATTTTGACATACTAACCTAAGATGTGAATTATTTTTGTGTCTGTGCATTTGGTTCACTTCTTCCTCACTGTCATCAGATAACTATTGTTAATTTTTAATCTCTGAATATAAAACTAAGAATAAAAGGTTTAGAACAAGACAGATCTTGAAAATAAGAACTTTTAATCATAGCTGAAAATCTTGATCTTTATACTGTATTATTAGGATCGGATTTTTGTACTTCAAATATAATAGGAACGTACAATTAAGTGAAGAGGTCTGACATACTGCAGTGTGCTGCAAATGGACAAGAGAAGGGGTGTTATAGGAGGGAACATGCAGGCAAGCCTCGGGGAAGCCTTAGGGTATCAAACTAAGATATGATCCTCTGAAGAGATTACTGTATTTGTCTTCCAGGTCAAATAAATACTTTGGAATCCAGTTTTTTAAATTGCAATAAAAAGTGCACTTTGTTTGACCTCTAGTGTTTGAACTTTGAAATTGCATTCAGTTGCTAAAAGATGTTATATCTTTCAGAAAAACCAGTCTCCCCCAAATCAGGATCCCTAAAGAGTCCTCCAAAAGGCTTTGACACATCTTCTATTAGCAAAAGCTATTATAATGTGGTGAGTGAAATTTCTCTGAATTTTATTTGTACCATTTATCAGTAACTTCTTGCTTAGAGGTGAAGCAACTCTCAAGGGTGGTCATTCTTCTGTAATAACTAAGCATCTTAAAACTAGTTATCTACAATTTGTGTTTGGCCACTATGTTTAAAGCCCACTAGTCATTTATGCTTGACAACCACGCCTGCTGTCTGGTTTTGTAATACTAAGAAATGTGACAAAACAAGAGATTGCTGAATCTCTGGTATGATGCTGTAGGTAGCTGTGTATATACAACTTAAACACCTGTTTTAAAGTTTAAAAGAAATGGGAATGATACCTAAACTTTTGTTAGAATTTGAAAAACTCCTGCTCCTGTCCCATATGTATATGAAACAATGTTCAGTGCACACACACACACACACACACACACACACAAGCAGTTTTATATACCTGAAGTGGTGACTAAAGCTTCTGAGAGCCTGTTTCATTTTTATGTAAATCAAATCAGGTTTTTGGGATTATCAAAACTGAGCTCAATATTTGAAAGCTACACAGCCTTGATCTTGGTTTTCCCCATTTAGGTGCTTTTCTTTCTCATTGTAGCCATTCTTGTTTTTTTTTCTAGTGTTGTAAAAAAAAATAACGTAAGGGGGAAATGTGAAATACTTATTTTGTGTTATTGCCCTATGTTCTTGCACTTAGGTGGAGTAAGTCTGCAAATGTCAAAGCAGAATTCTAGTTGAATTAACTATGCCCTGTCGAAGAGGAAAAAATATTATGCTCAGTTTGAGAACAAGAGAAGATTTTATAATGACTGACATTTCTTTGTTTTGTATGTATCATTAATGTTTTAGAAGATAATCCACATGATATAGATTTTTTCCACGTTTCTCTTGTGACTATCAGGTGGTTTGATTGCATTTTGGTATATATGAGGAGTCTAACCAGCACAGTGTGAGGGTCTTTACAGTTTCTCATAACTGCTTGAAATGTATGCTATTCTGTGATATATCTTATTTGCATTCATTGTACTAAAAGAAGAGCTGTCTTAGAGGATCTTGGTCCATATCAAGATTGGATCTTGCACTGTTTGCATATTCAGTGTTGGAAATACGCTTTTTTCAAGAAGACATAACCTCTTCCTTCAATATTGAGAGGAAGTAGGGCCTTGCTGGGCCTTAGTCATAAATCATGCTCACAAGAAATTTAAAATTCTTTTTATTCTGCAATAATGATTAGGAAACGTTGCAATCTTTATGTAATGTTATCACGTCTAGGTGCTCTTCTACAGATGAATATTTTTCAAATCTAAGCTAATGTAGTTGGAGCAAAGAAAGCTTCAAAGCCATAGCACAATAGCAAATCTCAGACTTAGTGAAAAAGGGATGACTGAACTATGGATAGAATGGCTCAACCCTCATGTACTAGGGCAAAAATTACATTGTGTGAGTTGTCAGTATTTCTGACCTCAATGACAGCTTCATTTTACTATATGATATAAAATTGCCTCATGTTCAAAGAAATGTGTGTCCCTCAAATCAAGTGTGTTTCAATTCATGGAAACATCACCATGCCAAGTAGATTCAATGCAGATAATCGAGATGGTTTTAAACATTGAATTTTAATGTTGAGATAAATGATTTTAATGTTTACATTTTTGTATAATCTATTTATGTCATGGCATTGAATGTTTGCCATTTGTATGTTATGCTCTGCCCTGAGTCCCTTCCTGGGTGAGAAGGGTGGAATATAAATATTTTAAATAAATAAATAGATAGATATGTGAAACAAGCAATAAATCATATTTAAAATAGAAATGAAAGGTTTTCATGAGCCATATTGTGTTCCCATATATTGCATTATTACAACTTATGTATGTGTCTGTATTTCTAATTAAATGGTCAGGGTCCAGTGCTATGCAATCCTGGAATTTGTAGTTTGGTGAGGCACCAGCACTCTTTAGCAGGGAAGGCTCAAGACTTTGTTAAACTATGGCCACCAGGATTTCATAACATTGAACCAGGGCAGTGGATTCATTCCACAGCATAGTAGATGCACCTCAAAGGTTTCCTTTTCCATCACTGGAAGCTTTGGTGTTCAAGCACAGTTTATTTATAATGAAGGAATTCTAAACAGGTAGCAACAGTAACACACACCTTTTTGGCCAAATTACAAAGAGTGCACTTTTGGACACTGCTCATTACATTCACCAGCAAATGCTTTTTTTTTGTTTTGTTTCAGGGTTTTGCAAATTGAGGTGCGCATTAGATTCGATGGTGCATTAGACTCGAGTAAATTAATATTAATATCTAATCAATACAGAATTTACAGTATAATATAGTCTGAGATATAGGATTAGTTAGGCCTATTTTAAAGAAGAAACCAGAAAAAAAAAACATTGATCTGACATCTGTTAATACTATGGGTGCTGGTTAACTGAGAGTCAACTGTATATAGCTTGGTACTTGATGAGTTTTTCCTGAAAAAGGTTTAGTGATAAGTCTTCATGGGCTTCTTTCAGCTTCTTTCATGGTGAAAGTTTTTAATTTAGGGAGAAAATAAATTGGGCATTGTGCGTGTGAAATGCTCGACATACTTTATATTATTTCCCCCCTATGCTTTGTGGCTAAGGAATATCTAGTTTCATTAAATGGTCCTGGAGTTTGGAGAACAAAGTCTTTGAAATCTCATAGGGTTTTGCAGGAGCCAGAATGTGCAGAAAGCAAGGAAGAAGGCAGACGTGATTATTAGGGCAGGAAAATTTGATGTGGGGACTATAGACTGGGGCGCACCTATGCATTGTGTGACGTAAGTTGTGTTTGGGTTTATTTACCTTCCAGGATACTATAATTATGCAATGCCCCATAGTTTTCTTTAAGGGAAGCAGGTAACTAACTATAAACCCTATCTAATATTAATGAGACACTGAGGCATTCTGAACATTTACATCTTCTGAAATAAAATTGGTTCATACAAATGTTAGGGTAAGATTTTTCTTTTCTAACCTGGGGTGCTTTATGGGTCGATGCAAGAGAGATCAAGGTGTAAATATATTTACACTTGGAGAATACGCTTGTTGCTGTAATCTCACTTTTTACTGTCAGTTAAAATGTAAACAAGTTAAAATTGTTTTTGTTTATAAATTGTTTTAGGTTAAAGAGGATAATGTGTGCATCTTTAAATGTATAGACACTTGGGTTACATAATCTTGTTTAGTGGGAAATTAAGTCATTAAATAGTTTGTCATGATTTGTGCTAAAATGACAGAACTGTATTGTGCATCTCTAGTATATTTCTAGAGCTGTAATACTCAAAAACATTTGGGCTGGTTCTGTTGGATCTTTGTTTTCTGGGTTTGTTGTTTTCCAGTTGTTTAGTTCCAAATGCTGTGGGTAATAACAGTGCAGTATTTTCCTTTATGTTGCTTGGCTATATGTATGATAGTGTTGTGACTTATTGGCATTTCACCATCATCTTTAGCTTTGCAAAATATAATTTATTGATCTTTCTGCTTCTTCAGTGGAAAATGTGGTATTACACTTTCAAAACCAGCTAATTAATAGCTTATGTGTTCCTTGTGACATCTGTCCTTCGTAGTGGTTCTTGTAGAATAGAGACATTTTAATCTTTGGAGCAGGAGTCAAGTTACCAACAAAAGAATGAACTCAGAAATGGTCTGCCTCCCCACCCGTCCTCTTCAGCTGAATAGGCCTATTCAAGGGAATAAAACAGAGTCTGGCAACGCTAATGAAAGAAGCAGTGAATTCTCTGTTTTAAATAGTTCAGCATGTCACTAGTTTCATCAGGTTTTCATACAGACATGAATAACTGTTTTATGTCCTAAACAGGCTATAAACTGCAGAATTGGACAATGTGTACATCTCAAAATCCCTTGGATGCTAGGAGAGAAATTAAACACTATTGAGGAACCATAATAGTAATAAATTGGGTTGTAAAGGAATAGAAGCTTGGTATATTGAAAACTAAGAAGAGACTATTGTTCTTGAAAGATGCAATGATCTTGCCTGCTACAGGCAATCATGTTGTTTGCTGACCTAAAGCCCATAGTAGGGAGTCAGACTTCTATTTAGGGTCCCCCACTCCCTTAAAAACTAGCCATGAAGAGCATCAACCCCCACCCTTAGATTGGCCATCCTTGATATCAAATGATTCTATTAGATTATCCATAGAGGAAACTGCCCTTGAGAGTCCCCCTCCCCGAGAATGCCCTCCCCCCAGACAACTGTTGGAAGCTGACTATTAGCTCCTTTAAGTCCAATAAACGATGCCCCTGGGGGTGGGGAAGTTCTGGAGACAGAGGTGCACCATTGAGGTTGTGCCGGGGAGGTGTAGATGTGATTGAACAAGCTATCCCAGGGGGAAGTACAACAGAGTTTTTGTGACCCTGAGGATCCCAAGTGACTTTATAGGTTGGAGTGCCAACATGACAGTCCCCCCCCCCCCCCCCCCGGCTTAACGTCCCCTCTTGTTGCACAAAGCCAATTCAGCTCCTTGGTTTACTGGGGAACTGGTGGTAATGAAGTGGGTGAGACAGAGGCTAGAGTGCCACTGGCGGAAGACTCGAAATGCATCCAACCAAGCATGAGCTAGAGCCTCTCTTAAGGCTATTCCATGGCAGTGAGGGCAGCCAGAAAGGTTTTCTCTACTGCTTGTATTGCGTCTTCAACAAATAGACTGTTGGAGCTGTTTCGGGTAGTCAGGGAACTCCTTTATCTTCATTGGGGGAGGAGAACTTTGACCACTTCACAATTCAATGTAGCGAATTTGCACATCATTTTGCATATAAAGTCACTTGGGATACGTTCCAACTTAGATGCTAGTTTTAGCGCAGTACCAAGGGGAGGTAACTGAGGCACCTGTCTGTCCAGTTTTGATGGAGTTGTTTCAACTTGTTCAGCCTGATAATGTGGACAAAGTCTTTGGAGCGGTGGGAGCAACCATGTGTGCTCTAGTCCTTGCTCTTCCTGGTTTATCAAACTTGTAAATGGGGGATTAGCGGAGTGATTAACCCCAGGCCATCAGCTAAGACCCTGCTCTGCACTTTATCCACTTCCCCGGCCCCATGCTACTTCGTTGCACTAGCCCTGGCCCAGCCCTTAGTTGACTAGGTCCACTTGGTAATTCTGGCCATTGGCATTTTGAATCCCATCTGATTCAAAATCTGTAAATCTGAAACTGGATTTTAAATGTTTGTGATTGTTTTAATAGGATTATGTTTATGTTTTATAATGGTTACTTTGTGTAGTTTTTGTGTCATTTGGCAATTGAATGTTTTGCCATATGTTTTGCCAACTGCCCAGAGTCCTCTTGGGAAGATAGGCAGCATATCAATAATAATAATAATAATAATAATAATAATAATAATAATAATAATAATAATAATAATTATTATTTTCTGAAGTTAGGGAGGTCCCACTCTTGGAGTTGCCCTGTTCTTAATGTGTGTTTGGTCTGTGAGACTTTGGCATTAATTCTTTAATTATCCCTGACTAGAGGAAACCCGCTCAATCAGTGGGATTTAAATATGTACAGACTTACCAGTGAATAATTGATTGGCAGTATACAATAGGATTCCTATTGCAGATTTTTTTTCCTGAAGCTTCCTAGAGTCTTATCATAAATCTTTTGCTGACAAAAGATACTCAAGGAGGATCTGTAAACACACTGAGTCTTCTAGGGGAATAAACACTATTTTTCTCTCACTGCCCCATTTTTACATTGATGGCTATATAGGTGTGGCAAAGCCACACCAAGGCTGGAAGAAGAATGGCAGAATATGGTGCTGTTATGTTGTCGAAGGCTTCCATGGCTGGAGCCACTGGGCTGCTGTGAGTTTTCCAGGCTGTATCGGTCATGTTCCAGAAGCATTCTTTTCTGACGTTTCACCCACATCTATGGCAGGCATTCTCAGAGCTTGTGAGGTGTGTTGGAAACTAGGCAGTGATATATCTGTGGATATATATCTATTGTGCTGTTTCTTGTTTTAAATTTGACATTGGTTAGCCATTGTTCTCATTGTTCTCTGCAAACAACCAGGTAAGCAAAATCCGTTAGTACTTCTTATGCTTACTGGCAGCACTTGGGATTATGAATATGGTATTGAGCTTTGGATGTTGTATAGACATATCCTTTGCTCTGCCACTGTGCTATAGCACTTCTCTACTACTTTGATATCCTTTTATTTCTTCAGTACTTTGTGCACTGCTTACAGTGGTCAGCAGGCCCTTCCCAACTCACTACCCTCCCACTATAGTCTCCAGGTTGTATGAGAAGTGAAACAAACTACTTCAAAGAATAGTGGTGTTTAACATTTCAGTGTTTTTGTTTTAAAATTATATCATAAGTCTTCCTTCATTTTAGGTGCTACAAAACATTCTAGAAACAGAAAATGAATATGCTAAAGAGCTACAGACCATGCTTTCTAACTACCTACGGCCCTTACAAGTTAGTGAAAAGTAAGTACATTGTTATTGTTATTATTTGTATTTATAGTCCGCTTTCTCTCTCTCTCTCTCAAGAGTGACTAAAAGTGGTTCTCCATATGCTAGCTATTTTAAGGGATTGAGTCAGTTTATATTTCTAAGGGCTTTCCATCAGAGGTCATGTCTCTGCCACTGAGATTGGAGATGCCCATGATGATTGCATGTCTGCCGTGTGGAAGCACTTGTTTTTCATGCAATAGCAACTTTTGGGTGTTAATGAGTATTTGTTGATATCTTTAATGGCTGCTCTGTGGGCTTGGGAGAGTCATAAAGCTAGTGAAGAACTGTAATTGATATTGGTATATGTAACTTGACTGCCACTCTGAAAAGCATATGTTGACTGTCAGCCCCTCTTCCACTTTCCACGCTTATCTAAATTTCACATCAGAAGTGTATTCCTCACTCAAAGAAATATTTCATATTATAGTCAGTGTGGGGTGTTTTTTTTACAACTTTTTAACCTTCATTTTCTTTTTTCCTTCCTTGGTTCCAGGTTAAACTCTACAGATACTTCCTATTTAATGGGAAACCTAGAAGAAATCAGTTCTTTTCAGCAGATGCTTGTACAGTCTTTAGAAGAATGCACCAAGTACGTATCACATAATTAAGGGCTCCGTAATACTTCATAAACAAAAGTGAACTGTCTATAATATGTCTGATTTACCTATACAGGTGGCTAGTTCATTCTGATAGTTTGATTTAACTCTGTCAAAATAAATAAAAAAGTGGTTCCAGTCCAATGTTGGCCTTGAATGATCCAAATAAAGTGTTAACAATAATGGGAGACAATGTATGACATAACATGATTTGCAAGTAAGAAACAACATTTCCCTTGCATGGTAAACAGTGTAATTAGAAAGACAGATTTGATACAATATTCCCTCTCAATGTAAGAACCTGCAAGTAACTTTGTGCCTGTGTTCTGATTGCACCTGAATTAGAGGCTTTCATTGCTGTGTATTGATAGTCATTGGGGAAATAATAATGATAATTAGGAAAGGTTGAAGTGATTTTTTAAATTTTTTCTTATTTGTATTAATAATATGTAATCAGTCTATTCCATCAGATATGCTCACACCCACAGTTTATGTGAGTGTATATAGCTAGGTGAAGTAAACGTGCACTTTCTAAATGATCATGATATCTATTGTGGCTTTAAAGTGGGAGTGATAAATTTACATGTAATGCCAAATTGAGCTAAGAGCAACAAAATCTTGCTCCCTTCCTTCCTTGCATCATCATTAAGATATTTCCCCTGACTCCAGTATCAGAAGTGAGGCAAGCCTGTGAGGAAATGTCTGAAAATATCCAAAATATTCCAGAGAGGACCCTGCTGGGAGCTCACTTTCTCAGAAGCACTTGCATAGGACGGGCATTGAAAAATCATCTCTCGAAACATGATATGGGAGTTGCAGTTTTTCACTCTCTCTGTTATTCAGACAATGGACCCCAAATGGACCTCTAGTAACTAGATCAGTTTTGGGGAAGGCATTGATTTTCCTTCTACTTTACGGTGTCTTCATTTTGGTATTAAAAATACTTCTTCCCTCATTTTATAGTTGGTATGGTTCCTACATATTTGTTGAAGATATTCATGTCTAGGTTGGCACCTAGTGTCGTTTTTACTGTGTTATCAATTTATTATTGTCACATAAAGAAATGACAAATAATACACAGCGACTTCTTAGTGATGGTAGACTGAGTGCCTATAAAATACTGTATTTCATTGCATAATAGTTGCACCGCAAAATAGCCACACCCCCATTTTCTGGGTTCCTAGCATAATTCTCACAGAATTGTGTGGGGCTGATTCTCCCTTCCTCCCTTCTCCAAAGGCAAGGCATCTTAAAAACTATGAAATGGAAATCTCTGGAACTCCAGTCTTTCCTCCATCCTCCAAAGAGCTCAGATTTTGTAAACTGCTTTGCCTTCAGAGAAAGAAAGAAGGAAGGGAGGCAGGTGGAATCTTCCTTTTTCCTCCTTCCTCCAAGGCAATTCAGTTTTATAAAAAAATCCAGTAGAAATGGAGCTGTTTGTTTGAGGCTGGATCATCCCTCCTCATCTTCCTGTCTTGGAGGTAAGGAAGTAAAAAAAAGGCAGTCTCATCTTCTTTTTTGATTAAAAAAAGGATAAAAAGGGCAACTATTATGTTATGAAATACAGTATTTTTCCAAACCTTTCACTTCTCCCTTACAAAGGCTAAGCAGAAACTTCACACTTTCAGATATACCCCACTTTAATGACTTATCACCTTGCCCATCCTTCTGTAGTGAAGACATTATGTATAGTTTTTCAGTCTGCTAAAACAATTGGCATCTTCACTGTCTTTGGAATCCATTTGCCGTTTGTTTTTCTCAAAAAATTACATTGACATTGCTTTATTTCAGGTTGCCTGAAGCTCAGCAGAGAGTTGGTGGTTGCTTTCTAAATCTGATGCCACAAACCAAAAGTCTATACCTTGCATATTGTGCCAACCATCCATCAGCAGTAACTGTTCTCACAGAACATAGGTAGGTGGATCTAGAAATGACAAAGGGGCGGAAGGGCTTTTGAAGTTCCCTTCCTTCTTTCTCTCTTAAATCGCCTATTAAATGGTGTGTGTGTTCATGCTATATGTACACATACTCAAATGTTTGTGGGAATCTTTGTATTTCTGTTAATCTGTGTTCCATACAAAAATCTTCTTAAATCCAGGAATAAAGATCAAATCTCTAAGTATACAGGGGAGAAATGGGCACATGTATATTAATATGAATTGGTTAGTACATGTTCCATTTTTGTAAACAGGTTCTGCCTGGAGCACAATTTTGTCACCTTTAAAAAGCAGGCATAATCATTTGGAGTAAGATTTTGCTGAGGGTGAATGGGGAATGTGGAAGATTTGAACAACAGAATCATACTTGGGTGGGATTGCAAGCTTAACTCATGCTCTGCAGCAAGACGATCTAAAGCACTTCTGAGAAATGGCCATGCAACCTTTATTTTAAAATCTCCAGAGAAGGAGAGTCTGTTATCCTCTGAGTCAATCAGTATTCCACTGTTAAACATCTCAGAAGTAAAGAATTTATTTCTGATATTTAAGTGGAATCTGTTTCCCTAATCTATTTTAGGTGGAATCTGTTTCCTTAATCTATTTTAACAATGTATAAATAGGTGGCATATTGTGAAGATAAATTATAATTTTAATTTATAATTTTAACTTTGTTTTGTCCAAAGTAATAAGTTTTTTGTCTTTCCTTATTTCCCACCAAATTATGTTTAGGTATAATGCTGAATAGTTGTTTGGTGAAATGTTAGTGAAACTCTATGGTATATTTATAGTTTCTGAAAGCATTTAAAAAAAAAACAAACCCA
This sequence comes from Anolis sagrei, assembly GCF_037176765.1. NCBI lineage: Eukaryota > Metazoa > Chordata > Lepidosauria > Squamata > Anolidae > Anolis > Anolis sagrei. The sequence goes on along the minus strand of NC_090023.1, from coordinate 109,870,795 downwards.
GCTGCATTAATAATTTTTGGAATTTGTGCCAACAAGACAAGATGGTCAGTAGTTTAGAGAGATTTTGAAGGAGTTTAGTGTAATTCTTAGAATACAGAATTAAAGCAGTTTGACACCACTAACTTCAATGGCTCAATACTATGAAATCATGGGAGTTGTAGTTTTATTTGGTCTTTAGCCTTCTGTGGCAAGAGTGCTAGTGCCTCTCGAAACTACAAGAACCAGGATTCCATCGCACTGAGCCAAGTCAATTAAAGTGTAGATGCGTCATCAGACAATATATGTATCACTAAGCTTGTGTCTGCCCTTCATGCCATGTTTATAGTAAGAATTGCTTTTTGTAATGCACTCTTGCAGGGCAGTGTTTGATGACAGTGTTTGTTGACAGTTTAAATATTTCAAGTGGTGCAGAAAGTAGCTGTTGCAGTTGGGTAGGTGCCATCTGATAAGGTCACATTTGTACTATCAATTGCATTAGCTGTAAGTTTGATTTGAAAATGCTGGCATTGATGCTTAAGAATTTGTGTCCAAAATAATTAAAGGACTGTCCTATGACCATATCAACTTATGTGAACAGTAAGAATAGCTATAGATGACTTCAAACTCCTTTGAGCAATTAAGAAACAAAGATAATTGTATTGGCACTCTCATGTTTACGAACAGTGTTGCCCCGGATGCCAGTTTCTGAGAATAGCAGCAGGGGACAACATTTTGCCCTGAAGCTCTTCATATGGATGGAAAGCACCAAATGAGCTGTTGATTGATACAGCAGAGTTACTCTTGTTCCTATTCTGTTTTGACTGTTAGAGAATATTTTCAGGATCAGTATGTAAGAGTATGCAAATATGCTCAATGACGTGTTAGTGTAAGCCCTACATATCCACAGATTCCTTTTCCATGGATTCAACCATCCACTGCTTGATAATACCGCGCCCCCCCCCCAATTTTTTTTCAAAAATCGAACTTCGATATTTCCACTTTACCCAAAGAGGATTGTTTTACTACACTTGTGTACATGATGGGACTTGGCCATCTATGGATTTTGATGTCCACAGATGCATTTGATTATCTGAAGCAGGACTTGCATTTTACATTGTAATAATACATTTTCAATAACTCATTAGAACTCAGATTCAAGTACTGATGAGTAGTTTGTGTGCATGTGTGCTTGAACAGCTGCATGTTGAGTGGGATGATATGACAGGGTACTTAATGCAAGATTTTCTTAGATTTTGGATAGTCTGTGGAAATATTTCTGTAATAGAATCTGGTTTCTGTGGAAGGAAATGTATAATCTCTTCCATAATTTAGCTTTCTCCAGACATTTTCAAAATTCTGATGCGAGTAAACTACAATGTTCACCTTTCCTCGAAGGTTTTGTACTCTGTTTTAAAAAACAACAACATATAATTAGTTAAGTACCTTTAGGCTTCCTGCTGCATTCCTGAGGTTTAGAGATTCAAGTTTCACTTCATGTGAGCCTGCAGAATAGACAGTAGAAACTAGTATGCTACAGTCATCCTGCCCTTAAAATGAGTATGTTTCAGAATAAGCTCAGATTTTGCCACTATAGCTTTCGGCAGATGAACCAAGTTTATCTTTGTTGGCTCTCTAAATAATGTTTGATGACCATATTTATAAGTTTAATCAATGCCATGGAATAATGGGATATGCAGTCTGACATCTGGAGGATTGGATATTGTGCATTTCTGATCAAAAGATAAACATCAGATGGGAATAAAAACAGCTCTCTTCTTCTTTATAACTAATAATTAAAGTATTTACAGCTAAGGGTATTCCCTTCTAGCCCGGCCCATTTGAATTTTTGCACTTTCCCTCGGCTGTATTTAGGAATCATTGCACTTACTTGAGCCCGAACCCAGCTTCGATTCTTGTTTCAGCCATGATATTGTTATTATGATGTTGCTTTGTGATTGTGTTATGTTTTTATTTGATTGATTTTAATATGTTTGTTTTTATCTGTAATCTTTGGGATTGTCCCTTTGTAAGCCGCTCCGAGTCCCCTTGGGGAGATGGTGGCGGGGTATAAAAATAAAGTAGTAGTAGTAGTAGTAGTAGTTATTTTAATCCTGGAAGAAAAGTATTATTGTACACCCTGTAGCTGGGATATACTGTTGCTTCCAGTATATCCCAATATGTTCTGAGACCAGACTGTAGATTCTGAGATTAGTATCTACTACTTAGAGCCATCCGTAAATAGATCATCTTGCATAATTCCTACATCTGTAGTTTCTTCTAAACTCAATTTAAATTTTCTCATAGTCATCACCTCATTAAAGCTGACATATCAGTTCCTTTATTTTAAAATGTTTCTACACATGGATCATTCTATAAATATATAAACTTTAATTGGATGATAAATTATATTTGCCTATGAAGCAGAAAAATAAACTTGTCTTGTATTGCCTTTTCTATGGACTAGAAGTGGAAATACTTATTCTGAGATGTTGTCTGTCACTTCTAATTTGTTATGTGCTCATGTATGGAATACAGTCCAGATGTAGCTCTTAATTGGGACAAAGTACTTCAGGGTTGGCTTCTGGATTACTCCCTCCACCTTCTGTTCACAGATTTTCTTATTATTTCTTTAAAATTGAATACAAATCTAAGGAAATCTTCCAGTAAGTATCCCGATCAGCATGAGTTTGATTGGTTGTGCTTTGTTTGGTTGTGTGACTTGTAACCTGAGACTTGTCAGGAAATGTCAGCATCGCAAGTGTACCCACATTGCAGTTATCACTTTAGTTACCACGTGGCTTCATCCTATATAATCGTGGGATGTTTAGTTTGGTGAGGCATTCAGAATTCGCCAGTGGGCATCCCTGAACTATAGCATTACAATTGTCTGGCAGCTCATTTTAGGTACATTCCAAAACCCTAGGATTCTCTAGGATGGATTCCTATCACTCAAAGCTGTGCAGTGCAGTGTGAAATGAAAACAGTTCAGGATGAGCTGTAGCTCACCGATGACAGATTTAAGTGCTTTCAGGAAGGAACGTCAGGTGGCAACAAGTGTTTTGTCATTTTACTTTCTCTATCTGCCCTGTTAAAATTATTTGTGCACATCAGTTTGCTATTGTCAGTTTAGGTTTTTGTCTTTGTTTTTGCTGAACTGGATGAATTTTGGCCTTCATCAATAGGAGCATAGTGTCTCGATCCAGGGAAGTCATGCTTACCCCTCTATTTGCCTTGGCCAGACCACACCTGGAATACTGTGTCCAATTCTGGGCACCACGATTGAAGGGCGATGTTGACAAGCTGGAACGTGTCCAGAGGAGGATGACTAAAATGATCAAGGGTCTGGAGAACAAACCTATGAAGAGCAGCTTAAAGAGCTGGGCATGTTTAGCCTGCAGAAAGAAGGCGGAGAGGAGACATTATAGCCATATATAAATATGCAAGGGGGAGTCACAGGGAGGGGGGAGCATGCTAGTTTTCTGCTGCCCTGGAGACTAGGGCTTGGAGCAATGGCTTCAAACTACAGGAGAGGAGATTCCACCTGAACATGAGGAAGAACTTCATAATGGTGAGAGCTGTTCAGCAGTGGAACCCGCTGCCCCGGAGTATGGTGGAGGCGCCTTCTTTGGAGGCTTTTAAGCAGAGGCTGGATGGCCATCTGTTGAGAGTGCGATTTTCCTGCTTCTTGGCTTCTTGGCAGGGGTTGGACTGGGTGGCCCACGAGGTCTCTTCCAGCTCTATGATTCTATGAATATTATAATTTAAGAAATGCCTGATATAAAATCTTTAGTTTTGATTCTCTGTCCAGTGAATCTAAACAAATGTAGTTAATAGTTTAACCTGTAACCAAAGTTGAGAAAACAATGGTAGAAAACCTGCATATGAGAAGGAGAGATTTTTTCGGGTGTGGGGCAGAAAGTGAAATTCTACAGTCCAGTAACTTAATGAACATTAAGAGTTACATCTGTACCAGTCTTACTGATGAATTTGTTGTGTGTCTTTGGGCCCTTCCACACAGCCCTATATCTCAGAATATCAAGGCAGAAAATCCCACAATATCTGCTTTGAACCGGGTTATCTGAGTCCTCTTTCAGATAATGTGGGATTTTCTGCCTTGATATTCTGAGATATAGGGCTGTGTGGAAGGGCCCTCAAAGTCCTTTCTGGATTATAGTGACTATCATAGGATTTTCTTGGCAAGATTTCTTTGTTGGAGGTTTACCTTTGCCTTCCTCAGGGGCTGAAAGAGTGTGACCTACCTAAGGTCATCCAGCAGGTTTCCATGGGAGAGTAAGGATTTGAACCCTGGTCTCCAGTCATAATCCAACACTTAAAACTATAGGTTCAGAATATCCATCTCAGTAACTGGATACTACTCAGATAGTCCCCCCCCCCCCCAATTTAGTGTTAGGAATGACAGAAAAACAGATGGGCTTAAAAAATAACAGGCATTCACAAAAGCTTCATACTATTTACTGTAGAGGAAAATAGAAGAGACTGAACGGTGGGATAATATGTAACATAAATGAGTGGGTTGATCTTTCTTTTTAATATTACAGTTTATCCAGTTTGCAATGTCTCTCTAGGTAGAAGAAAAACTTAAAACTATCACTTCATTTTTAATAAAGAGTGTATTGAATGCTGTAGCAAGAACTTAATTTGAGCTTACTTTATTGCTTTTATGTCATTATCTTTTGGAAATAATATCAAGTTTCAAAAAGTGAAGCCTGCGCTTTTTTTTTTTTTTTAAAAGCACACTTCTGGGAGATAACTGGAGCATTGAATACAGATAGGAATCTGAGTCAGAGAACCTTTTGTCCCTCCTCCACTTTGTTTCCCAAGGGCTGCGAACAGAGAGGGTGATGTCATTCTTGAAGCAACAGTCCAAGAATAAGGCTTTCTCTCTAGAAATGCCGCACCAGAGACTGTAAAAAGGCTTAGGCTCATTAAGTGAACGGAGGGTTTGCTGGAACGGTTGTCAGCATGCATTGTCTCTGTGACATCTTTAAGCCCTTCAGCGCTGAGAGTTCATGCTCTTTCTACCATAGGCAGGACTTGGAAGTGTAAGTTGCGGCTTTAAATGCTTTTCACTTGTTTGTGCGTTATCTGCTAATTTTCCCTAGTTTTTAAGAACTAGATATATTAAAATGTTCTCACTGGATTCATTTTAGAGTCAGGTTGTCTCTTTATGAATTCCAAAATCTAACTGAATTCAATCATAAATCTTTAGAGTAAATTATTAAGATATATTTATAGGAGTGATGTCTTCCACCAGTTCAGCATATGTGTCCTGTAAATAATACGAGTTATACCTACCTATTCTCCTTAGCTGGTTAGTTTGGAATAGATAATAAGATTTTAATGATTATAATATTTCTTTATTATTCCAAAGCCCTACTTGTTTCTTAGGTAAATGATTTTCTGTTGCATATCTTATTTTGCTACTTTGCTGTGTGCTCATATTAGTTGAATATAGAAGAGATGCAGTATGCAATACTCTGTAACAGTCAGGCTAAACTGCCTACTATAATGACCTATTATGTTCATCAAAACAGCTGTGATCTTGAACAGGCCACACTGATTTTATGGATGCAGTGATCTCTAAGGCAATAGATGAACAGATGCATAGCATGTACACAGTGCACACACTTCAGAATTAATAGCAAGGGTTTTATTTACTAAGCAAATTTCTTTGCTAACCAGAATATTATTTATAATCTGCTTTCTGAGTATTCTCTATGTTGTAAGTAAACCAAAGTTTTTTATATATATATATATATATATATATATATATATATATATATTCACAGCTGTTGCACACATGGGTCATGGGTGTATATATTTTAGGATCAGACTTTTATATTTGTATTGATGGTGGTGCAAACTAAGTTATTGTCTTGGAGACTTCAAAAAAAATGTAAAAGCTTGATTTTCTGAAAAGCAGTTTAAAAAGGTTGTTTCAGCTTCATTCCCCAAAGAAGAAGAAACCAGGGATACTGTGAATTGCCTTGGTCATGAGAACATTAGCAAAGAAGTTCTCTGTTCCTCTGTTCACTATAGACATAGCAGATACTCCTGGTTTCTGTATACTTGGCTGTTTAACTTAACTCAGCAGAGTAGAATTGGCTGTATTGCAGTGTGACTTCACTGAATAGTCCCTATGTACAGAAATAATACTATAGCAATGGACATAAATAACAGATTTCCTGTCATGTAACCACCAGTAGCAGTAGTCGGCATCAGTCACATGGATCATTCTTCTCTCACTTGGCAAAATATTTCCTATGTTTTCTTCCACTTCATTGTTGAGACATATTGAGGACAGATTTCCCTTCTGTTACCAACTCTACCAGTTGTATTTACAGTATGGCATCTGTCACAGCATCATTCCGGGACGCCTCGTGGCGCCTGTTATTTCTTTACTTTTTGGTCTTGAGGCAGTGTATTCAGTGAGATAAGACTTGCTAATTTTATAATCACTGCATACATTCAGCTGATGGCTTTTTGGTGTTTCATATGATGAGAGAGATGTGTTTGTGATGGCCTATTTTGGCAGGGTATTTTTCTTTTCAAGTAGCTATCCATACACAGGATTGCTACTTGATTGATAGTTTTGGATTTTAATAGTTCTTTTAGTTGCCAAGTTATTAAATATTAAATGAAGTAGGACAATATACAATTGTATATGTTCTGAGTTAATAATGTATAAGTAAAATTTCAGAAGAGAGAAGTCTGGTTATAGACTTTTCTGGATTTTAATGCTTAGTAGAAGTAACACATAATTTTGGATCTATTTGCTGGATTATTATTTCAAGCTTGCCATAAGTATAGCCTTGTGCAGATGTGTAGGCAAATGAGACTTCCTCTCAGTGAAATGGTGCATGTTAGTAGGTTTGATGAACCAGTGGAAATACTTTCAAAACATTCTTTGTGTTGTTCTTAAAAGTGGATGAAATTGCAGTGGAGACTTTGAGACTGTCCAGATGAAACTGTCAGGTGGTTCATAAAAGCGGATTTTGTGTTTCTTCTTGAAAACTTTCAGAAATCACTGTTTATCACAAAACATAGAGCTCAGTTTGTTTACAGGCATAAATTCTATCCCACTCTTCTATATTAATGTGTCCTCACAGCAATGCATGTAGCTGTATTCTCACAATGACATACAAGAAACCGCACTATAAATGATTAAGATAGATAGATAGATAAATAAATAAATAAATAAAATAAGATAGTAGTAGTGTTGAACATTAGAGGTGTCAAAATGTGAGCTGGAACAAAACCAATTTACAGCCTTCTCTGTATGTCATATGTTCATTACAAAAGGTAGAACTTTTTGTGACTTGTGACATTTTAGTATTATTCTTCGTGCCGTCTGTGAAATAAGCACCTATGGGTTCTATCTCGCGCATGCGCAGCATTTCGGAAAAATACTAGTTAAAAAAAAGTCTTAGAATGAGAAGAATGGCCCGCCCATCGCTCCCCCTCCCCCCCCCGCTCCGTATATAGCCAGCAGGCGTGGCTTCTTGCCAGTTTCCTTTTCCGCGCCAAGCTAACAGCATCCTCGGTTTTTCTTCTCGCTTCTTACGGACTTTTGACCATCTTCTGATTACCGACGACCGCCTTTCTCCAACCCTGACCAACGGACCGTTTTGTGACCCTCCTTCTGCCTTCTCCCTTTTCCAGGCCTGATATGTCTTCTCTCTGCTTTAAAAATTGCTCCGCCTGTGGAGCGACGCTCCCTGAAGCGGACAGGCACTCTAAATGCCTTCTCTGTTTGGGGGAATCCCACAACCCCCAAACATGTGATATTTGTCTGGCTTTTACCACCAGAGCTCGCAAAGGGAGAGACGCCAGACTTAAAGCGCTCCTTTATGAGCGCGCGCTCGCTCCCCAAGCGTCCGCAAATGCCGCCGCTCACCCCTCCTCCTCTCAGGAGCTTCCCCAGCCTCCCTCCCCTCTTGTGGGGGAAAGGCAAGCCTCTCCTTCGGCAATGGTCTCCCCTGCGGAACCGCCGAGAAAAAAGGCTAAAAATTCCAAACAGATCACTAAACCATTAAAATCAAAAGAGAAACTAACTAAGCAAAAAAAGGGACGGCAACTCACTGGCACACAGCCCTTGAGCCCTCCTTCTCTGGAGCCAATGGATCCTTCTCCCGGTTCCACGCTCCACATGCAAGAGCCTCTTCCAACTCTGCTCCACATGGAGGAGCCTCACCATCTCCCCCCATTGGAGCTAATGGACCCAGATTCTCACCTACAGAGTGAGCTCCTTATGGATCCCCCAGTGTCTCCTCCTATCCTCCCCCCTTCCCAATCATCTCCCCCCCCCTCCTCTGCTCATGAGCCTTCCCCGGTTCCGCAACAAACTTCTCCTCACAACCCATTACCCCCCGTTCGCTCATCGCGTCTCCGGCACCGCTCCCCCTCTCCTTTGGAGCCCTATCGCAGCCAGCCTGCTCCAGCTCCCAAACACTCTCATATTCCTCCTCCGGATCAGTTCCAGGGATACCAAGACTATCCATACCCACCCTACCCCCCTCCTTACCCTATCTACCCCTTCTATTATCCTCCCCACCCTGAACATTTCAAAGGATATACTCCATCTGATTATGCCCCTGAGCATCTTTACCCCCAGCCCCCCCGGGCACCTCCCACAGCTACACTCTCTCGCCCACCGCCTACACCAACCATACCTCAGGAAGATCCCCCCCCTCAGGACCCCTCTACTCTTCCCCCTCTAGACCCCGAGACCATAGATATTGAGTCTAACGATGGCACACCTGAACTCCCTGAGACGCAGGCTGACACAGACCCTTCTCATTTACAATCAGAAGATTTTAAAAAGTTTTCAGCCTTGCTGATTCGCCTCTCCAGGACACTGAATCTGGCCACTCCTGAACCTTCTGACACAGTTCAGGACCCATGCTTCACCTCCTCAGAACAACAAACCCCTTCAGCCACCATCCTTCCCACCTTACCTTACCTTCTCAAAATTCTAAAAAATACAGGGATCGCTCCAGCCCTGGTTCCAGCGACCCCTAAGAGAGCAGAAAACCTATACCGTATTGACCTTACCTCTGCCTCATGGCTGTCTAAAATGCCCAAAGCAAACTCTGTGGTAACTGATGCTCAACCAAAACCCATTCAAAGAAACCAAGCCTCTCCCTCTGACAAAGAAGGGAGGAAGCTTGATACCATGGCCAAAAAATTCTACTCCTCAGCATGCCTTTTTGCTCGCATGGCCCACTACGGAGTCTATATGAGCGTATACCAAACATGTTTATGGAACAAGATTTCCCCATATCTTGACCTCCTGCCTCCAGAGGAGCAACCTATGGCTACAGCCCTCAAACAAGAGGCCCTTCTCTTGTCAAAACTTCAAAAAGACCTGGCAAAAAACACTGCTGATACATCTGGCAAACTCATTGCTGGCTCCGTGGCCTTACGCCGCCATGCCTGGCTGAGGGCAGCAATCCTCTCCCAATCAGCGCGCACGCTGATAGAGGACCTACCTATGGATGAAGCGGGCCTTTTCAATCCAGAAACAGATTCCCAACTGAAACACTCACATGAGATGAAACAAACTGTTCATAAATATGACCAACAACCTTACCCTTATCAACGCCAGCGATGGCAACCATATTACCACCGCCCGCAATTCTACAACAGACCTTACAGTTCACCCTTCTACAGAGGACGCTACCGCCCATATCCCTCCTCTCCAGCCACCAGGAGACCTCTTCTTCCTGCTAGGGGTCAGTATCGTGGTCTTAGGTCCACATCCAACAATAAGCGACGTTTTTAGCACTCCTCACGTCCCTCAACCCCCCCCTCCCCACCATGACACCCCACCACTCATTTTTTTAGACAGACTACACCAATTCCTTCATGCCTGGCAACTGATTACTACGGATGCCTGGATCCTTGACATTGTTAACAGGGGTTATGCTATAGAATTCTTTTCCTACCCCCCTGTGGGTAACATCCTTCTCACTCCTCCATCCCCCACCATTTGGGAGGAAGTAAGCACCCTACTCCATAAAGGAGCTATTTCCCCTGTACCTCCCCAAGAGGCATCCTCATGCTTTTTCTCTCGCTACTTTCTGGTGGATAAGAGGGATGGTGGCCTCCGCCCCATCCTTGATCTCCGTCAAATTAATAAGTTCATCATTCCACGAAAATTCCGTATGCTTACTCTGCCCTCCATCCTCCCCTTTATCCCAAAGGACTCCTGGCTAGCCACTATTGACCTACGAGATGCGTACTTCCACGTATCCATTAGGCAGACACACCGTAGGTTTTTGTGCTTTGCTATACAACAAAATTGCTATTGTTTTAATGTGCTCCCGTTCGGTTTGTGTACGGCCCCCAGGGTGTTTACCAAATGTATGTCCGTTATAGCGGCCCACCTCCGCCAACAGGGCATCACGATTTTTCAGTACCTGGATGACTGGATGTTGAATGCTCCATCCCAGTCTCAACTCTCTACTGATGTTCAATACACTTTGTCTCTCTTACAGACCCTGGGCCTGGTGGTAAACCAAGAGAAATCTCAGCTGACTCCTACACAGCGTATCCAGTTCATAGGAGCCGTCATAGACTCCACCATCCAGAAAGCCTTCCTCCCAGAGGACCGCTTCTCCAAGTTGCAGACAGCCATTTCAAACCTCCTATGTTCTCGCTCTGCGTCTGCCTGGGCCATCCAATCCACCCTTGGCCACATGTCCTCTACCACAAATGTCACCCCATTCGCACGCCTCCGGATGCGACCGCTTCAAAACTGGTTCATCCGTTCCTTCAACCCCCTCAGGGACCCTCAATCCCGGATCCTCCACCTACCAAACTCCGTCCTCCAGTCCCTCTCATGGTGGACAAAGGAATCCAATGTGGGCCTGGGGATGCCCTTCAACCAACCCCGCCCCTCCATGTCCCTCACAACCGATGCCTCCAACTCCGGTTGGGGAGCGCATCTCAAGGGTTTCAGGGTGAGCGGACTCTGGTCCCCTCTCGAGCAGAAACTTCACATCAACGCACTAGAACTCATAGCGGTGGAGAAAGCCCTCCGGGCCTTCTCCCGAATCATCTCCAACCGCACAATTCAAATAGTCACGGACAACACAACAGTGAAATATTATCTCAACAAACAGGGAGGAACACGTTCACAAACACTTCTCCCCATCTCCATACGCATTTGGGAATGGTGCATTCAAAACAACGTCCTCCTCACGGCCATTCACCTCCCGGGCCAAGAAAACACCCTTGCCGACTCCCTCAGCAGATCTCTAAAAAACAATCACGAGTGGCAACTCCATCCAAGGGAATTCAACTCCCTCACTCTCAAATGGGGCAAACCATCAATAGACATGTTTGCCTCACCGACAAACACCCACTGCCGCCTGTTTTGCGCAAGACTCCACCCTCACGCATCCCCAGGTTGTCTCGGGGATGCCTTCCTCTTCCAGTGGTCCCCCGGCCTCATCTACCTGTTCCCCCCCCTCCCCCTCCTCTCTCCAGTAATAGCAAAAATTATTCAGGACAACTCAAACTGCATCCTGATCGCCCCATGGTGGCCCCGGCAACACTGGTTTGCCACCCTCCTCCATCTCTCCCGGGGAGACTTCCTCCGCCTCAAGCCCACCCCAGACCTTCTCACAGTGGAAAACGGCCTCGTTCTCCACCCGGACCTGCAGTCCCTCCACCTCACGGCGTGGAGGATCAAGCCTCATTAGGGATCTCTACAGAAGCCTCCCGTATCATACTAGCAGCCCATAAACCAACTACACAGAGGTCATATACCTATAAGTGGTCCCTCTTTAAGGCTTACTCTCAGTCAGCCGACCACGATCCTATCCAAGCCCCTACCCCTGTCATCCTCGACTTCCTAGTTCAACTCTCCAACAAGGGTTTTTCCCTCTCCTCTGTTAAATGTTATTTAGCTGCCCTCTCCCACTTTAGGAGGAAAGCAGGTTTGCCGTCCCTTTTTCAGGATCACTTGATCCAGTTGTTTCTCAAAGGTTATAAAAATGTTCATCCCCCTATATCCCCACCTTCTCCGCCATGGAGTTTAGAATTAGTTTTGTCACAACTTTCGAAACACCCTTTCGAACCTATGGCATCGTGCCATATTTCTCACCTTTCATGGAAAACGCTATTCCTTGTAGCCATCACCTCTGCTAGGAGGTCCAGTGAGCTAGCAGCTCTCCGCGCAGACCCACCTTATATTCGTTTCCATGAAGATAAGGTCGTTCTCCGCACCGACGTCACTTTCCTTCCTAAAATAGTCTCCCGTTTTCATTTGTCTCAGGACATTGTTTTGCCTTCCTTTTTTCCTAATCCATCCTCTCCACTCGAATTGGCATTACACTCGCTGGACGTGAAACGAGCACTGTCCTTTTACATTCATAGGACAGCCAATTACAGAAAATCCCCTAAGCTCTTTTTAAAGTATAGAGAAGACGTTCTGGGCCTCCCTATATCATCCCAAGGCCTTGCCTCCTGGATTGTTTCTACGATCCGTCTGGCTTACCAGTTGGCGGGCAAAGAGCTTCCTTCCCATGTCTGGGCTCACTCGACCCGCTCAGTTTCAACCTCACAAGCTTTTCTTAGAGGAGTTCCTCTTGACCAGATTTGCAAAGCAGCGACGTGGGCCAATCCTTCCACGTTTGCCTCTCACTACAAGCTGGACATCCTAGCCAAAAAGGACGCCGCTTTTGGCAGAGCCGTGCTCTTCTCCTGTGTGGCATGACCCTCCTCCAAGGTCAGTTAACTTGCTATTCACCCATAGGTGCTTATTTCACAGACGGCACGAAGAATAAATATAGGTTGCTTACCTGTAACCGTATTTCTTCGAGTGTACGTCTGTGAAATTAGCACAACCCGCCCGTCCTCCCCGCTAGTCATGCCTTTACCTGGTTCCTCTTTGGCGCTAGGAAACTGGCAAGAAGCCACGCCTGCTGGCTATATACGGAGCGGGGGGGGGGGAGGGGGAGCGATGGGCGGGCCATTCTTCTCATTCTAAAAGACTTTTTTTTAACTAGTATTTTTCCGAAATGCTGCGCATGCGCGAGATAGAACCCATAGGTGCTAATTTCACAGACGTACACTCGAAGAAATACGGTTACAGGTAAGCAACCTATATATCTTGATAATCCAGATTTTTTCCCCAAGGCATCACCTGTATTTCTCATTAGTTTGGGAATAATGTAAGGCTTAATTGCAAGTGTATAAATACAGGAAAATCTCTTAATATTCTTGAACTGTATCTTCTGTTAGGAGTATTAAAAATAGGCTGATGATTAATATTATTGGAATTTGTTTACTAGTTAAAAACTTGTAATCTTTCTTTTCACCTTAAACTAAATAGTCTTTTTAATTTTAATTTAGGGGGAGAGCATTAAGTGTAAAATACCTGTTTTTCTGTTTTACAGAAATTAAATTCATATTATGTTAAGTATGTATACGTGTTTTATGACTAGGGTTTATCCTTTTTCATATGAGATATTGTTCCTAAAGAACTGGGATGCTTTACTTCTTTCTGGATTTCATGATTTTCTTTTATTCTCTCCTCCCTCCTCTAATTTATGAACAGTGAAGAGCTAGGAGAATTCATGGAAATGAAAGGAGCCAACAGTCCTGGGATTCTTGTATTGACAACGGGCCTCAGCAAACCATTTATGCGCCTGGATAAATACCCTACGTTACTCAAAGAGCTTGAAAGACACATGGAGGTATATTTTAACAGCTTTTATTTTCCATCTTGAAGATGATTTTGCAATTATATATTAAGACTATTTGTCCACATCCTTTTAGTGTCAGAGACCATTACACTTCAGAGGTTGAACTTTTGAATCATGCTAGGGTATTTCCTTTTCATATTCCAATAGTTTGTGTGCAGGGCCACATTTTTGAAGAATTTACACCTTGTGGTGCACCTTGCTTCAAACCTACCAGGGATCACTTAATACGAGGTGGGTACTTGATAGTTGAAGAGCTATTTGTGCCTTTCAGAAATGTAAATATGGACAGTATCTTCAGTAGCACGCACGGATTTACACACACATCAAGGAGTTTGTGTATTGATTTTAAACACCTTATTCTTCAAAGTAGACACCTTTTGTGTTTCTAAGATTTAAAGGATATTGGTTGGGCAGGTGGGTCCAAAAAAGAAAGGTTTCAGCTCCTTTCTCCATGTTGCTCACTACTCATTTCTTGGGATATTCAACTTTAATTTGCTAGGATTGAAGTGTATCTACTGGAGAAAACTGTTAAGCTATTTCCCCTCAAGAGTTTTGAACTGATTCCATATGAGCCTATTGCTCATACACATTTTGTTCAGAAGAAGAGAAAAAAAACAACAATTGGACACAGATTCTTATTTCACGTAAGAGATTGGATGGTTGTTTGTTTACACAGAGCTGTTAGCTTTCATTTTATATCTTAACAAGTACTAGAACATTCAATTGTAAAATGTCATTTGTCATGGATTGATTTGTTTTAGAATTATAGCAAAATCTCTTCAAATTTATTTGTCCATGAATATTGCTATCTTTTTCTCATTTTAATTTCTATACTAGGAAAACTTGATAATGATAAAAGGAACACCCATAAAGCTGTACACATCAACAGAAGATAATTTTGTGGGAACGGGCCTTTTAAAATATGGTTGCTCATACAAGTTCCATGACTGATCTAGAAGTTTAATGTGCTAAAAGAGTGTAGCTGTGAGAAATATAACTTGTTAATTTAATATGCTTTCTAGCAAGAGTTACAGAAAAGTAATTTTTTGTATCGTTTTAATTTTTAATTTTAGGATTATCATCCAGATCGACCAGACATTCAAAAATCCATGACAGCCTTCAAAAATCTTTCTGTAAGTTATGTTGGAATTAAAAAGTCTGTGAAAGGAAATATAATAGTCTAAACATCATAGGAATAGCAGGGAGAGTGGTAATGATGTGATTAATGGGAGAAATGTTTCCAAATGAAATAATTTAAAATAAATGTTTCTGTTGATAGCTTTGATTTGGGTTCAGGGGAAAAGGTTTAGATAAATGGAGCAAGTAAGATCTGTGTGACGCTACATGAACTCAAACATTTATACAAAATTCTGCAGATAGGAACAAAAGGTCCTTTGTAGGTGAACCCTCCTACAAAGGACCCCCTATTGCAGGAGGTGAGGCTGTTGTCATTGTCTGTCTTCCTGAAGATAGCCCAACTGAGAGTGAGAATGAGTGTGCACAGATTCTTGGGCTGTATGCACACTGAAAAAGTACAATTGTTTGATACCAGAATTATAATGTCTCCATCCTGTAAAATCCTGATATACTAAGATATGTAAAACCTTCTACTAGAGATGCCCACTGCCCTTTTGGTAATCCCATAGTAGGACTTTTTAGCAGAGAATTCTAAATACAATACCAAATTCTGGCATTCCATAAGATGGAAATGATATTTTAAGTGACATCAAAGTCATATAACTTATGTCAGGTGTTTACACCTGAAGTCCATTGAGTACTCATAGTCAAGCTTTCCTTAGCTAAGGCTCAATTTTGAAGTTTGTTATGCATAAAGGCAGCACCTCTTCAGATGTTCTGTGCAGTCAGCTTCCTGTTTGAGCATTGACCTCTGTTAATGCAATATTAGCTTGTTTGTATAAAAGTTTTTTTCTTCTGTGAATTCTAATAGGCACTTAAATGGGAAGCCTGTCATTGGAATGCAGAACTATATGTTTAAATAGGTGTTCCTCTTTTTTTATGCATTCACCCAATTGTGCTCGGTATTTCAGAGAGAGACAAATTTGATATTGAGTGCTATAGTTGAGGTGCCTGTATATTTCACTAAGGAAAGGGTGGTGAACCTCATGGTACTGAAAATATATTTGAAAATTTCCTACAAAGTGCTCTTTATACTTGAGGCACAACCTTCCTAATGTCGTGACCCCTTAATACAGTTCCTCATGTTGTGATGTCCCCCAACCATAAAATTATTTTCATTGCTACTTCATAACTGTAATTTTGTTATGAATTGTAATGTAAATATCTGATATATTTTCATTCCCTGGACCAAAATTGGCACAAATATCCTATACGTCCAAATTTAAATACTGGTGGGATTTTTTTTGGGGGGGGGGATTAATTTTGTCATCTGGGAGTTGTTGTTGCTAGAATTTATAGTTCACCTGCAATCAAAGAGCAATCTGAACCCCACCAATGATAGAATTGGGCCAAACTTCCCACACAGAACCCCCATGAACAACAGAAAATACTGTGGGTTGTTGTAGGTTTTTCCGGGCTACATGGCCATGTTCTGGAGGCAATTTTTCTCCTGACGTTTCGCCTGCATCTATGGCAAGCATCCTCAGAGGTAATGAGGTCAGAAAATACTATTTCTTCCCACTGACACTTCCTTGTGACCCCCCCCCCCAGGGGCCCCGACCCCCAGGCTGAGAAACTCTGCATTAAGAGTTATAGGGTCACACTGGCAGAAGTTATTGGCCTAAATTCCTGTCACCCCTAGTCAGTATAGTCAGAGATGAGGGATTATGAGAACTGCAGTTTAGAAACATTGAAGGGGGACAAGTTGAGGACTGCTAGCATAGTCTTTAGAACAACAGTAGTTCAGCATCTAATGGCGTGATTACCATCTGTGTTGTCATTGTGCTCCTCCATATAAGAAGGACTAACATGTAGAATTCAATTCTCCAAAGAGATCGTTATGGCTTTTGAAAAGAACTTTCTTTTTCTACATTCTTTAAAGGATTTCAGACATGGTCTTGAACAAATGTGGTTATTTGATTAGTGCATTTGTGTTTAATGGCATCCTCTCCTGCCATGTCCAATAGGCACAGTGTCAAGAAGTACGGAAAAGGAAGGAACTTGAACTCCAGATACTAACAGAAGCCATCCGCTGTTGGGAAGGAGAGGACATCAAAACATTGGGAAATGTTATTTACATGTCACAAGTCATGATTCAGTGTGCTGGTAGTGAGGTATGAATTTTTTACTTCTCTAACTTTTTCTGCCAGATTGCTGAAATTGTATTTCTTTTGACAATTGGAAGAAATGCAGTACAATACAGTATTTTGCTCACTCTGTAAACATTATCTGTTGTAAGTCTGTCTTCCTTGATGGCTTATTAAATACTTTCCTCATTCCAGTCATTTACAAAAAGGGAAAAATGGTTAGGGGTGAGTAAATCTTTCAGATAAGCTACTAAAATATATTTTAAGGGAGATGGAATGTATTAAACATTTTTGCATAATCTTAACACTTACATCAGCACAATTCAGACACATTTGGGTAGAAAATTGGTCACCTCCTCTGAAATTCACTCTATTTCCAAAAGCAGAGGTTCTCAGTCTATTACATTCTGATAAAGTATGTAGTTTAGGAGAAACTTGAAAGGACATCCAAAGCTGGTATTGTTGTTTTTGTTGTTGCTCGAAGGCCAAATGTTTCCTTAATTAAAAATTAAGATAGAGGGCAAGTATTTGGGAAATATTATATAATCTTAATATTTATGTCATATAATTAAATTTTAATGTTTTCTTTAACTTCCTATTTCTGTTTTTTTTAATAAGGAAAAGAATGAAAGATACCTGCTCCTCTTTCCTAACATTTTGCTCATGTTGTCTGCCAGCCCTAGGATGAGTGGATTTATCTATCAGGTAAAAGAAGCATTAGCATAATTTATATTGGACTGCATGCAAATTAATTACACTTGAAATATTCCAAAAAAACAAGGATTAGTTAGATGTTGAGTAAAACACTGCTGTCTAAAGTTAAACAGGGTCAACCCTGGTTAGTTCTTGGATGGGAGACTGTCAGTGTGTACCAGGTGTTGTAGGCTGTGTTTTGGAGAAAGGAAATCTCTTGAGTATTTCTTATCTAAGAAATCCTATGAAATTCATGGTGTTCACAGGTGACTTGAAGGCACAAATGCATGTTGAGTATGAGTAACTTGTTTTGCTGAATTTGATAGGGCAAAATTGAATCTTGATGCAGCCCATTAACTTCAGTTGTTTGATCATCTGTATTAGCTACCTATCAATCTGGAAAAGTTACACTGAAATACTGTGTTAGCTCTGGGAGTGGAGCCCCCAGTGGTACAATAGGTTAAACCCTTGTGTCGGCAGGACACAACCGAATAGTTGGCGGTTTGAATCTGGGGAGTGGGGTGAGCTCCTGTTTGTTTGCTCCAGCTTCCTGTGCGGGGACATGAGATAAGTCTCCTCCCCGGGCAACATCCTTGCAGATGGCCAATTCTCTCACACCTGATGCGACTTGCAGTTTCTCAAGTCGCTCCTGACATGGGAAAAACAAAGTTCTGTGAATAAGTGCCATTAATATTATAAAATAGGTTGCAGAGCCTCCGAGTATGAAGTCCCTTTCTTTAAGATCATTCAGGATGTGTCCTGTCTTCACCTTTTGCTGTGGGAAAAATCCTTTGTATTGTGTTCATTTTTCATTTAAGATCTTTTTGTATCTTGATTTTATTTAATCGGTGATTTATTTGCTTTTAGGGAAAACTGCCACTGACAGGCATGACCATTGTAAAACTAGAAGATAGTGATAATCACAGAAATGCATTTGAAATTTCAGGTAATATCCTTGCGCATTGCTATCTCCTTTTGATTGTGTAATTGTGGGCAACATGAAATACCTTACATATGTAAACCCAGAGCTTAGGAAAGTGCGGCTATCCAGAAAATGTTTGGTTACAACTCCCATCAGACCTAACCAGCATATTTTATAGTTCAGGATGACAAGAACTAAAGTTCAGCAATATTTGATAGACCATATATTCCCCATTCTGTTTCTAAACAATCCAGTGGCTTGCTTAAATGATTAACAGATGAGTTCAAGCATTTTCATTTATTACGTTTATATTGTATATTTGTTGTTTATTCATTCAGTCGCTTCCGACTCTTCATGACCTCATGAACCCACCCACGCCAGAGCTCCCTTTCAGCCATGGTCATTTCTGAATTCAATAGTGATTATGTTTTCAAAATGTATCTGTTGACTTTTAAAAAAATTGAACTCAAAACATATTTCACTTAAAAATATCCCATGGAACCCAGTTAAAACTTTATTAAAATGGTACTATCAGCACTCCAGTATGAAAATCTACTTAATTGTTACTGGGACAGAATTTCTGATTTTCATTATGTAAGGATTTTTATTTACAAAAGGTATTCCACAAAAAATGAAACCACAATAGAAAGGCCTTCCCAAAGTCACCAATCATAAATTTCTCCAATTATCTCAGGAAGGTTAATTTAGGGAACTGATGCTCTGAGGGATTATGCCTGGAAATCAACTGATATCAGTGCTATAAGGGGTTCACAAAGTGATAGCAGCCAAAAGTTGGGTAGGTCATGTTTTCTGCTGAGCAAGTTAACATCACCAAGGCATTTTAGCCTTGACCCAATTTTCTAAAATGCATGTGAAAATTCTCCTTGATATGTCCATGATCTGTAGAAAAAGAATTGTTCAATAGGGAGAAAAATTGTAAAGCTGTTATGTTATTGGTACTTAAATCTAGACCTGCAAATATCCCTTAGGTCCTATAGCCAACTATTGGTAATTTTGAAGGACCATAATAGGTTGAAAATGGCAATGTACTTCTAAAAATAATAGGCCTAACAGTAAAGTCACTTAACCAGAAACACACTTTTAAAAGCAGCAGTTGGTGGCAATATGATGGGGAGAAAGGATCCAAGAAAAAATATCAAATGCCATTTTATTTTGTTTATTGCCTTGAGCATAAAGCATGTTGGTGTTTCAGGTGTTACTCACATGAGGAATAAAAAAAATATTTTATGGATATTTCCTTCTGTTTTGATACTAGGAAATATGATTGAACGAATTCTAGTATCTTGTAATAATCAACAAGATTTGCATGAATGGGTGGAACATCTGCAAAAGCAAACCAAAGTGACAGCTATTGGGACTCCTATTATTAAACCTCATTCTGTGCCATCTCACACGGTAAGAGGCCATGGGCCTTCAGCCCCATATTTATAAATAAGTGTGTTACCTGATGCATTTAGATAAATAAATGGTAGAGGCAGTATCACCGAGTATGTGGAATCATTTTTTCTTTGTTAAAATTAAGAAATAATTTTCGAATCACTGTGCAGTTGTAAGATATTTCTGTATTTCTATGTGGTTTAGCCCCATGCTGCTGTGGTGATGTCGATAAACAAAGCCACGTGGATTTGGAGAAAGACCATTGCTTCTCATGCTAGCATTGATCCTCTCCTGGGTTTGGTGACACTGGTATTAAAACTAGCAATGTTACTTGTCCGACCAATGAGCTTCTACTCATGTATGAATTGGTCCTATGACAGCCAAAATATTGGTTGCTAAGAATTCTGCTTCAAAACTGTTATTATTTTCCCACATTACCTGCAGCTTATTAATGTTATTCCATTAAGATCATGTCTAATAGCTTGAGACAGTGTTAGGAGCTGTATAAGGGTGTAACAAACCTGTTCAAAGTGATGCTCCTCAGGTTTTGATCAAACTCAGTGACAATAACTATTAGGCATACATTATTGTATTTACTTGAGTATAATGCACCGTTGTATGTAATTCACACCTCAGTTTTGAAGTTGGATATTACAAAAAAGGAATCTAATGTGCCCAATAGTGCATGCATAGCACAAGAGGGAGCGAGGCAGTATAAATGAAGTCATTTGGGAAGCCATCCCGCTCTGTTGGACCAAGGCTGTGTATGATTCCCCACAGCCACATTCACTGGGCCTTCAAAGCTGATTTGGGGGGGGGGGGGGTTAACAGCCTGGTGAATGAGTCCGGTGAATAACTGCATGGGACTGAGCCTGGTTATGTGTGCTATTGTAATGCACAATTGAATCAAATGCACACATTAATTTTGGCAATGTAATTTAGCCAAAAAAGGTGATCATTAGGCTCAAAACATGATATACAGAGTGGGTCATCTTAGCCTATGAGAGACATTTCAGGATCATTCCTTCTTATCACTCTTTTTCTTTGTTCTTGTAATCTTTATACATTTGGCAGCTTCCTTCTCATCCTTTAACACCATCCAGCAGGCATGCAGATAGTAAGCAAATGCCACTAACTCCAGTGTACCACACTCTTCCACATCCTTCACACCATGGGACGCCTCATACCACTATAAACTGGGGACCCCTGGAGCCTCCTAAAACTCCCAAGCCATGGAGTTTGAGCTGTTTACGACCAGCACCTCCATTACGGCCTTCAGCAGCACTCTGTTACAAAGAGGTGAGAATCAGAAATCAGGTTAGAAAATGCATTCATTTCAGCTCACAACTCTGTGCAAGCATGTACCCTGTGCTTCTAAACTACAGAATCATTCTTTCAATGCTGTAGTACCCAACCTGTGGTACTCCAGGTGTTTCCCAGAACCCCAGCCAACTCAGCACAACTGTCAGGAATTCTGAGAGCTGAAGTTCCAAATATCTGGAAGACCACAAGTTGGGGACTACTATTCTAATGGATGGGTTGAGTGGAAGCTTCTGAGCTTTAACCTCCTTTCAGCTCTGATGCCATGCAACTTTCCTCTGCAACCACATTTCTTAGAATAAAGGGAAAGCCCTGTTACAATAAGGAAGTAATGTTCTTGGGCTGGTTAAACATTCATTTTGCAGAATCTGACCATATAGTTAGTACATTGTATAAAGATAACCTTAGTCTTGCTTTCTCTCTCTGGTGTAGGCCAGGGCTTATTGAACTTTTTCCAATTGTGATCCTTTCAATCCAATTTTTTTCCTGACTTCGGGTATATAAGTATAGAATAGATATAAAAATCAAACATTTACTGATAAGAAATGAGCATTATCGAAAGTTTACACATACAAGTATTTAATTTGACTGGAGATACATTTAAAATGTACCTTTTCTGACTTTCATACAAATTCAACTTAAGAACAAACCTACAGAACCTATCTTGTTTGTAACTTGGGACTGCCTGTTAATGTGCCACCAAAATATAAAAAGGCCCAGGGAAACAATGAAAAGGATTTTTTTTTCTCCTCAAAGATTAGAAGAATCAAGAATCCACTTTTCCCATTCTGAAAAAATACATAAAATATGTTGAGAACATGTTTTATATTGCTACCTAGCCTACAATTGGACCAAAGCAGGGACACAGAGAAGTGAAGCTGGTTATGCACAAAGGGAAAGCAGAGGGTGGATCCATATGAAAAACCTAAGACTCGATGTGTTTGGCAGGCTTTTGTCATGTTCTTCTTGTCCACTTTTTGAGCTAGACATATAAATTGCAAGATTTGCTCAGTAGAGCCAAAGAGTGCATGTACATGCCCTTCTCAGGGCTGCTGCCCCTATCTGTGACCATGTGCCGGAAGGAAAGCACAGAACATTTTCCATCGAAATTAAATAAAGATAAATTCTCTTGTGATGGATTTCCAGAACACAACTGGAATTGTCCCCCCAAAAGGCAGGGAACAGTTTATGTAAAGCGCAGTCAACAATAGCAAATTGCTGTTTAAATTCTGTGTTATGATGGTGTGAAATAAAAAGGTTTTCATTGTATGTATGTGGTTTGGTTTATTTTTTAACACAACCAGGATCTCAGCAAAAGTCCTAAAACCATGAAAAAACTGCTCCCCAAGCGAAAGCCTGAAAGGAAACCATCAGAAGAAGAATTTGCACTGAGAAAAAGTATGTATTTTTGGTATGTGAGGGAGGGAAGCCTTTCATTTTCTTCTCCTGAATCCAAAAGGTTCTCATTCACAGCTGTTTTTTTCTTCTTAAAAGGATCTGATGTTCTTATATTTATCCACTGTGAATAGAACTTGTACTTCATATTACACAACGGGAGTCATTTATTAATTCCAATTCACTTTAAGAAAACATAACAGTGGTTATCAAGGATTTATCCTTGCTTTTTGAGTTCATTTGGAGTCACACTTTTTTCTTCTGTATACTATTCTAGCCTTTCAAAATTCACTAGACAGTCTGAGATTGTTGTGCTTTCAATTATACAAATTATTGGTGTTGGGGATGCAAAATATTTCATTTACAGAAATTTTATTTTTTCTGATATGTATGCACTGAATAAATGTACATATCATGCTAAGCAAGAATGGCTAAAAAGGAGCAAGTGTTCTCAGGCATGCTGATGGATCACTCCTATTTGTTTTTTCTGTCAGGAGAAATAGCTAGAAAACATTCCATCAATAGTTTCTTGAGCATTATCTTGAACCAGAAACTCAAGGTTTGTTGCAGTCATAACCAGGATAATTTAGATAATTTACCATGCTACATGGTAGCTTAGTGCAACCATGTAGCATGCATCCCTATAGCAGCTTGTTCTTGGTAAACCAGAATTCCTAGCAGTTTCAGCTTGCATGAAATCGACCCCAATGTCTGAAAAACTGGGCTTGATTTTCTTACAGTGAAGCTGTACTGACTGACATCCTTTTTGTTGTTTTCTTTAAAAAATTACTTTCAGTATTGGATCCAAAATGTTTTATGTTTTAAATCAAAAAGATGTGATATGGATTAATTTAATTCTGTTTTACAATTATAGGTATAATGTTACAAAACCCTTAACACCAGCTATTACTCCATGATTTCTTGATTAGGTGTTATAGTACTGCTTTGCCATAGATAATAATTCAGAGATAATGGCTTCAGAGATTTTTATGAATTGAATGGTATGTTGTTGGTGAAGCAGTAGTGGCTTTCAGCAATGTACTTGCTGCGTCCGTCATGGTGTGAAGTTTACCCACAGTACAGTTTCTGGATGGGGAAGTTACAAGGGAAAGCTATTTATACATGCATTTAGTTCATTTGGCAGCCATACAATTCCTTCATGTGCGCTAGCTAGCAAGGCAGGACATCTAGATATAATTTATAATTTTGTTGAAATCAGAAGCACTAGCTTATCAGCTTTGGAACATAACCAGCTGAACTATTTATTTATTATTTATTTCAGGTACTTCTACCCCGCCCTTCTCAACCCCCTAAGGGGGACTCAGGGCGGCTTCCAACCTGCATACGTTGATGCCTACAATTCACACAATAAAATACATAGTGACAATAATTATAACAATTAAAACATTACATTAATACAATAAAAATACAATAAAAAGCCAGCCTGGTGGCCATTGTTTTGCTAAGTCAGTAATTAATAAATCCATTCCGCTAATTTCAAACTGTAGTGTAATATCCTGATTTGTTCTGAAACTGAAATCTACCTTCCTAATTTATCCTAACCAGTAAATTTGCTTGAAAGGAAGAGGGAAGGGCCACACATTTAAATAAAGAGTTTGTTGACATCTGTGTTTATTAGTTTTGGTTCTTTTGAAGTAGGCATGGGCAATCCATGGTTCTAAATGGTTCTAAAGTGCTTAAAAAACTAGGGGGTGCTGGTGCTTTGTTTCTACAGTGTTGCTAAAGTTGTGGTGGTGAAATTTTCATTATAAATGGCAGTTCTTAATTGGTTCTGTCATAAAATCACCAATAATAAAATAATAATGAATTTTTGAAAGTTTTAAGAGTTCTGAAATTTTCACCACCAGTTATCAACACTGTAGAAGCAAAGCACCAACGCCCCCTAGTTTTGTAAGTACTTTAGAACCATTTAGAACCATGGATTGCCCATACCTATTTTGAAGGTATTTGAATGTAGAATTGGTATATTGGTCGAGAGGTGTTTGTCTGAGGTGATACTGTGGTCCTGAAGCTGATTTAGTAATCAACATCTTCTGTCTCCACCCACTCCAGGTACTGCTGCTTTAGAAGAAGATGCTCAGATACTAAAAGTAATAGAAGCTTACTGCACAAGTGCCAAAACACGCCAAACATTAAATTCAAGTAAGTTTTAGCGCAAATATTATTGCTTTCCTAATCATACAGCAAGTCATAACAACTGCAGCTGCAGTTCTTCATTCTGGCTGAGAAGAGGGATGGAAATAACATGCAAAGAAATTATTACAAATACAGATAAATGTTTGTAAAGTTTTAACTCTATCTTGTTCTGTGTCATAAGGACAAAGGATATGGGGAGAAATCTTGTTGGGTTTGTTTGCAACTCATGCGTACAATTCCCAGATTTAGTAAGCATGTTTTCCCTTTACACATAGAAAGTTAGGTCTAAAAGTTCTTGATCAGATCATATGAACAGTGGGCAGAGATAGCCCTTTCAAAGTGCAGTAAGAGCCAGATTGATACTGCCTCCACCATACTGTCTTTTCTTTGGTTCTGTTGGTCAAGGTTCAGAGATGAGACTTCTGTGCATTGATGATACTTAAGGGATTTCCTGACACATGTTTGCTGTATTATGAACTTTTTTTTTGTCGTGTCAGGAGCGACTTGAGAAACTGCAAGTCGCTTCTGGTGTGAGAGAATTGGCCGTCTGCAAGGATGTTGCCCAGGGGATGCCCGGATGGTTTGATGTTTTTATCATCCTTGTGGGAGGCTTCTCTCATGTCCCCGCATGAGGAGCTGGAGTTGATAGAGGGAGCTCATCCGCCTCTCCCCGGATTCGAACCTGCGACCTGTCAGTCTTCAGTCCTGCCGGCATAGGGGTTTAACCCACTGCGCCACCGGGGGCTCGTATTATGAACTGTCCTAGGCCATTTCTCTGATGGGAAAGTCTCATTGCTTATGTGATAATTGAGAAAGGAGATAGCAGTGTTATAGGCGTGCATCTCTTGTGAAGGGGTAGACAGTAGTGCATGCAAAGCTTACATTGCCCCTTCTTGTACTTGTATGAAGTAGTAGTGAATTGCTGCTGATAGCACTTCTCTCCTGAATTAATGTTTCCAGTTTATAATAATATTCATGTAATTTTGGCTAAATGTAATGCCTTCTGAAGTTATGCTAATGCAGTGGCTCCTGAGCATCCCAAATGTACCTGTTAGTGTAGCAAGTCTTAAGATAGTATATTTGTGTTCAGAGCTTATGTTCAAGCCTAGTGGATTTTCATTATCATAAGTCTATGGCTGTCTATAGAATAGAAGGCATATGTATTCATGTTCAGCAAGATTAAAATTTCTTTCAGGCATGTTTAGGTGTATTCACATGCAACAGGTAATGAACTATGTGCATCCTTTTAACCCCCACTTGGATTCCTCTGCTGTCAGAAGTGGCAATTCAAATTAAATATGGTTTATTCAGTAAGTAGTCTAAATCGGGGTTCCTGGCCTGTTGCACTGTTTCAAAGTCTGGATTTATAAACCAAAAAGAAACCTATGACTTGTAAATAGTGTAACAAAACAGATCCTGAATTTAAATGACACACCAGACAAACCATTTCAGGCGGTTCCGCACAGGCATGAAGACTTGTAGGCACAAGTTTGAAATTTGTATATGTTATAGAATCCTAGCTCACAATTCTTTGCAAATGTGGCCTTTTATTTCTACTGGGAAAGACTGTGGAACATAAACAAATGGAAAGAATTCAGATACGTAACTTTATTACAGTTATTAATATTGGCCCTTTACTTTTTACAGTTTAGTTTTTCAAATAACTATATGTTGAGCAAAGACTCTGTCTTCAATTACACAGTTATATATCTCCTACTTAACACTATGTCATAGGGACTCAGGCTATTTAATCTTTAGCAAGGCTGCAATGGTAAAGATCCTCTATTGTAAGTAAAGCACCGAACCTCATAGGAAAATCTGTCAGCACATGTTATATCTACATCAAGGGGTGAAAAAAGCACTTCAGCATTGTTTATTCCAGATTCCACAGTTTTGCCATTAACCATAAAGCTACTTTACAGTGTATGTATTTGTTCTCCAAAATTGTCAGTTTGCTACGCTGAGAATCTTGGATTTTCATCAATAAATCTTCCCAGTGCTGATATTTCTGTGAACATTGTTGAAATGTTTTGTAGGACTACTTGTTAGTCTTTTAATATGTAGCGGGTCAGATTAAAACCTCTATGGAAACATCTGTAATATTTTTGAGCCATCATAATAAATTATTGGTGTTTGCTGTAGCAGAATTATTTGTTATGTTATATTCTTGTGTCTTTCTTATTATGATTCTCTGTAACTGTGAAATGTCTTTCAGTTTTATTTTAACTCTACACTTGCTTTGAAATAACAGCTACTAAGATTTTATGAGTAATTGCATCAGGGTGGGACAAAACAAATTATTGATGCTTTAAATGGTGCAACTGTGCGTAGTTGGTGTTTGTCATTTTAAAATGTATTTAAAGTAATGAGGAATGTTATATGAAAGCATCTTTTGTTTGGGTTATGCAAATGTGTGCTTACAGAGACACACAACAGGTGCAAAATGTATTTTGCTTTTTTGCTGTTTTCCCCTTTCTATGTATATTATGAAAATATACATAGTGCGATAAATTTCATTGCATACATCAAAAAAATCTACAGCTTTTATTTGCATTTATCTGCAATGAAAAATAAGATAACAGCAATTGGGTGCACGGCTTCTTTTTTCAAGGCTGCTGATATATATTAATTTCTTTTAAAAATTGTCTACCCACATGTAATTTAACAGAAATTGACAAAAGCAATTGGTTTTGGCCCTAAACTTTGAGGATAAGGCCTGTTGTAGGCCTGATATTTCTCAGTCCCTTAATCATGGTTTAAGAGACTGGGGAATGTGTGTGTCTGCACCAAGCCCAAGTGTCCATATAGTAGTGCTACAGGACATTTTCAGAACAAAGTTCCAGTTTATCCTTACTTCTGTACTCACATTTTACCTCGTCCTCATTTGCAAATTCAGTAAGTCTGCTAGGATCCCAGTTATTATTCTGGAGATGTTGCATCTGGATATGCAAATTTGGCACAGCTGAGAAAGCAAGGGTTCTGGAAATCTGTAGCATGAAAAGTGGGACAGGAAACATCTTTGTTTTCAAATGGAAAAATAAGTTTTTGCAAGAGAGGCCTGGAATTGAAAATAGCTAGCAGTTAAGGTTTTCTCCCTTCTCTTCTCTTTCTTTCTTAAATCATGTCTTTAACTTTGTATGCTGGCTGCTGTTCTCAAGACAACAAAAACTTTTCTCCAAGAGCCTTTCCACATGGTCAGTCTACTGTGTAGGCAAATGTGTATAGTCTCAAGTTTATATTTAGGTATTGCCTACCCAACTTACTTGTGACTAAACTTCCCTGTTTCAAAGAGAACACTTCAAATATTTTTCTTAGAAAAATACAGGCCTACCCACATGCTGCACACTTACTCCTATCAACTTTGTTACATAAAATATGGTTCTGTAGGTGTCATAGGCCCCATTAAATGTTTTTTTAAAACTGCTAAAGTTGAGCACCACTTTTTCTTTGTTGCCTGAATCATTCTGTCAGACATTAGGATATGCATCTAATAAATATTCCGTCACTTAGCTGTCTATTTCCAGCTAGCAGTGATAGTTGTTCCTTCAATCATTTTGTTGCCTTTCCTCTTTTTGTACTTCTTTCTCTCTCACAAGTTTTAGATTCAAGAGTTTGCTTTGTTGATAAAAGTCCCTTCTAATTCTTAGAAATGGAACAGAGATACTATGATTTTGGGCAGCTGTTTTGGCCTCCAAAGGTGAGAGATTATGGGAGTTGCAGGCCGAAGACAGTAGTTGTCTTAGCCTTGTCTCTATTAAGACTAGAAATAGATAAATAGAATTTCAAGCAAGAATTTTCCACTCCCATTTGGAGAGGACAAGGATCAATATTAGAACCTTCTACTTGCAAACATGTATCCTGTTATTGAGCAATTGCTCTTCCTCCTCCGTACTACACATTGACATGATATTGCAGTGTCTTTGTTGATTGCTTCACAAATATTGGCTATTGCTAAAATGTCATGATTCATTAACTGACTGATCATGTGGAACGGCTCTTGGGAAAATAGTAGATGTAATCCAAAAACCTTGCGATAGCTGTACCTTAGAATTACCATATATTGGAAACA
This sequence comes from Anolis sagrei, assembly GCF_037176765.1. Lineage (NCBI taxonomy): Eukaryota > Metazoa > Chordata > Lepidosauria > Squamata > Anolidae > Anolis > Anolis sagrei. The sequence goes on along the minus strand of NC_090023.1, from coordinate 109,841,902 downwards.
GCTTGAAGGGAGACAGCAACAGCAACAGCCACCCCCAAGAAATCCATAGTTGCTTTCAATATTATGATGAATGTTTTATTCTCATGTGCTCCAGCACAGAGCCATGTGTGCTATAATGCCACAGATACTGCTTCTGGCTCCATAGTTTTCCCCTTCTATTGAAGAGAATCCAGAATCTTTTAATAATGTCCAGACTTTGACTTACTTCACATGCTCAGTCTGTGATATGATGGATAGCAGTTCGGCCGAAATGTTTCAGTTGCCTGCTTAACATACCTCTCCATGTAATCCTGGTAATTTTGATCAAGCTATTCCAAAACGTTAACCCCCAGAGACTTAAACTGATACGTTTAAAATCCTGTAAACGGATGGATGTACTGTTGTTTCCATGAGGTCCCAAACCATAGGCTGCATATATGAAATCAATCTGAGCTTGTAGATGTGTACATTTTCCCTGATTCAGAACAATTAGAATAGTGGCATAAATTTAACAACCATAAAGTGCAGTATTTATCAAACTGTCTCTTATGAGGGACCAGCATTAATCATTTTCCCTCACACTACAGGTCAGTACTGAATTTGTGCCTATTGGCTAGAATTGTTTCTTTTTCTCCTGGAAGCCTGTCAAGGACCAGCGGCCAGTAGTTCATAGATCAGCACTGGTCCAGGGACTACCATTTTGAAGAGCACTGATCTAGTAGATAATATCAGTACTGGCTCCTTCTATTCACCTTCTGTGCTATAGTTTGCCATCACCCCAACAAGGTTTGGTGGTATGCAAGGGAGTTTCTTGGCTCCAACGAAGTTCCACCAGGAGAACATCATCTTTGGCTCATGCAGTATAACTGTAGAGAGAGTTCACACAATTTTTCACTTTGAGAATCCTACTTCACATCACTTTCAGGGGTGGTTTGAAATGACTCCTATAGAGTAATTATTATTGACTCCAGTTATAGTTGTTGACTAATTGGCATGTCGTTTCTAAAAAAATGCATTTCTGTGAGATAGTAGAGTGCTGAGACTCCTCCTTGCTGATTCTTTTGCCCAAACAAAACCTCTGATATACAGTTCTCAATGGGAGTCATTGCAAAAGTGCTTCCATAGAAATGATATTGTGAAACATCAGTATTTAAGGGGAAAGTGTTTTAGAGATACTGGGCAATAAAATGGACTTAGGAGAGTGATAGCTGAACTCCACCAAATTTAGGTACTTTTTCCAGTTTGTTTCCGCTTGAATTACAACATTTATGTATCATTTGTCTGTGTATCATTTTTCAGAAGAAACATTTTCTGAAAAGTGCTAGGCAGTGTACTTATAAGTATCCTCTCATTTTAAGATTGCTCTTTTGATGCATTATAGGTCAATATAGCTCATTCCCCTACTTTTCAAAATAGTAACTAGAAACTAGTAACTATCACATATAAATGGATATGCAAGCAAAGCGCATTCTGAGAAAGAGATTGAAAACAAATGCAGGTCCTCGTTGTGACAAAAGCGTTTGGTGTTTTAAAATATATATATATATATCTGATTGATATAAGTTGTACAGAAAACCAACTATAATTTATTCAGAAAGCCCTACCAAAATGAGGGTGACAAAATTTGGTGCCTTCTTAACAATATTTTCTCTTTTCCTTTTCTTCCCGTCACCTTTTGCTTTTGTTTCATGTGTTTTGGTTGTGGCTTATCCTGTATGTCTTCCTCATCCCACCTCTGCCTGTCGACATCCACCATTCCATTCCACCCCATACATCCTTAGCATGGCAAGGCACTGACCTGATGCATAATCACGTCTTGGCTGATGATGACCAATCAAGTCTAGACTCCTTGGGTCGTCGCAGTAGCCTTTCTCGTTTGGAGCCTTCCGACCTCTCTGAAGACTCTGACTATGACAGTATATGGACAGCCCATAGTTACAGAATGGGGTCTACATCTCGTAAGAGCTGTTGCTCATATATCTCTCACCAGAACTAATGCACTTCTGAGCTTTTCTTAACAAATGCTTGTTGTATCACAGCCTGCTTTTCTTAGATGTTTTCTTGCAGTTTCTTGTCTCTTTAATGTTGATATTTTAACAACCTTTCAAAGAAATTTATGTGAGTTATACTTATGGAAACTTTTTCTATTAAAAAACTTGCAGCATGCATATATATATGCATATGTGTGCATATGTATATGGATGGTCTCTTTTTTTGTAAAATTCAGTGTAGGTACAACACTCTTTTATTCCTCCACCCAGCCCTTTTCTTACAGCACATGCTTATATTTTGTGAAACAACACTTGGTGCCATCCATATGGAAATACTTTAGCCTTACAGTGTTCAGGTTTGTGTGTGTGCGTGTGTTTTTTAAGAAACCTGGGAAAACTAAACAACAGCAACAACAAATGTACAAGAAGTGGGAAATTCAGACAACTGTATTTTTTTTTAAATGAGAGTTCATTTTTAAAAGAAGAAGCAGATCCTGGTGTCTGTTGCTATCTTGCATATACTTCTTAACATGTTGGGAATCATACTGCATAATACATTTCAATTGTTGGGCAAGTAAATGGAAAGATCCCTGCTTCCAAAATGCAGCTGTGATGCTTCTTTTCAAGGTGAGGTTTGTTACCACTTTCTGTTGCAAATCATTGCACCTTATGTAGGAAATTATTCAGCTAGTTTTATGCATCTTTTTTTACAGCAAGTTTTTTTGCTCTCAGTTCTTACAGCAATCTATGTTTAATACTCAGAGATATTTCAAAAACAGTTTACTTCAAGGATGCCTAATGAAAAACATTCTTAAATAGTGAATGAGAAAATAATTTGCTATAACTTAGTCTGTCCAACAGATTACAGTCAATCATAAACATGTAAAATAAACCATTATAAACTACTTTTTTGCTTTAGGGAGAAATGCGAAATTCTGTTTGATGATAAACTACTCACTAGGGTCATTTTTTTTAAAAAGCCCGTGTCTAGATTTTGAAAGTACAAAAATCACATGTTCTTATTGGTGTTCGGCTTCTTAAAGTCCATTCAATAAGAAGTGGGGTGGGAGGGGTCTCTTTTCAGTGTTCTTAATGTTTGCAAGATATAAATAGATTTCTTTAATAAGCACACTTCTTTATCCAGTAGCTCACTTTCCATGTGGGATAGGAGTATGCTTGCACATTTGCAGAATGCTTCCCTATATTCAGCTCATAAACTAAGAGAACAGGGTATTTTGAGGGAAGCTGTCTTGTGTTGAAAAGTTACTAGAAACTTTTAGAGGAAGTTACTAAAAATATCAGAGCAGAATTGGCATTTCAAAACCTTGAACAAGCAAAATGCTGAAGCCATTAAAGCACTGTACCCGTTCTTTGATGGCACTCTTTGAGTAAATTAGACAGAGCATTGTCTTGTTGTTGCTAGCAACATGACCATAAGTGCTTGTGAGTCATCATCTGATAATAAACTTCATTCTGTAGATCTCTGTAGTTTCACTGCTTAAAGACTAAATGGGGTATAAATAATCTAAAGAGGGATAGTGGAATAGACATAGTCAGTATATGTCTCTCTCTACTTGCACTTAAATTAATTTAAGTTCCTCTAAACTGATGAATTTAAATTCAGTTCTAGATTCCTAGGAACATTCTTATTTGTTTCCTATGAAATAGTGCAGATGATGTACATGTGTATTGTACCACAGGTTGGAGAACTTAGTTATTTGATCCCAAAAGAAATGTTGATCCCAAAAGAAATGTTTCTAAGCTCTTCGTTCCAGCCAATTTAATTTAGAACCTAATCCCCAAGAGCATGTCTTGGCTGTAAAGGGATTCACCACTGTTTGCACTGGTGCAGGTAATGCTGCACGATAAGACAGAGCGCAACCCACTTGTGCGCAGAGTATGTACTCTGACCCCCTTACCTCATAATTGCTTGACATTAGCAGCCCAAGTGAGGGGATAGTACTTCACAGTCTTAGCACAACTGACACTAGAGAACATAATAATGATGGCAGAGATGAGCCAAGAACACTCATCCACACTGTTGTTACTTCATGTTCTGCTATTTTCCCATCTCTATGTGAGACAAAATAGTTACAGCCCCATGTTGGCAGTAAGAAACCCCCTACAAAGTGTACGCAGTTTGGGAAGTCTCTATATGGCTCTCCCATTTGGATGGTTTTGAGTCCGACTTCCGAGAAGCTCCGGGAATTTTGGGATTTCAGCTCCCAAAATTGTTGGCAGTAAGAAACTTGAATTATGATGCAACTTGAGAATTGGATTTCAGTTTCTTACCCTTTCCCATTTAACCCAGTTTTCCTTTTGATTCAAGTGAGTTGGGGGATTTTGAAGGTATATGGATATTTTCTCCCACCACAATGAAAAGGAAAAGCAGCTGGGCGGAAACAGTTTTTAGAAGGAAAATGGGCAGAAGGAAAGCAAAACATAAAATCAGGAAATTTACATACCACTCCCGTGTGAAGTCTTAGTTTGACACTGAGAAGAGAATTGGAATGGAATATTTGCACAATTCATGTTGCCAAAACAATATCCCTGTAAACCTATTTATGTTTCTTTCACTTTTATATTTTCTAAGCTTAGTGTTCACTTTTTAGAAACAAAATTGGGTGACACAGAAGACATTGATTTTTTATTATCACTAATGAATAGTGTTCTGGTTTTAGAAAGTGGATGTTTTTTTTCAGTGGCTAAAACTTTTTAAAGACTTTATATTACTCTGATGAATTACGAATTTGAAATACTGGGGTTTCCCTGGAATTTTCCACTTCTTAGAATTATGCTGAACTAGTTCTCACTATCCAGAACTTGCATAATGTGCCACCATTAGTTGTTATAGTGGCTGTAAGCATCGCCACAGCAGCATTATCTTTGCAGCATTTTTCTTTGGTGTAGCCATATTGCTAACGGTCCTTTTTGATGTTCATGCTATTGCAAACTGTTGGGTGTTATGGATGGATCGGAAATATTAATGCAACAAGCATTTTAAATAATCCAGTGTTAAAATGGTGGTATTCTGCCCAGAGTTTTAGTGTTTTACTTTTGTGAAACTTAAATGATATTAACAATGGTACCTTATGTTATGCAATTTGTAAAATAAGTGTGTACAGTTAGTATTATAATGAAGGAGTACAGAATTTGAATTAGAATGTAGATGTGAGCCATCTTGGGTCCCTTTCATATGGCTTAAATGGTACTGCCATCCAATTAGTATTTAATATAAGTTGACACTAAGTTATATTAATGGTGTGTTTTGCATAACCATGCCAAAACACAATACTATGTGTATATAGTGACGTAAAAAAACCGAATAAATCTATATATTGTGCATTTCATTTGTGAATGGGAGAAGCCATCTTTACTAATTTACTGACTCTGGAAAACAGAAGAAAATAGATGTATATCTGAATGTGCATTGTATTGTACAGTTTGCATTTTATTGTTTGTGGTGGCATATAACAACTACGTGTTTTTGTTTTTTTTAAAAAAAGGTATCTGTTATGTACAGTTGAAATAAATTTTGCATTTGCTAGCCTATGCCTTTAATATTAAAGTTATTATGCCATGAAAGGGAACATCTTTTTACAATTTCATTTATTAAAAAAACCCATCGTAGTCAAGGTGGGAATCAAATACGAAGATTAATAAAGGGACTTAACATACTTAATGTAGGTGCACGTGTGCACTCTGGGGAATTATTTTACATGGATACTGCTTTTTGTTGGCCTGTGGTATATCCCTGTAAACATTTCTATTTTCAATTGTTTGATTTTTTTTTTTTGCAAGATGGTACTCATATTATTGTAGCTCATACCCACTAGCTGTGTTTTGATGTCACATCAAACCATTGTTTAGAATTCGGAAAACCAACACCCTTCCTCTGTGTGGCTGCGAACTGGAGATTATGAAGCATCTATTTAGATTACTGCTGTTTACTATATCATCTGAGCCCTTAAATGTTGTCAGTTAAACAAGCCAGCTTCAAAAATTGATCTGAAGTTGGCTTGTCTCCACTGAAAATAGTTTAGAGTAACCAGTTTGTGCAGGTTTGGATGACAAGAGAAATGGCAGTTTTCCTAAAATGGAATTGATCATGTCCTTTTCTATCATGACAGAGGTGGAAGATAGAGCATGTGAGGCAGGCTGTGTTCAACTTGTTGTTGGATAATGGCTCAGTGTTGTTTTCAAACTACTGTCACATTACATTTAATAAATGCGAACTGGATGTATGTATACTCACATCATCAACTATGCATGCAGTTCCAATTTGCTGTTATAGTCCAGTTTAAAAAGATACTGCTCATTCTACATGTCCTAATGCACAACTTTGCTAAATAACAAGGAGAAAATGAACCAGATCCTAAAAATGGAAGACTTTTTAAGGTCATTCAGGATTAATATTCAAAAACAGATATAGATTTAGAGCTCTTTTGTGCAGGCTGACACGATAATATAAGTGGAAGAAGCAGATCCATATGCTGCAGCCGCATCCCAGGTGAGTGAGGGGACTTTTCTATGTATGTTGGTAGCGTGAAGCATATTTTTATGAAGTGTCTCTAGCTATCTCGTAATTTCAACATGGTATGTTCGTTTTTACAATAATCTCTGTCTATAATACTTTTGCTTTTAATGAAGATACAATTTTGGTATGCAAATATTTATCTTGGTATTGCTATGCTGGAAGGCCATTTGAATTAATCAAAACTTTTGTTTCTAATTGAACATTCTGTTCAGTTAAGAGATTTAGGGACAGGTCTCTTTCTGAAGTAAGTATTTTTATATGCCATTCTTCATTACAATCCAGAAGCTGAAAACAATGTGTCCATTTCTCTGTGACCTGACTTTATAGCTTTGCCAAATCATTATCATCCATTACTTTCATTTTGTTACATTAATTTTCAGAAAGATGGTGGTATTTGTCTGTTTTAGGCTAAGAAGGAATCTAATTACCCTTGGGGACTGATATACCATATTTCTGCACAAGATTTCATGTATTCCTGTCCACTTTATCAGATGCACCTGGAGTCCACAAAAGCTTATGATGAAATATATGATATGTCCCCCTGTAGAGTTGGCCATCCCCATTGCTTAATATATCTGATGCACCTGTATTTCCAAATGCAAATTCTGTTTAAACTTGAGAATAATGGATTCCATGTAAGATGAAATAAGTGCAGAAGCTCCACAAGAAATTACATTTTAAGAACAGTCTTACTTAAAACTCTAGCCACATTTTGTATAGAGGTATATGGCAACACAAATCTATAACAATAAACCACAATAAAGACTTAATATCCACCCGTGACAGAATCATTTGAAGTCTACACACCCACAGGGAAAGGCATTGCTCAATTTTTGCATTCCAGAATGGAACCAGTGTTCACTTCTAATTTAAATTCAGCCATTCTGGGACTGTTTGAGGTTAGCAGCTGATTGTGTAGATGCATTTTCCTCCCACAGTAATTAAAAAAAATAGGCATTATGGGGCTTTAGGAAAATGGAAACATGTAAAATGGCTAAAAAAAGGAGGTAGATGATTTTTTGCTTCTCCTAATCTATAGTAAACTGAAATAGTTTATTGCTCTTTCATTGTTGTAACATGGAAGCAGCTGACTTCATAAACATGACAAATTCTAAGAGTTTTTTTTTCTTTTGCTAGTTTTGATCAGCACCCTCTTCCATCCACCCCCCCCCCCCCCGGTGTGATACACCATACCATTTCCAAGTCATGACAGCTATCATTGGGAAGGAATGCAACTGGAAATAGGGAACACTGTCTGTAACGGTTGACTGGTTTGATTGATCTTTCCTAAGTATACTTATCTATAATTTTCCTTCAAATCATGCCGTCAGAGTGAAGATAAAATGTGCAGAGTATAAGGTAGCCATAATTATTTTTCAGGATCTGAATGTATGTAGACTGAGTATTTCTTATCTGAAGTGTTTTGGATATTACATATTTTTGAATTTCTGAATATTTGCATATATATGAAATATTTTGGAAATGGAACCCAAGTCTAAATTAAAAAATTATTTATGTTTCATATTTATGGCCTGGAGGAAAATTTAGACATAATATTTTAATTATGCATGAAATATGGTTTGTGTACACTGAGTGATCAGAATTCAAAGAAGTCACTATCTCAACTATCCATGTGGACAATTTAGAATTTTGGAATATTTTGGATTTCCAGATAACTGATATTCTAGTTTAAAGATGTTGGCTAGCAGCTATGAAAAAAATACAATACTTAAAATGAAGAACAATTTTAACCAACATAAACTTATCAGCCTTTCACTGGGGTCTACTTTTGGCTGATTAGATAGTCAAGTTAATTAGGATTAATTTTATTGTATTCCTTCAGGTTGTTTCAAACTTATGGCAATCTAAAGTAGGGTGGGGGGGGAGGAGGGTTAATGATCTTGGAGGGCTGCATCTGGCCCATGGACCTTAGTTTGGGGACTCCTGGCCTAGACTATAATATTTAATTCATACTCATATTTGATTGTTTGAAAGTACCCCAGTTGAGCTCAAACTGATTTTGAGGTCTTCTGGTTGAACGTAGATACAAATCCAGATTTTGATTGGGATCTCCAGTCCATGCTTCTCATTGACTTTAGCAGGAGATACATTCAAGCCCTCCACATTTACTGGGGATAGGAGCACAGGACTATCATGGAAGTGAAAATCCATGGGAAAAGCCTTTTTTAATGTTAGAAAGAATGCTATTTTTGGTACCTGAGAGAACACCTCTCTAGAAATTTTTAAGTCTTCCAGCCTGACTCTATGATCAACTTAAACTGGAAGCTGTCTGTAGAAATGCTTTGGAGCATCTAAAGAGTCCTAAAAATTTCCTATAACCTAGGAAATCCTAGAACCTAGAAATGTCTAGGTCAGGATGTTTTGGAGGAAGGTGACCTTAGAGTGAAACTGGAGGGCATAGAGATGCCAAGAGTGGATGCTTTAAAGAAAATATATGAATAATAAAATCTGCAGAAGTCAAAACCATAAATGTGGAAAATTGACTAGCTTCATTTTTTCTGTTCTGTTGGTTGGAATATAATGAATTTTACAACAATTAGCTCATAAAGTGAAGCTTCAGGCAAATGAGTGCAGGGGTTTTTGGCAGGGAGAAGTAGGAGTGTGCTGTAACAAATGAGTAACATTTCATCTTGGTTAAATTTGATTAAATTTGCAGGCCTAATTGCACCTTCTGAGGTGTTTAAGCCTGCCAATTTTCAGCAGTGTGACAAGGGCATTTAATATAAGAGCAGCCTTCGAAATAAGGATGGGAATAGTACAGCTCTCCAGATACTGTTGAACTGCAAGTCTCAGCTTTCCCCACCATTAGCAGTGCTCACTAGGACTGCTGGGAGTTGTGGTATGAAAATATCTGGAGGTCCACATGATTCCCATCCTTGCTTTATTGTTTAGGACTTTAAAACAATGTGCTTGTCCATATCTTCATGTGTGCATACATGCATGTGCACACCCAGTTTCTGTGAATGTGTCACAGACCCTGCATTTGACATTCATTAAGAAACTTAAGGTTTCAGAAATAGAAGTGCATCTGTTGTTATTGTTTGGGTTTTGCAGGGCAATTTTTGCGAGGTAATTTGCTTCCTCAACCTATTTGCATTTTTGTGTAAAAATGGTATATGACCACGGTAGACAAAAAAGCTGCAAAATTCCAAAGTTATCGACGTATTAAGTTGGGGCATTATAATGAATTAAAATAAATTTAAGATTTTGGTTTGTTTTCTGCTCTTTCGACAACAAATGCATAGAAGAACCTGAACATTCAGCGTGTTTGAAAAGCACTCACTACTATGCTATCAGAAGTTCCACTGGCTTACCAAAAACAAAACAAAAATGTTAATATTTTTTCTCCTGGGAGAGACAATGAGGAAAGAACACTGAACATTGTATAGTATATTGCTGCAACATCTGTGTACCTAGAGTACTGGTATCAAAAACCTGTGATATAGCCATCTGCCATGATAAAAGCTAAAGCTGTCTGTCACAAAATTACACTTCTTCTGCACACCATTTGAGTCAAATGAATCAATTTTGTAACCACTGTCCATATCTGCATATTTAGTGAACCTGTAGAAAGAGTTGCATTTAGCTCATTGGCAGGAGCAGAGGGGATCCCACCTTAAGTTGGGACACCTTGATTCTCTCTAGATCAGCCAAAGGCCTTCAACCATACTCAAAGCATATCTTTATTCATTACCAAATGCCCTTTCAATGTGTTGATATAAAAAAAAGCAAGGTCAGGTGCTCTGCTGTATGAAAATCTATAACTCTTTACTTAGGTTGTTGTCTCTTTGTAATTTACCGAAGATCAAAAGAATTTTAAGTATGTCAATATGGAGTTTGTAAGATGTGTTGCCCAAGGTTTGCAAATGCTATTATGTCAATACTGGAATAGGTGATAGGGAAGGTTAAGATCTTTCAAAGCCCTTCCAGACAGGCCCTATATCCCAGGATGTGGTCCCAGGTTTTTTGCTTTAAACTGGATTATATGAGTCCGCACTACTAGAAAATCTGGGATAAACAGAAAACCTGGGATCAGATCCTGGGATATAGGGTCTGTCTGGAGAGGCCCTCAGAGAAGAAAAGTGGGTAACCCTTGTCTGTTTCTATTTGGAGAACCCTTAACTAAAAAAAGTATTATTTGAATTCTGAAATCAGAACAAAAAAAATGAAAGGTGAGTGACCAGTGTAAAAACCAATATTAAACTAATAGTATTCCACAGTATATCACTCCACTCCCTTCAAGGGTATCTTTGAAATACCATCTTGGATTGCTGGGCTAGTAGCAATTTTGTACAGTAGACTCCTGTAACTTCAGAACATATGCTGACGGTTTCACTTACCCATGCCTAAAAGAAACTGGTCTCTAGAAATTTGCAAGGTTCTCTGTGTGATTCTGTGGTATGCTTCCCCCAGATATTACATCTCTAGGAACTCTAGGTCTTCCAATACAATAATGTGATATGCTGTGACTAGAATTCAGATAATTTGATGTTATTCAATCACATCCACGATTTCAGGGGTTTACTGTATTATAAATCACATACTATGTTATGGTCCTCAAATGAATGCCAACAATTGGTGAAATCAATTAAGTCTCATTATAAAGGAGACGTTGCCTCTCTTGTGGTTCCTCCCTTTATTAGTTTATTTGGTGGGTGAATCGTGACATTGGAAAGAAAGCTGCTAAAGGAGGCATCATGTCCTGATTTCCAAAATTCTGTATGTGTGACCGAAGGTGGTTCATGTACTAGAATGTAGAGGCCGAGTCTTATCAAGACAGCTCCTCTTTCATGTGTTGTAGTTTGTGAGATGGAGTTCTTCAAGGACATTCTGATAAGGTTTAAAAAAACATGACAAGTCATACCTTTTATACCCAAGAAGTGAAAGAACAGAAAACTTCTAAAGGCCTTAATAGCTACAAGCAATATTAAAGGAATGCATAACACTTTCTAGAAGCTCACAAATTCTATCACAGGTAACATCTTCCTTTCTTGACTACAACTCTAGGCCAGCTCTTCAAACTATACAATTATACTACTGTGATTTCCACTTTAACAGCATGTTTTTATCTTGTGGGATCCCGAGATTTGCAGTTTAGGGCATGATGTTTATAATTCTAATCAAGAGATCTCTGGTGTTCTATCAAACTACATATCCAAGAATTTCCTAGGATGCTATGGTAGTTAAAGTAGAATGATAGTGTTATAATTGTCCAGCATGAATCTTAGGCCAGTAAGAAATAGAACTCCACGTAATACAAGAAAGAAATATGTGGGTTGTACATTCACTAACATACCAGTCTTAGCGTGAAAGATGCAATTGCTCTGCCCATTAGGTGTCTGTGGCACAATCGGGAATGAGATGCAAGCCTTTGGTATCCTACTCTTCTGCAGAGGAAAGGGAAACACTATTCCTTTTGAATATTCATGCCCCCCACCCCCCAGCATATGTTCTTGCTCTGTCTTTCTAGTTCCATGGATGTATGTGATTCATACTGTTCTATATTCCATATGTTATTTTGCAGACAGTGAGGTGTTGAGGTTAAGATGACGTTAATCCCTTCTGCTTGGAATATACTTAAATAAAACAGGCAACCTTCATTAAGAACTGCAAAGGCCCAATATAGAGTAAAACTGATATGGAGTGAAGTTCAGCACTTGTGAGTCTATTAAAATGCTGTTGCAGTCTGGAGAGAAAAGACCCCTGATCTGTAACTGGTCGCATGCCAATTAATCAGTCTGATCTGGTTGCAGAAAAAAATCTAATTTTTTCTTCATGAGAGAGTTCAGCATGTGGTGAAATATTTAGTTCATTATTTTAATTTGCACTTAAGCTTTCTTAAGGACCATTTGTTTAGACCTTGACCAATAACTCCTACTCTTAACTCCTTTTTGACCTCAGCCTTGAGCATTTTAGGCTCCTAAGTCTTGTTATTCACCGCTATGTTGAATTCTGTTTTTGTCGTTCTTCCCACCCCAACTCTAAAATCTCTTCTCTTATATGGCTGAGCTTTTTGCCTTTTAAGAATCAAACTTTACCCCCCTCTCTCTGTTACTGTAAATACACCTGAAACCTGTCTTCAATGCATTATCCTATCAGTAGCTAGAGAGTATCATGCCATTTAAATGAGATAGTCTTCTGCAATTTATATACTTCTTAAACATTTTTTTCTTTATAACGGGGATGTTTTTTACACAAAGCAGAACAAAACATTATGCTACACAGGGTTGTTGTAGGTTTTTCGGGCTGTAAGGCCATGTTGTGGGAGCATTCTCTCCTGATGTTTCGCCTGCATTTATGGCAGGCATCCTCAGAGGTTGTGAGGTCTGTTGGAACTAGGAAAATTGGGTTTATATATTTGTGGAAAGTCCAGGGTGGGAGAGAGAACTCTTGTCTGTTGGAGGTAGGTGTGAATGTTTTAATTGGCCACCTTGATTAGCATTTGATTGCCTGACAGTTTTTAGGGGTGGTTTGTTACTGCCTGGGGAAATCCTTTGTTGAGAGGTGATTAGCTGTTCCTAATTTATTGTCCTAATTCGACAATACCTAATGCAACCCAATTTACAATTAGCCTCTGGGAGGGTTAGACATGTTCAGCAATTTCTGAGTGGCTTTATAGTGTTATGTATGCAAAGTTATTTCATTTCTTGCTGCCTCATCTTTGCTTCCTTTTAGAGAATTGTTGTGAGCTTTGTTTAAATACATATAGCAGAGCTGGAAACCTAGCGTCCTCGGGATTGAAATGGGCTGTTATGCCACCATTTTTACTCACTTGATAGGATATTTTCAATAGCATATGGGGAGTCATGGGTATTATGGCCCAATCATTAAATCTGCCAAATAATTTCTTAGAAATTGAGTTTAGACCTTTCCCAGAGACTCTAAACTAGTTCTGGAAAGGGCTAATCATAGGAAGAGTTCTAGTGCTGTCATTTTATTTTTATACATCTCCTCTTCCATCATATACTCAGAAATTTAACCCTTTTTAATTGTGTAGTCGGTTTGATGGAGTATGCTCTTGTGATGTTTTGAATAAAACTCTCTAATCCAGGGAATAACATTCTTTGTGATCATTTCAGTGGTGTTTAAAATATATTCTGTCATCATGTTTATGTACTGCCAAATGTAGTGATTTGAATGGAATCTGCCTTTCAGTGTTCCAGTTTGCCTTTAATAAAACTTGATTTCTTCTTACTGATTGTTACCACTGTATGCATATAAGGTTCCCATTTAAAATACAGAAAGCTCCCCCTCCCCTATTTTTTTTTTACATTTCTAAATGGTAAAAGTACACTAGTGGTTCTGGAATGCCTGTTTACATTAAATAAAATGAACATGATAGCCCGGTATTTGTGTCCTGTGTTCTGTACTTCTTGAAGCAATGAAGGTGTTGCTATTTCTACTAAATTGACTTCTTCAATTTGGTATTTTGATTAATTTTTCACACATTTTAAAAGGCTAGTAAGTGTTCCTGTGAAACAGTGGTTCTCACCCTGTGGGTTCCCAGGTGTTTTGGCCTACAACTCCCAGAAATCCCAGAAATCCCAGCCAGTTTACCAGCTGTTAGGAAAAGCCCTGGTACTGCTTAGCTAGTTCTGCAAATGATCCCCATTTTCAAAATTTTTCAAGGAATTGTAAAAAATATGGTATGCAGCCATTTATTTCAAGTTGTTCTGAAATTTGCATGCTGTTGCATAGCTTGAGAAGTTTGTGGATGCACTTCTGCCCACCAAAAGTAGGTGATACTTCCATTGAGTATGTCAGGGATTATGTCTAATGGGACCCACTACTTTCTCTCAGGGTCTTCCCCCTCCCCTGGAGTGGACTTCCTTGTATTTGGACTTTCAGTTATTTGTAAACACATGCCAGAAGATTTATATTTCCCTACTGACTGAAAATGAATGTGCACATACTAGCAATTAATTTTTTTTGCAAAATAAGGAGCTATAGATAAGTGTGCTTAATATATTAGACAATCTAATGTTCTAAATGTGTTAGATAATCAATTTGGGTAGAAATGGTGTAATCTTTGGTTGCTTTAGGCTGGACAACAATGAGCCCTTGGTATCCAGTTCTGGTCCCAGGACTCCCTGTGAATAACAAAATCTGTCGGTGCTCAAGTCTCATTATATGCAATGGCATAGTACAATAGTGTCTAAAATGACAAAATCAAAGTCTAGTTTGAAACTGTTGGTGATTGAATATGTGGATACACAATATGTGGATAAAGAGGGCTTACTGTATATTCCAGAGCTTTCCAAACTCTGAGTTTTGAATCACTGGTGTGTCAGCTGCAGTGTCTAGATATCTCATCTGAAAAAAATCTTGGGAGGGGGGGCTGCCTGGTGAGCTGAGCCTTCCCTAATAAGAATGGCTGAGCCCCCCCCCCCCTTTCCATCGGCCATTCTCATTAGGACAATTTCTTCTGTGAAACCCCAAGTTAGAAACCTAGTTGGAATCTCCTTGAGTATGCCAGTGAATCTAGTCCAAATACATAGGAATCAGAATTCCTTAATGGGTGACTGGAGGAAAAGAATTGCTGCCCAGGAAAGTATTGAAGCTAGAAGAATCCTGCCGCATCCCTTGGCACATGAAAAGAACTATTCGCAACTCCTTTTTTTCCTGTCAAATACAAATCATCCCAGCCTTGATTTTGAGTGCTTGCTTTTTGGGTTGTTACAGGGAGAAGGTACTGTGGTAGCCTTCTAAACAGGATATTAAATCGTCTGTGTATTGATAAGTGTTGTTCTGTCCCACTTGATCAATAGTGTCCACGGATGCAAAATTTCAAAGTGTTTAATATTGGTCAATATTGCAGGATTATCAGAGTTTGAAACACTGACACAGCAGTAAGAAATATATTTGATTATCTTACATTTTGTTATTACAATCTATGTATATTATTCTTTTCTCTTATAAGGGGTGGGTTATTCTCCGGTTTGCTAATAAAAAAGAATGAAATGATTCATGCCTAAAAAGTGTGAAACTAACTTGAAAAGTTTGGAAAGTTCTGGTATATACAATCTTATTCATATTCTGCTCCATTATTTTGTATGACCTACAGTACAAAATATTACTTAGCTCAAGATCTGTGCTCCACAGTATTAATTATCTCAAGCCTCTGACATTTTAACGTAATTGTATCTCATTTCCTTAACTTATGAGAAAGAAAACAGATTTAGAAAGCACAGAAATTTTTAGTTAAATGAAAAGTTCATTACTTTTAATAGTTGACAAGCCTAACATAATTAGGTGTAAGCTGGACACCATGGTATGGGACCCTTCCCAGCTAAACTGGAAAAATGAGGTTTTTGTGGCATTACTGAGAGCTGGCGATCCTCACAGAAATGCCTACTGAATGGGGCCAGATATGCTTCCAAAAAGGGCCTTTAATTTTCCCCATGTACTATCTTATATGGAAATGTTCATGGGATAGTAACTCACGACTTTTTAAGGCATTTATCATTTGAAAAATCAAATTGGAAAGGGTTTTTCTGCACAAGTTCTAATAGGTACATCAGAATTAGCTCATTGCTCTTTAAGTTCTAAAATGTAAACTGCATGTACAGATTTTTGCTGCAGATTCACCTTTCCCTGTAGAAGAAAAATCTGCATGTTTTAATTGTTTGCATAGTTTGCATGGAGTTGTGGTGGTACAGTGGTACAGTGGTAGGGCATTGCATGGTTGTGAAAATGGACTCTGTATATGCTGCAGGTGTGCTCTTTGTAAGATGAATGTAATACAAATGTGAAAGTTTGAATGAAAATGCAGATGTAATTGGAAGACTACAAAGTTGGGCAGTTCTTTAGGGTAGAACAGTCCCTTATCAAAAATATTATAAATTGGCAGTGTGAGATGTCTCCTTTCTGATGCTCCCTGGTTATTCCTCATGCCTTTATTTTAGGAGAAATTCAATACTATACACAATATCGTAGAACTGTAAATGATTGCAAGGGCTATCCAGTCCAACCTCCTGCCATGCAGGAACACCCAATCAAAGCAAGATTTGGGCATAATTCAGCAAAATCCTTTTATTTCTACATATCCTGTTATTCCTATACTCCCCATTGTGCTACATTTAAATGAAGGCTGTTTTTATCTTATTTTTCCAGACAAGTTGATTTACCTCGTGTCTGCTCTTATGGCCAGATTGTGACTGTCCTGAGAAGGAAAAACAATATAGAAGGCTCAGTTTTTGTGGGTTTTTTCAGGCTATATGGCCATGTTCTAGAGGCATTTCTCCTGACGTTTCGCCTGCATCTATGGCAAGCTTCCTCAGAGGTGAGGACCTCACCTCTGAGGAAGCTTGCCATAGATGCAGGCGAAACGTCAGGAGAAATGCCTCTAGAACATGGCCATATAGCCCGAAAAAACCCACAAGAACTGAGTGATTCCGGCCATGAAAGCCTTCGACAATATAGAAGGCATTTCGGATTGCTTCATATTGTTTAAAAAATGTCTGTCGGTATGTTTGTGGTACAATATTGTACACTGCTATTGAGATCTCTGAATAGGGACTGGGATAAAAATATTTTAATCAACAACTATTTATTCAGATGGTGGTCTATTAAATGTTGGAACAGTATAGAACAAAAGTACAAACTCTTCTTAGCAGAACACTTGAGAGTTTTATTGAGCAAAGTTATCAGTAAACTATAGGGCAGAGAAAGCCAAAATGTTTCCTTGCCAATCCTGTCAATATTGCAGCAATCTGGAAAAAGAGCATAGCACAAAAACAATGCAATACGTTTTATGAACACATCACACCTGCATAATGGAGCCACAGCAGTTTGGAATATTTTGGAGGCAACTGTCCTGGATTTAAAAAACTAGACCGTAGAAATGTGTATATGCAAGTTGCATACACATCGGAATCTTTTGTATGCTAGGAAGAATTCTTGAGCTGATGCAGATGATCAAATCAGAAACAGGGCCAGCCAGGTGTTTTTCGTGGGTTCTTATCCGAGATAGTTCTAGGTGCTTCTTAAGAGCACTAAAAAAAATATGAATGAAGGGCAAGAAGAGGCAGAAGCCTCTGCAAAAAGCTAGCTAGGCTGAGAGCAAATGAACTCTCTGGGTATAGTAAGCATAAGCTAGAGCAGTGGTTCTCAACCTGTGGGTCCCCAGATGTTTTGGCCTTCAACTCCCAGAACTCCTAACAACTGGTAAACTGGCTGGGATTTCTGAGAGTTGTAGGCTAAAACACCTGGGGGCCCACAGGTTGAGAACCACTGAGCTAGAGAGTTTCCATAGAAGAAATCTGTAGTTTTGGAGTCGTGCATGGTTTGAATGTTTGTCATGTTAATTTGCTTTGAATGTTAGGCTTTGTTTTTGCTAATGGTGCTTTATGTAGGGGATCATATATTTGCATGAATTATCAAAGTGTAGGTCAAATAGTGTAATTGTTCTATGTGAACCAAGGGTGGAATGTGTGTGGCTCACCACAGGGAGGAGGGAGCAAGCTTGTTTTCTGCTTCCTTGGAGACTAGGACGCGGAACAATGGCTTCAAACTACAAGAGAGGAGATTCCATCTGAACATGAGGAAGAACTTCCTGACTGTGAGAGCCGTTCAGCAATGGAACTCTCTGCCCCGAAGTGTGGTGGAGGCTCCTTCTTTGGAAGCTTTTAAACAGGGGCTGGATGGCCATCTGTCAGGGGTGATTTGAATGCAATATTCCTGCTTCTTGGCAGGCGGTTGGACTGGATGGCCCATGAGGTCTCTTCCAACTCTTTGATTCTATGATTCTGTTTTTGACTTCAGCTGTCAGCATCCCTCACAGTTGGTTATGCTGGGATTTGCAGCCAAACCAACATCTGGCGGATTGAATATTTCCTACCCATTGTATAAATACTTCTGTGTGCATTATTTTGCAACTCTTTTTTTGTATTCTGTAATGTGAAGAAATGCCAGATATTTTAAAATTGGTTAAGTACAAGGAATCGTATATCAGTGCTGATTGAGCAATTATAATCTGAACTCTACTCAGTATAGTCTATCAAATTTTAATTCATAAAAATTATAATACAAATGTACTTGAGTAATTCTGCTGATGATGCTAGTGTCCCTTATAGCGTATTGCATCTGCTTACCTTTGTATCAGTTATTTGCAGATAATTGTATTTGTAGGACTGTGAAAGCCACAGATGTATTTCTGCATGCTTTAGCAGCATCAACATTATCTATATGTGGTTTAAGAAGAATGACTATGATATTGTTAGTCTGAAAAGGTGCCCTAGCAAATTTTGGTAATTCCCGAAATTGTGTAATTTTAATTGATTTTCTCTCTCAATACTGATTTCACCCCTGGTGTTGCCCACCTCATTCCTACTTTAGGTCCAACTCTGGAAGAAAAGTTGGATAGAAAAAAAACCCCCCAAAGAGACAAAAACTCAAATTAAAAATATAGTTTTTGATCTTTTGAACGGTGGTGCTTTTGTTTTCCTCTCCAGTACACATGAATGTCAAGTTTGGATGTACTCTATGCAAAGGTGTATTTCCTGATTTAAGCAATCCAAACTGACACCCTGAACTGTGCATGTGAACATATAGATGTATTCTCTAACACATGACAGATCGGTTCTGAGATACACTGGTAATCTTTTTGGGAGAGATGGAGAAATGAATCCAGGTTCATCTTCTGTCTTTGCAAAAGGTTTGCTTATTGTTCAGGATGTCTTTTCAGGTGATGAGCAAAGACCCTTGCCTTCAATCACAGACCTTGGAAGATCTGTAGACCGGCTTGTGCATTTATGTCTCCAGTAAGGTCTAAATGAAGTGCGATATTTTAAAGTGAGCTTGGCGGAAAATGTAAATAGTTGCTATGGATGTGCTGATATTGAGCTGGGATCTCAGCAGGAAGGGAAGCAGAATTTAACTCCTCTGCCACCATTTGGTCAAAACAGATTACTTTAAAGCTGCTTCTTGCACTGAAATAAAATCTTCTGATGGACTTCCCTTCCAATGTTCATGGTTCCAAGTAATTATCAGCTCTTTCTAGCCGTGGCTATTTGCATTTTTTAAAAGTGCATCATTTAATTCACATCTAGCTTAACCTTTAATTTTAACATTTGGGTATGTTATTTAAGCCCAGTATTTTATTACGCCTGTTTTGTTTCAAAAGGCTATTTTAAGAATTATGCTTTTGTTTTAATACAAACATGTATATAAACAGGCTGAAATTTTTCACATTTCTGTATATTGTGTGATTTACTGTACATTTGTAGTAGAAGCTCACTGATTTACAGGAAAGAAAACTAACTTAAGTTCTGTTGGTTTAATACTTGTGTCTAAATTAACAAAAGAAATTTAAACATTGGCGGATCACTCCTATTTCTTACTACTTGATTCTTTAGAGAGAGTAAGTTAGAAGCAACTTTGTCTGATTACCTGGCCTGTTATATGTACTTTTATCTCATTTTCTTCAGAGGGTATAAATTAATAATAATGTAAATAATTTAAAATTGGTTGGATGGCAGAATGAATTTCTAAGTCACAAGATTGCTATCCTTAGCACTACTTAAGTTAATTTTTGCAAGAAGATCTGGACGATAATTTCAAGTTCATATAATGAAATTTCTTATTTTAGAATAGTTATTCTAAAGAGCAAAAGTGTATGGCACTGCCTCATTTTAATCACATACCAAGCTTTTAGATGCCTTCCATTTCAATCCATTTTTTCACTACCATGCTTTCCTTAGCAGTGCAATTGCATGAGGTTTTTCAAACTAAATTTTTGAATATCTTCTAACATTTTAATATTTAACTTGGAATGAAGTCTGCTAAAATCAGTGGTAATTATCAAGATATACATAGTTGGTTTGAGATGAAGTTTTCCCCCCTGTATTTATGGTAACCCCTGTGAAAAAGACTATTTTTGGTGAAGTTATTCGTACTTCAAATTTAACCACATTGCAAAGAATTCTTACATATTATAGGGAATAAGTGGAAAGATGTATTTGGTTTTTCAGTAGATCCCAGCAGGGTGCTGGTGAAATTTTGGAAATTAAACACGTATTTTTTTATCACAAATATTTTAGTGTCTTAATTTTTCAAATGTTTTTATCACATCAATAGTTTTTATTCCACTGTATCATTCAAAAGTTATGTGGTTTAGATCCAGAATTTTCATCCCAGGGGTGGGAGTGCCTGGTACTTAGAGTTTTGCTTAGGAGGCTTTCCTCAGCCATGCAAAGGGACCAAGTCATGGCCCGTTTCTTCTGCCTATTCACATCCCACACTGTTTGAGAGATTCCCAAAATTTTTGGATAACAAATTAGAGGAGAGGGAAGAATCATGTAACCATCTCCTTACTTGTTCTTTTACTCAAAGTACTTCACTGGATCAGAAGGGTTTGCTTCTCTACAGAAAAGAAATACTGATCTAACCATGTTTTTTTAAAAAAGAAGTTGTCATTCTACCTGGAGAAAAATCACAGAATCCATGTAGTGCTGTTGCTTTACAATTACTGATATATGTTTTGATTGACTTTTTCTCGATCGGATTTATCAAATTCCTTTTTCTGTCTCAATTGTTTTGGATAACTCAAGAACCTTTGCTTATTTTTATCGGCTTTTAGAGTATATTGTGTTAATCTTTCTATCCTTGGTTTTACTTTTTTTGAATTGTCAAGAAATTAAACAAGCTAGTAGGGGGACACTTGCTCGTATCTTCTTTGTCCTGTATTTGCAGCATAAAAGATCTGGGTTTGATCCTATTTTCAGAACAACTCCTCTGTAAGTGACTTAAGATTTTTGACTTTCTGTGTACCATAGATTCAGGGTAAATGTTACACTTCCTAAGCTGCCATCATCATGTCACATGGTTAGGAGAATTTTACTGCACATCAGCTGTGAATATGTGAGAAAATAGTTGTCTGTATGCACCTTGTGTTAGTGTGCTTCTTCATTTGTTGTGGCAGAAGCATTTTCTAGCAATGTAACCCCGTGTATGTATTTCTTGTTTCTCTTGCGTCCCAAGATAATGATCAAAAAAGTGTTTACCTATAGAATCTGTAGTGGGGAAAAAAATCAAAGGAGATATGGTTTCTAAAGTAGGCTTGGCCAACCTGGTTCGCATCAGATGCATCTGACAAGTCCTGTAATCCCAAGAACACATGCGGGATGAACATTGTTGGGAAGGTTTTTATGTATAAGGCCCATAATTCTGACTGACATCAGGGCTAGTACCTCAAAGTGTGCTCAGGGGTAGAATGAAGTGAACTGATGAACTGGTTGATGTCCATCAAGATCAGAGGCTGAGTATTTCCTTTTGTCAGCTACAATCTCTAAATATTTTCCAAAAATGCTTCAATGGAGTGACTTATACTCCAAGATCTCAGCCAACCCAAATACTGTTATCCGGATAATTTTGCTAATATTAATACAGAGATTTCAAGCAGATTCTGCCAGTGAAAAGTCTTTCTTCTCTGTGATGTTACTGGCTACAACCAATCAAGATTTGTGCATAAAATCTTGATTGGTTTTGATTAAGCAATTCTAATCTAATTCAGAGCTAGCAGGAAACATATGTTGTCATTTTTTGCTTGTTCTCACTGGAACTAGTGGGAATATCCCTGGAGAAGTCATTGGTGTATCCCTGTTTTTGAAAACAGAATGGTAGGAAGTTAGAAGTCACCAACTCCCATGAATTAACTTTCCAATAATAACAGAATATAATAATAATAATAATAATAATAATATCCTACAATTAAAAATGTGCTCTTTTAAATGCCTTCATGTCTGGATATTTATCTTTTAATTCTATTATTTTGCATTAGGCTCCCGTAAAGAATCTGCTCCCCAAGTGCTGCTTCCAGAGGAGGAGAAAATAATTGTAGAAGAAACAAAAAGTAATGGTCAGACTGTGATAGAAGAAAAGTAAGATGATTTTTTTTAGCAAACAATGAATTTTGAACAGTCTGTGCGCTTGAAAACAGGACGTTTTGTCTGATATTTTTGCTGTGTGTAAACTTATTCCTTGCACACTCTGTGGTCTTGTAGTTTAAAGTGATGAATATCCTACTGGAATTCATTGCTGAATGCCCTATGATGTCTGTGGTCTGACTGTACAGCCCATTTAGGTCAATTTCAACCATCTTGGGTTCTCTAACTTTTCTTTTTGCATCTTTCTTTCTTCATCCTTGTACCAGCTGGGAATTGATCAGTTTTGTGGGTAAGGTGTTATTCTTGAGTGCTCTGGGATTTCTGCTCTTAGTAATGTATAGGATCCCTAGATGCTTTAGTATTGATAATTGTATTGCTTCAGCAAATGTTTTATCTCAGCCCCTCCCCACCCTTTGGTTTATACAGAATTACTAAGGGACAAGTAATTTCCTAACTAGCAACTTCACCAGCAATGTTATTTCATGCTATATCAATGCATAAGCATTACCACCCCAAAGTCTAAATTTAAAAAAAATATAGCAAGTGAAAGTATATGGTAAAGGTATATTCTTAATCAGAATTGCAGGGATGGGGAGGGGGGTCTATGCTTGCTGTTTTGTTAATGTGATTTATAGAATTTATTTACCTTTTGTGAAAGTGTTTTATCTTAATTTTCTGTTTTAGAAGTCTTGTTGACACAGTATATGCATTAAAGGATGAAGTACAGGAATTAAGACAGGTTGGTAAAATATACATAACATACTTTATCAACATGGGTCCTAAGCAATGGGTTAAATGACATGTATTGGGGAAAAGATGGAATCTGTTGGGAGTTATGCTCAAGAATATGAGCAAAAGAACCAGGCTCATTTCATGCGTATAGCACTATGATTCTACTTTAACTGCCATGGCTGTATCCTATGGGACCTTGAGATTAATAGTTTGAGATTGTGAAGGACATCTATGTCTAAAAATTGTAAATTGTAAGTCCCAGGATCCCACAAGATGAACCCATGTCAAAGTGGAATCATTGAGTTCTTTGTGGTCATTGTGACTCACAGCTTCTGGAGGGACTGATGCCAATTTTCTGATCCTAGAACACATTGTAGGCCACACCAGCCTTACTAATTCTCCTTGTCCTCCTCTTCGCAATTTATAACCAACCTTTTGCCTAAGATTGGGACTCGTAAGCTTACAAATTAAAATCATTCTAAGGTAATACAAATGCATCAAACCTCTTTAGCTTAAAAGTTAAAATGATAAAAGATGTATTTTTTAAAACACGTTTGAAAAATCAAAATTGGAAGTAGCCCAAAGACTTCTTCCTATTCTGGACTTTTTTTGTTTATTTGGAGGGAAAGCTTTGTGACATGTATATGTAGAATATCCCTTATCTGGAAATCCAAAATGCTCCAAAATTTCCTACATGGATGCTTGGCTTTCTGACGTTTCAGTGTACACAAACTTGGTTTCATGAACTAAATTATTTTTAAAATATTGTGTTTAAAAGTACCTTCAGGCAATGTGTACAAGATGTATATGAAACACAAATGAATGTCTTGTTTAGATGTAGGTCCCATCTCCAAAATATGTATATGCAAGTATTTCAAGCATTTTGGATAAAATATACTGAACCTGTATTTTATTGCAAAAAAAAATGGAAGTGGAAAATGCCCTCTTTTGACAGTTTTTTGTATGTTTGTCAGGAAAAGAAGGGCTAAAGGCAGGGGGTGGGGGGCGGGTGGGCAAGGGAACTTTGAGAGGTGTATTTTCTCACTCCTGATCTAGAGGAAGGGAAGAAGAAGCATCCAACAGTTCTCTTCCTGCTTCCTTCAGATCAGCCTATTTGGTGACAAGGAGGGTCTATCTTTCACTTACCCTGACTTGGTTGTTTCTGTGATAAGGGTTCCTAATGTGGGTCCAAGTTACTTCCTTGCTGCCATTCTCTTTTTAATGTCATCTCTGGTCACATTTAGGTAGTCAGTGTCTGAGCACTTTATCCTCCTATGCTCTTGGTCGGAGTGCTATTGTAAACTTTGAACCCTGAACTATAATTTGAGATACATAACTATGTCTGTGTATGCCTATTTTTCTATATATCACTCTTTAGCAAATAATTAGTTGCATTACTGCTCTCTCTTCCACCCATCCTGACAACTGTAAATGTATGGGCTTTTGTCTGCTTTGATTCTTGCTAAGTTTTGTGGAATTCATGTCAACATTTTTTCCAGTTGTTATATCCTAAACATTTCAGAGAAGATACAGGGAAGAAGAGCAGTGCTGAATAATTTTAATTAATTTGATTTTATTTCTATCCTTCCTTTTTCCCAAATCTGGGGCTCAGAAATTCAGAGTTTGAATTATTATGCAAACTAAACATATGCTGGATGTTTTGCATAATTCTGCTTCTAAGAGCCCTTTCAGACAGCCCTATATCCCAGAATATCAAGGCAGAAAATCCCACAGTACCTGCTTTGAACTGGTTTATCTGAGACCACACTCAGATAATGTGGGATTCTCTGCCTTGATATTCTGGGATATCAGAATATTCTGTGTGGAAGGGACCTATGACTCCATTTTAGCAATTGAAATACATCCATTTGGATCCATGGATCTAGATCTGCACTGATACTGCTTTTCTGAAAAGTAAGAAAGCAAACATTAGGATTAGGATTAAAGCTGTTTGACAACCTCTGAGAAATGCAGACTGCAAGTGTGTTGGAAAGGCAGTTGAAATCTGCTTGTATTACATTTTGCATGTATTATACTGCCTTTTTGCACCCTAGCAGCATTGTCTGACTTTTCTCTACCCTCGATTCAAATTATTTCACACATGTATTATTTTTCAGGGAAAAATGTACACAAAGTTCTCAAAGTATTTTTCAGTATGTACATGGTTCTGGAAGCTGATCTGTGCATAACTGAATATTGATTAAGGATAGTCATAAATGTAACTAAAAGAGCAATGTAAAGAAGACTCTAGTTTTGCTATATTTTGATAAGTATGTAGTAAATCTGTGTTTCAGTAATCAAGGTGCAAGCTGGAATGGTTCTTGCTAGTTATTCACACATCTCAGAGCTTTGTAGTGCAGTTCCCTAAACAGAATTTCTATGTTAGGAGGAAGGTATGCACAGAAATGCATATGTTAGTGGGGAATGTGCAAACATATGTAAGGAAAATCTGCTTGCAGAAGATGTATGTGTTAAGAGCTGTATGCACCAAAATGTTCAAAAATGTTTGTGTACTTTTGTTTAAAAAATGTGAAGTGACAAAAAAAAACCCAGATGGAATGAATTTAAGACTGGACAACTGTGGGAAATAGTAATGAACATAGTCACCCACCCCTACTTGGTTGTAAATGAACATTGTTTAGAAAAATTGTGTAATAACTTGAGGAGCATATGAAGTGTAAATGGGAAAAAATTGGGTTGCTGTGAGTTTTTTTGGGCTATATGGCCATGTTCGGCAGCATTCTCTCCGGATGTTTCACCTGTATCTGTGCCGTCTTCAGAGGTTCTGTTGGCAATGGGAAAATTCATTGCAGTCAGTTTTTTAAATTGACCTTTTGTTCTTGTCTATTTAAATGGCCTTGATTCAATCTATCAAGCAGCATCATTCAGAAATGATGCTGTTGAGTGTGCTGTCTACAAAGTACAAACAAATTACTGACCTTTAGTTGACCAGAAGGAGATCTTCACAAGCTGAAATGGTTCACAACTATTGTGAACTGATGTTCAGGTTGGATATAGGTAAGAGCAGAATGTCAGGCTCCCAACTTCAGCCATCTGAATATAAGTTATATATCTACTCAACTTGTAGATATACCTAGTATTTAGCACTGCCATATTTTTAAAGCTGCCCCCCCCCCCCAACTAGAAGAATGTCTTTATGTAATTTTTGTAAAATATCAGCTGAGGCTCTTATAACCAAATACCTTTTCATTGTGTTTCCTGTGCTTCACACATAGTGTATTGGGAATGTGATACCCATCCTACTGCTAGAGTGCAAACATGTAGAGGGTATAGTTTTGCTTCACTACATTAACCGTCTATTCGCTAAAGGATGCTACTCATAATCCTACCTTTCTATATCTAAGGAAACCATTCTCGTATGTTTCACTACAGAATACAGAAACGTAAGGGAGAGGTTTGGTATATAAGGGTAGGATTATGGATAGCTTCTTCTAGCAAGAGTGTATTGTTAATACAGTGGAGCACTTTGATCTGTTTGAAAGCCTACACCCAGCACCTCAGCACTTCTTTGCTCCTCTGTCAGTGTAGATTTTTTTATATGGACTTTTGATTGAAGCTGAAACATGGACATGGTTTAGGGTTTATGGAGGAAAAATTGGGGACCAGCCTCATATAATTGCAAAAGTCAGGGTTTTTTTTGGGGTACCATGAAGTCCATTTTAGTCACTATTTAGGAAAGTGTTCCATAGTTGGCATTTCACACTTTTCAACTTGGCCCACATCACTGATTCATGCTCTGGTTTCTGGAAGAAGTGTGTGTGCTTGGATATCTTTTTTCATATGTTGTGGCTGTGCTGTGAGATAATGAGATTATGGTTTCCAGATGAAACTGAAATAAGACAATTCCAAATGAGATGCTTACCCTGACCCCTAAAATGACATTATTAAATAGCTTTGCTAGCATTTTTTTTTTAAATCTATCTCAAAAATCTAATACTCCTTGTATTCCTAATATTAAGTCTAATTGAGGCAGCAAAGTGCCAAAAGATCCGAAACTACATCACTAGATGACTAATTTAGAGAGGCCTCGCTTAAAAGCTTACCTGCCAAATCCAAATTGTGAAGGGCTATTCAGGTGCAGTCATATTTACTGCCATTTGGGATTGTTTTATTCTATGTGTCCTAAATAAGGGTTGAGTAGCTGTTCAGCCTTTAGCAACACACAAAAGTCATTGTGCTCAAATTTTCTTGCAGGGATAGTTTTGCAAGTTGCTTGTACTTTTATTGTATGAGCTTTTGTTGCCATTTTCAATAGTTGTGTATATTTCAAGTTACTATTCTGGCTTTTTATGTTCAGAATAATTAAAATCTAAG
This sequence comes from Anolis sagrei, assembly GCF_037176765.1. Classification (NCBI taxonomy): domain Eukaryota; kingdom Metazoa; phylum Chordata; class Lepidosauria; order Squamata; family Anolidae; genus Anolis; species Anolis sagrei. The sequence goes on along the minus strand of NC_090023.1, from coordinate 109,814,423 downwards.
TCAGGCAGAGAGAGTTCTTCTAGCTGTTTGTATTTCTTATTCTTCTGACAGTTTTCTGTGTCCATTAGCATTTTCTTTTTCTTCACATTGTATATTGAGTTCAGCCTTCTGGCTTATATCTCAAAAGCCTTTTCAAAACGAATATTGTCCAGATTGTCTCCTTTGTTTGGAGAAGGATACCTGGCATTGTCGCCTCTGCCAAAGTCTACAAGCAACTATCTGGAACTAGCTTCCAAGCTTTGTACTTTCCTGAGAAACTGGCTTTGAAAATATCAACGATTCCATATTCCCACCAGATGTACCTATGAGGGCAATGGGACAGCAAGTAGCTGCATACACTTGGTGATGTCATGTTGCATATCTGAAGGAAATCGTGACTCTTTGGAGGCACGAAGTTTTTTACATGACAAGAAGAAAAAAAGCATATCACTTGTCTTCCACCATCTCAGTTTTGACAAAGCCATCAATTTCACCTTTTCAACAGGCTGTGCCAGTGTTGGAAAATTCATTGTGTCTATACTTTCCCCATTTCATGCATCTCCTGCCATAGTCCTAGTCATGGTGGCCCAAATGCTACATCAGTCACAGAAAATGCTAATAATTGCTTCCACATTTTAGTTATTCTATTGCTGTCATCTTTCTATAGTCAAGGATTCTTGGCTTAATCTTTCCTCTGTACTGCTGACCTTAAAACCTCAGAAAACTACTATCAAGTTAAAGATCATCAGTATTTCTTTGTTGTAGCACTCTACCCCACACCATTGAGGCAAGGCTGTCATAATTCACTTTGAGGAGAGAGAAAAGCTATGTGGGTAATTAGCAGTTCAGAGGTCAAGAAGTGTAGGAATCAATCTGTAGCTGACAGAGCAACATGCAGAAGAGTAGTCAAGATCTAGTTCCAAGTTCTCAAAAAATAAGACAAAGCAAATAATGAATTTTGTTTCGAGAGTATTTGCTGCCTACCTTCTCTAGAGTGGCTGAGTGTTCAGTGAGAATGACTAGAATAGTCCCAACTGAGCTGTAGGTGTGCTGAGTTCCTCCTAAAACACTCATGAACTGTTTATTCTGTACCAGAGTGAGGTGCAACAAAGTCATGCTGATATTCTCACTTAGCTGGTAGATACAAAGAGATTATATTGTACTTTAGTCTGTGGTAGCCTTGAGAATTGCTAGTGACCAGAGCTGTGTGAATATGGTACCACCTAGTGCTTTGGGGTAGAAAGCTCTTTTCAGAGACAGGCAGTTGCTCTGTCTCTGTGGTTGCTGAGAATTGCCAACAATCAAGCTGTTGCTTTGAGTGAAGGTTTGTAATATTTCAGGTATCAAGGATAAGATGTAGGTTGCTACGTCTTATCCTAGCATGCAGGCTATCAGAGCAGCATGTAAACACATCTTGATGTGAATTGTGGCTGGAAGTCACAAGTGTGTGTCATAGCTTTTGTCATTCTGTGGAACTAGGTTCTGATCTCAGTTGGAGATGTATAAGTGATATCTCATGGGCTGAAAATACTATGCCTGCCATATGATTATTGACTCACTGAGGAAACAGCTTTGATCTGAGATGATCCAAAATGTCACTAGTTTGGATAATGTCACTAATTATATACAACCTGGTTAGCAATGTCATCAGACCACTTGGTGTGTGCCATCACTTTCAGACATTGCGCCACTGAATTCAAGTACTTCTCTCTTGAAGTCAGAAGCTCAATTACTCTTTTCTCTCCTAGTCATGAATCTGATGTGGAAGGGGGCTGCTGAGCTTGTAGCACAAGTAGAGAAAGGGACAGATTTTATTCTCATTGCTTCTTATCCTAGATCTCAAGAATATCACAGAATTAATCACAGTGAAACTTTTCAGCATAGCCACCCTAGTGAGTGTTTAAACTGGTAGGGCAATTAGTTTATTATTGTCATTCTCTGAGATGCTTACTTTTATGTAGAGATTAATTCCAGCCACAAGAATTTTTTCCTCTTTGCTCTTGAAGATAATGTATTGTCTTTTGGTCTTGCCTTGTGAATTTCCATGGTATGAGTGACAGTAATTGCTGCTCATTCCCCCCTTTTTGGAGGAGAGATTGTTATATATATCAAATATTGTCTGCTGGTCAATATTTTACCAGTGTCTGGCAGCATATCAGATACACTCTCTGCCTTTGTGGCAGCTTGAGCCTATGTGTCATCATGGAGAAATTCTAGCTGGAGCTCATTAAAATCATTGAGTACATTGCCACCTTCTTCAGTTCTGTTCCCTAAGTCCTCTTTGTCCTCTTGCGGAGATTTGGACTTAGTGTTCACCTCAATAATGCTCACCATATCTGGGTTGTGGTGGCAAAATTTTAGTGGGAGAGGGCAAGAGCCACCTGTTCATCTTTTGCTCGGTGTTTCAAAGCATTGGAACGTGTCATAGTGCTAGTGCAGTTCATACTTGTCTGCAATTTTCTTGTGACTCCTCTCCATGTTTGTAGCTTTTCTTGTCAACATTCACCACTAGAAAAGTGAACTCCGTGCTGTTCACATTTGTGAACGTACCCCGCTTCCTGATATGGCATCAGAAGGATTTTTTCTCAGTGTCAGCATACAGTTTTTATCTCCCCCACCCCCCCCTTTTCTGTAAACCAGGAGATTAAGCTGTCTGCCTTCTTCCCCAGAGCACAGCTCTATCTGGAACACTCACTCTGTGGTTTTGATCTCTTGAGTGCCCTTCCTATCTGGACAGAGATGGCACAGTTTCTTATATCAATGTCTGTCTGGTCTGTTAGATGTTGGCTAGGGGATGCAGAAGCATTTCCACCTTTATAAATTGTTATTGTGTAAATTTCTGGGACTACGTATATGTGAAGTTTTGTTGACCCAGCCTCTCATTTCTTGATTGATGTGCTTGTTTACCTGGTTTTAGGTAAGCTAGCAAGTCACAGAAACCATGAAACAGAAGAGTTTCTTAACTGTAACATCATTGATTGACCATCTGTTCATTCACATAACCCATCCTTCTATCTAGATCAGTGGTTCTCAACCTGTACGTCTACACGTGTTTTGACCTACAACTCCCAGAAATCCCAGCCAGTTTACCAGCTGTTAGGATTTTTGGGAATTGAAGGCCAAAACATCTGGGGATCCACAGGTTGAGAGCCACTGATCTAGATAATGGTGCACAGCTCTCCATTTCTTAATAGACTGTTTTAATCATATGCTGTTCAGAGTTATTTATTTAAATAATGTGCATTTCTTCAGTTTACCTTTAAAAAATCCTCTACACATTGTTCTGTACAATAAAATTGGAAGATATTTTAGGCACACTGGTATATTGTTAGTCACCCTTTAATAACATAACAACATGCCTAAAAACATCATTGAATCTTACCAATCAGCTACTTGTTATTATCCTTTAATCATTTTGCCATTTGTTCATTCTACCTGAGAGAGTAAAACTGCGCACCTGAATAAGTCTTCTCAGCCAATTTCCCTTGATATAAAAACAGTCATCTTTATGGCTAAAACATTTCAGCTGTTCAGAACATTTTGCCATATGTTTGTCTTTTGTTTTACCAGGATAACAAAAAGATGAAGAAATCACTGGAAGAAGAACAAAGGGCTCGCAAGGAGCTTGAAAAACTTGTCCGAAAAGTTCTGAAAAGTATGAATGATCCTTCTTGGGATGAAACCAATTTATAACAGATTATCATTTCTTTCTTTCTGTTGAAAGACCAGTTGTCAATCAAGCTGGGAAAGCTTCTGACATTTCGTCAGTGTTTCATTGAGAGCACTACAAGACAGGACTTTGAACTGGATTTATTTTTTTTCTTTCCTACAATGTATAATAATATTCAGTACATTCACTGACACTGTCTGTACTTAAGTGTAGATAGCATGGACCCTAAACTTGACTCGACTAAACTTGTTTGCATTTAAATTACCTCATCTTGCAGCAAGTGCAACAGCTGGCTATGAAGTCCCTGGTGTTCTGCCCTCTCCTCTTTGTAAATACCTGTAATTTTGAATGCAAATGTGATTCATGTATCAGGACTGATATAGTGTTATACTATCTTCCTGTGGATGCAGCTAAGCGGCAGAAGTGATGACTGACGCTCTGTTAAAATGTATTGAAAATTCTGCGCTGTTCCAAGGTTGTTTTGACCTGTTCTACTTGTATTAGACATTAGTTTGATTTTTTTTATGTCCCAGCATGTTTTCAAGTATTCATTGGACTGTTTTAATAATTTAATCCAATTTATTTATGTCTCTTTAAACCTTCCAACACAGTTTTAACATGTATTCTAAAACATCAAACTGACAATGCAGTAAAATATCAATTGACATTTTGTCTTGGCTTTTTCATATTAAATTGACTATCTTGGGAACCAAGACAAAAAGTTACATTTCATGGGGAATGCCTGAATTCAGAATAGGTGGGTGAGGGTGGACATGCTAGCTCTTGTTTTTTTAAATGTTAATTACTAGTTGATTCATGTACTACATTTTAAAATGGTTGAGCCTGTACTTTAACCTACTGCTGGCTAGTATATTAATGGAACTCAGACACTGTGGTTAAAATACAAGTCCTAATTAGGGTATTTGGGTTTTGCAGGGCAGCAAGAGTATGTGTGAATTAAATGTATTATTTATTATTATCATGATCAAAGCAGAGGTCAGGTTAATGTGCATGTAGAGCCTTTGGAAAATTCAGACCTCAGGCTTGACATTTCATCTTGTTATTTCCATGCCCTGTCTCCCCATGGATAAGATCAAGTGAAATAGTAATCCATTTACTTTCATTCTTTTTATACAGTAAGTAAAGGAAAGAGAAATAGTGTTTATATGAGGAACAAACACTTCATTTTCCTTTTCCAATAAGAATAAGCTTCAGTTACCTTGGAAAACATCATCGAGATCATGTAACTGAAGTGTGGCACTGTCCTGTTTATTGATCACTGAAAATGCACAGTTTGGATAGTGTGCATGATCATGTCAAATATATTTTTAGTACTCTGATCTGAAGGTTGCTTGTGGTTTTTGAAGGCAAAATAGTTAAGCCTTTGAAGCTGGCAAATCAATTCAAATCCTAGTGATGAATCCTACTGCAGAATTTTGGGCTGGTTCCTAACAGCAGGAGTTTTAGGTTATAAGAAGCAGAGCTTTGGTCTAAAAGCAAGCAGCACACTCTCTTTGAGCTTTACTGTATAGTAAAACTCACTTGGTGCCCTAATGCCGATATGTGTGTTACTTGTTCTCATCTGTGATCTGAAGCAGAAAAAAACTCAACCCGATGGCACCTAAACACAAGATTGTATTTGTTTCATTTGAATAGAGGGGGACAATCCCATCTCAGGATTTAGAAGGGAAGCCCCGTTTTTGCTCTAAAATGAAGTCTCGCCCCCCAAAAGATAACACATTTCAGCTGCTTATATATGTGGTATAACTGATTCTTGTATTAAGAAGATAAAGCATTCCCCTTTCCCATGTCTGAAGCAATAAGGCTCAGCTATTTATTGTTTCTTGCTGGCAGCAACCAGAAATGGGCAGCTATATTTCCATTGAAAATAAATGGTTATTGTCACAATAGAGTGCTGGCGTGACCTTATTTCTGGGATGTTTTGCATGACTATTTCAGGTTATGTTTCACAAAGGTAAGTACCTACTTAAAATTTCACATTCCACAAAGTAAGGTATACTGGGCCATAAAGGAGAAAAGAAAATCCATAATCTATAGGTTGACAATATCTTTATTCAAGCCAACAGCACACTCTCTTTGTTAGGTTAGGTTAGGTTAGGTTAGGTTATTAGGTTATTAGGTTAGTTCACATTTCTCAAGCTATAGTCCCATGAGTATCCCTGCTTTGCCATGGTATTGTTGTGTCATCATAATCATAGGCTATCACTTGTGGCCGATTATGATTGTCTTTCAAGGGTAGAGTCTTGGTGATGGATCCATAAGTGACTATAGAGACCTATTCTGGATCCACATGGTCTTTCTCAGTGAGGGTCCTGAAATCTTTTCCTTGACAGTGGCTATATCCAATGCATGAAAATGGTGATTAAGTGAAAAGTACGATTCCACTTTCCACAAGCAACAGAAGAGACTAATCCAGAAGTACTCAAGGGGTCTATCCTCCCAGTGCCACTTCTAGGGGATGTAGGAGATATATGCCTAAATCTACACAGAGGAGCTAGCTCATTCTTTCCAGAGGATGTGTCATGATCACCAATTCCTTACACGCTACATGGATTGCTATTGCTTATGTGTGAGTGTGTCTGATCTCAGACCTCAGTTCCCTAGGTAACCACTCAAATGACAACAAAGCTCTTAGTGATGTCACATATCACAATGTCCTTCAGTTGCTCACTCCTGGTGTTGAGGAAAGAAATAGACAGACTGGGCAATTGGGAAGATTTTGAAGAATAAAGTTAACTTAGTAATTATAGTAGGCCAACCAGCTGCTCAACATTATGGAAACATTGCTTTACCCATTTGCTGAGAGCTGAAGACACAACAATTGTTGACTATCATAAAAATTGTTGGTGCTTTTTTTTCTTTACAGTTCTATTAAAGGCTTTTAAGGGATCAGCCCCAATAATTCAATTAATGAAGGACTTGGAAGAACATGGCCAGAACCTAGGATTTCTTTTCCTAATGTATTGCTTAACACTGTGGTCTCCTGGTGCTTGTGTACACTTGTCTGATAATATGGCCAAACCCATACAGTCTCCACCCTTGGCTCATCAGCTGAAAAAACGAAGTGCTAACTTTCTCCAGTATGGGTTTGCAGGTAAGGATAGATCAGTATCACACTATAATAATATCCAAAGTCTATACAACAGTGATACTTTTATTAGGCCCATCAAAAAAGCACAAAATGCAAGCTTTTGATGTTGCACTGCCTTGCTGCATGAAGCAAATATGTTAGAAATCATACAGAAGGAAAAATGACAGTGATGCTTGGATGCATTAAGTCAAAGCTAGAGTTAAATTGTACTTAGACTTTTTCGTGTGCTGTTGTTTGCAGTGATATTTACATATGTTAGAGACTAGACTACCTAC